>NC_034590.1:47385740-47401411 GCF_900095145.1 Mus pahari | reverse complement strand
CCCTCCCTCCCTCCCTCCCTCCCTATCTTCTCTTACATGAGAACATTTAAAAGAAAATGGAACAAATTTGTATGCCTGGGAATGATTTTGTTTTTGTCATATCATTCATGATAGATCTCTGGGGAAACATTATATACCACACATTTTCTTTTTCAGCAGGAAAACTGTCATATGCAGCCAGACTTTTGAAGAAAGGGATATTAAAGTACTTTAGTGCATTGTTTTGTCTACTAGCAGCAAAAATCTATGTGGAAAAAAAAAATTGGTTCGTTTTAAGGACACATGGCCGTTAAGAACAAATAGAAACATTTTCCTCCTATGGGAAAATGGAAAACTCTAATTCTAACAACAAGAAAAGAAACACCCCCAGAAATGAAGCCAAACCAACCAACCACACAAAATCCAACCAACCAACCCATGGAACTAACAGCAACTCAGAAACACATGCTCCAGAATGCTTTCTGCAACTTCTTGTTTAAAATCACTGGGGACTTTTAGGCGCTGTCTGGTCTGGACTGATAGTACTTATATGCAAAAACCATGTGAGACGTTCTTAGTAGCCAGTGTTAATAACCACAGTGCTGATGTTCAAAATGAGAGGAAAGCCACAGAAAAGAGCTAAGCCATTTTGGCTAACTGCTCCTCACAGCAGTTTTTGTAAGAACACTGGTAAACAGAGTGAAACAAAGTGTTCTTGTTGACCGAGAAAGGACTTTATTGCCCAAACTATTGACTTTCTTTTCTTCTAAATAAAAGGATCTTTTCTTTTTCTTTTTTTGTTTTAGAGATTTATTTATTATATGTAAGTACACTGTAGCTGTCTTCGGACACACCAGAAGAGGGCGTCAGATCTTGTTAAGGATGGTTGTGAGCCACCATGTGGTTGCTGGGATTTGAACTCAGGACCTTCAGAAGAGAAGTCAGTGCTCTTAACGGCTGAGCCATCTCTCCAGCCCCAAGGATCTTTTCTTTAGACAATTGTTTGTGTTTCCTATCTCACAGAAGCAACGGATTGATTCTAAATTCAGAAACCATCCAGTTACTGAGCTGCTGCTTCTGAAGAAATCCAAAGGAAAACCCAACCATCATGCAGGTCTAACTAATGTTTCCTACTTAGGGTCCAGTTTATTGTCTACTGTCTTAGTCAACAGAAATAACTCACCACAAAAGTACCCAGAAGATGCCAACACAACAGAATACAAACCAACAATAGTCTCAATGTTGTTTTACATCTGTTAAGTGCAAACAAAATAAAACCACTGGCAAGATTCAAAACTTTGAATGTAACAAATTCTTTAATCCGAAGGACTCCACAAAACTTTCTACAAAATAAACGATTTGTGGCAGGCAGAGAGAACAGTTGATTACTCACAGACAGCTTTTCATGGTGTAGTATGAAGAACTGCGGAGACATTTATTTCTCCACTAACCCTAAACCAGGAGTACAGTTTGGACCAAGGGAAAAAAAGCCCTCCTAAGGTTTCTGCTAAATTCATTTACTTTAAAACACTCCCGAGCAGAGGTTTAGGCTTTCTGTTAAACATAGAAGCAGACTGCTGAGAGCACACAGACGCTCTACCACCCACTAGTTTTTGTGGCCATTCTCATTAACACGTCTGTGTTATTCCACAGCAAACTGCACATAAAGCGGTCTTGTTGATCAAGAAAGGATCTTTTCTTCAGGCAATTGTTTTGTGTTCTGACAGACTGGTCCAGGGTAATCTTGTGGTCTCAGCGGTGATGACTTCACTGAAAAGTCCATCCTACCAAACTATTAGCATTTGCAAGTAGATGGATACACAAATGTGCAGATGTCAGGAGTAAGTCACTGCAAACCATCAAAATACATCCCTGTTATGTCCTACACTTGATCCTTCTAAATCAAGTCAGAGCCTGAGAGGACAGCTGTCTGGGTTATGAAGATCTATCCAGTGGTCAGACAAAATGGGCTTTTATTAAACAAAAAGAAAAGCCACTGTCTTCTAAAAGCACAGTGGTTTCCCAGGAGGTAGGTGACTAACTGCAGGGATGCTACATTTCCTGAGAATCCTGGGAAGATCCTGAACATGAGTTGGGGGTGGGGGGTGAAGGGAAAAGACAAAGGGTTCTGAGTCCCTGGATGACTCATATTTCCCACTTCCTGCAAAGATAATAGATGGGGTTTCATAATACAAATATGCATAGCAGGCCCTGTCTGTCAGGAAGCCAGGAGAATCAGGCAATTGGCTTCATTCTTTTGGAAAGACAACTACATACCGTTCCATTGCTTTTAAGCCTCTACTCCTGCCACTTTTTCCCCTCAAAGCAGCAAGCTGTAGATGGGTATACACAAACCCTACTGCTACCGTCAAACGATTAAACTCTTCCACTACTACTTCTAGAGCACAGTAGTGGCTGTAGCTAAAACCACTGAACTCCTGCCTAGGTTGCTGATGTGGGCTGACTGCAAACTGAAAATGTATTTCTGGACCTTCGCTGCTTACTGGGGTAACAATCCCTGAGCCTCTCTGTTATGATCCTTTAGGTGCTGTCTGTAATGTAAGATGGAGCAATGATGTGGGTGGATTTAAAGCAGGGACAAGAAGTCTGCTGGAGCTGGCAAAGATACTGAGTCTGTCTAGAACATCTGTAAGACTAAATGCATATTATCCCAGTATCCACCACTCCAGTCTCAATGACTGCTGTTAACTAAGCATCTAAATTTACTAATAAAACATGGAAAATGATGAAATGAAAATAAAATCCCAGAGAATGAAAAAAAAGTTGGGTCATTTTTTTTTGTGTGCAGTTTTACATAATCTTTAAAAAAATAGTACTTTCTAATACAAACAACCTTGACCAAAAATGTGGTCATTTCTGAGCTATATATATCTGATACAATAATATGCTATTTATAGACATTACTATATATTTATACATATATGATATATATGAAGTTATATATTATATATTTTGAGAATATATATATATATAAATAAATTTAACATATCTGTGAACATGATATTTGTTGAATTACTTTCCATGTGTGTATGTGTGAGAGTGTGTGTGTGTGTGTGTGTGTGTGTGTGTGTGTGTGTGTGTACTGGCTAGTTTTGTGTCAACTTGACACAGCTGGAGTTATCACAGAGAAAGGTGCTTCAGTTGAGGAAATGCCTCCATGAGATCCAGCTGTAAGGAATTTTCTCGATTAGTGATCAAGGGGGAAAGGCCCCTTGTGAGTGGGACCATCTCTGGGCTCGTAGTCTTGGATTCTATAAGAGAGCAGGCTGAGCAAGCCAGGNGAAGCAAGCCAGTAAAGAACATCCCTCCATGGCCTCTGCATCAGCTCCTGCTTNCTGACCTGCTTGAGTTCCAGTCCTGCAACCTTTGGTGATCAACAGCAGTATGGAAATGTAAGCCCAATAAACCCTTTCCTCCCCAACTTGCTTCTTAGTCATGATGTTTGTGCAGGAATAGAAACCCTGACTAAGACAGTGTGTAAGGAGGTGAGGAGAGACGGAGGGAAGGGAAGGGAGAGGAGGGAAGAGGGAGGGAGAACACGAGTGAGCCGCCTTGCTTGAGGCAGGGGCTCTTTGTTGCTTGCAATTGCCCACAAACTTCCGGGGGTTCTCCTGCTTCCACTTACTTCCCACAATCCCTTGGATGATAGGCCACGATAGTGTACCTGGATTTATAAGGGCTCTCAAGATTCAACTTCAGTCTTAAAAAAAAAAAAAAAAAAAGAAAACTCAAAAGAGCCAACTCCTCTGCCCTTGTTCTATTTCCAAACATTTAAAAATAACACTTAAACCTATTTATGCTGGGTACATTATGGCATGCGTGTGAAGGGCAGAGGATGATCTTTCTGTCATGTGGATCTCTAAGGATCCAACCCAGAGGTCAACAGGTATCATGATCTCGTGAGCCCGTGTTGTGTTTCTGTTATAAAATCTTGCTACGTAGCCCAGGTTGGTCTTAAAACTCATGGTACTCCATCTGCCTCGACCCTCTATGTGCTGGGATTACAGGTACACACCACCACACTCCACTGTCATTACTTTTAGGATTTAATACTAAGGCTGGCAATCTACTTCAGTGATAAGTGCTTGCCTAGCGAATGGGAGGCTTCAGGCTCAACCCCAGTACTAGCCCATAGAGACATGTAAGCAGACAACCAGTGAGTTAAATGTGAAAAGCTTTCGGGAACCATAAAAATTTCCTAGAAAACAGAGAAGCTACTTTTTTCTTTTGTAAGCAAATATAAATCTAAATATGCTGATGATACAGACATTAGGAATATCTGAAAACTCTCTACAATGATTCTGCAGATGAAGTTATATGTCTGCTCTGTTGTTTAGCCTTTTTCTTCTGCTACAGAGGCGATTCACTTAGCCAGTTAGTCATTTCCCTCTTGCTTGTGTATCTGCTAATTGCTCCTAAGACTGGTTTGCTTCCATCTGTGGCATCTATGGTTGTGCTGTTTTTAAGTTGTATTGCTTGACTTAACAGGACGCCCACCTTCCCGTCTGGGGAGTCTCTGGGCATGCTGTCTGTCCACAGAGTAGTTCTGTATTTTGATTCAGTTGGGGATCCTCGTGGTTTTACTATTCCTAAATTGGGTTTCACAAAACATCCTGTATGACTGCTTAGCTCACAAGTTACAGTCCATCGGACAGTAGAAACCTGCATCCCAGATTTATCTACAGTACGGTTCCAATCAGAGTCAGGGAGATTGACAGGTTGCTGCTTCAGAGGGTTATAAAATGCAATGTTTTCTATATCCATAGCCTTTAAAACTCTTGGCTCTACTCAGGTGTCTCAGTTTCCAGATCTTATTATATATGCTTTTCTCTCTCTCTTTTTTTTAAAGATTTGTTTATTTTATGCATGTAAGTACACTGTCCTGTTGCTGTCTTCAGACAGACCAGAGAGGACAACAGATCCCATTATAGATGGTTGTGAGCCACCATGAGGTTGCTGGGAATTGAACTCAGGACCTTTGGAAGAGCAGTCAGTGCTTTTCTTTTTTTTAATGTTTATTCATTTTTTCTTTTTTTCTGAGACAGGGTCTTACAATGTAGTTCTGGTTGTCCTGGAACTTGCTGTGTAGACCAGGCTGGCCTTGAACTTACAGAGATCCACCTGCCTCTGCCTCTTTACTGTCAACCTGATTGGACTGGAAAAGGACACACTGCTTGTCTGTATATGGACACTTTCACAATGTTACTAAGCAGGAGAGGCCTCCCATAAAGGTGAACAGCACCATCCCACAGGATGGGGACTCAGATCAAACAAAAAGGGGAAAAGCTAGCCAGGGTGGGTATTATTTTCCAGTTTCCTTGGCACCATGATGTCACCTGCTCTGCTTTGACACGCCCTTCCTAAGAAGATGAAGTGGAGCTGTAAGTCAGAATAAATAATTTTTGCCTTTCAAGTTGTTTCCCGCATGTATTTGTCAGCAGATGAAAGTCTAAGTAATAAAAAGGTACTTGGTATGAAGATGGAGGGTCAGATCTGTGGCTAACCTGACCATGTAGGAACTTTTAAGAATTAGTTTGTGAGCATTTCAAAATGCCCCATAGCGGTCCTAGGTACTTGAGCCGCAGTTTAGCCAGTAATTCTGTTGTGACTACAAATGCCCAGAATGCCCAGATAGGGTGGGGAAAGGAAGACTGCTGGGGAAGTGCTGACAGAAGTAAGGAAAACTGTAAACTGGACTAATGGCATTCACTTTAAACTGTGGCAGAGAACGTGTATTTTAAAGAAGCCCTGGGACTTACGAGGCTAAATATGAAAGGGATAGACTAAAAATTTTGCAGCAGTCCAGCATTCAGGCTGTGGCTTACAGCTTAAGGGTTTTGTTTGTTTGTTTGTTTGTTTTTTATTGTTTGCTTTGTTTTTTAAGTGAGGGTTGTAAGCAAAAAAGCATAGAAGAAAGTTTTGAAGTATGTGCAAAATTGGAGTCAAGGACAAAGGAGCTGCTGAAGATAACAGAGCCACCAAAAAGAAGCCAAGGACATTGAAGGAATAGGAAAGATATCCTGAGGACGTTTCAGGACTCAGGAATTGGTTGGATTCCCCCTAAGCTGTGGAGGTTTTTGTTTTGTTTTGTTTTGTTTTTTAAATCAATCGATCAATTAACTAACCAACCAACCATGTATGAGTGTTTTGCCTGTATAATATATATCTGTGCAGTATGTGCACACAGTGCTTGCAGAATCCAGAAGGCATCTTGAAACTGGCATCACAGGCAGCTGTGAGTAGCCAGTGCTGCTGGGAATGGAACAGGGGTCCCATGGAATAGCAACCAGTGCAATTAACCACTGAGCCATCTCTCCAGCTCTGGGTGCACTTGGAAACACTTTTGGGAAGAGAACTCCAGGGCTAGCTGGTAGGAAGTGCTTGAAAGGCTGACGTGTCCTAAGGGAAACACGTCCTAAGAAAGGACTGGACCAAAGCAATCAAGATCATGCTCAAGAGGACCAACATTAATTCCTGTAACTATATGCCAAGCATCTGAGGCACAAGGTGGCATTGGCACACTGTTAGGAAAGCGTTTCCTCAGGTGTATTCTGAGACCACTACACTCATGTTTCAAGGGTGCCTGACTACTGCTTAAGCTTCTGGTGGTCCTTGATTTTATTCACATAGCACTGGTTTTGTAGATAGGCAGATTTATGGAATCATGGACCTTCTATCCTGATTTCAAAGGAAGGGACAGAGATCCAGCAACAGATAACAGAGTTGCTGTCCTAGAAAGAAGCCTCTCAAAGGGCAATGCATTAAAATGTGGAGGTGAAGCAAAGAATGCAATGAAAACCCTAGGAATACGGGATGTCTACCAAGATGCAGTTAGTGAAGCCTTCCTTAACGAGAGGGTCGTAGAAATTGTAAACAGCAATGCTATAAGGGCAGGTTGCACAAGACCTCTGGGACCCCCATTATACCAGTCTGTGCTTCAGATGGTGGACATGTAGCTATATGATTTAACATTTGCCATGCTGGGTATTGATCTTGGATTGTCAAATCCTCCATGCTATTCTGCTGTACCTCTTTTTTTTTTTTTTTTTTTTTTTTTTTTTTTTTTTTTTTTTTGAGACAGGATTTCTCTGTGTAGCCCTGGCTGTCCTGGAACTTACTTTGTAGACCAGGCTGGCCTCGAATTCAGAAATCCGCCTGCCTCTGCCTCCCGAGTGCTGGGATTAAAGGCGTGCGACACCACGCCCGGCTGCTGTACCTCTTTATCTGAATGGGAATGTATTCTTTGTGCCATTGTATATTTCCAATATTCAATTTCTTTTTTGATTTTATAGGAGCTTTTTAAATTTTATAGATGGTTAAGGGAGGAGTTGGGGATGTGTCAATATATACTGTGTGAACTTTTCAAAGAATTGGAGCCTTTTAATGATTTTTTTACATTACTGATTCCCAAGTAAGTAAAGGTACTTTTATAAGGAAGAGAAGGGAATATGCAAAAGAATACTTTAGAACACAAAAGTTTTTCTCTCGGTGATGGGAATTGAGCTGAGGATATACAATGGTAGGCAAGAGGTCTACTAGTGAAATACATTCCCAGGGCACTGCATCTATCCTTTATTTACATTGATTTCGGTTATGGTTTGTTTGAATGTGAACTGTCCCCCAAAGAAATATGTTTTGGGCACTTGGTCTTCACGTGGTTGCACTGTTGTAGGAGCTCACAGATCCTTTGGGGCACGGTGTCTAGGTGGCATAGCTGGCAGATACAGGTACTTAGGGAAGCTCTTGAAATTATTCCTCTCAGCTTCCTGATCTCCCAAGACTGAGAGAAGTCTCCTCTACAGACTCCTGTCACCGCCAGCTGGCATGCCTTTTGTACGCGATGGGCTGAGACTATAGACAAAATAAATATCCTCTTCCATGCTTCTGTCAGGTGTTCTGTATGAGAGAAGTAACTAACCTGAGCTCTTAAGACGAGAAACAGAATTGATATATAGGGCAATACACTGCTGCCTCACTCAGTACTTATGCTAGGTGGCTTCACTTTACATACAGATTGAGGGAGAAGAGGTGCTTCTCACCCAAGACGTGGGCCAGCAATACTGCTCCTCCTCTGCTCACCTTCATTATGGTGTGAGGAATACCTTGTTTGGTGTTAGATAAAATGAAAAGAGACAGCTACACAGAGTCTTTCGAGAAGCCATGGATCAAAGACAATACCAATCATCTAATAATTAATCAGAAAGTAAAAGGGCAAACCTGAGGCTTGATCCTTACAATGTACTCTTTATTAAGTATAGTGCAACCTCAATGTAGTTTTTAACATTAAACGCCCCAGTTTAATATGCTAAAATGTTTTATTGATAGATAATATGGTTAAAACTAAAAAGGTTCTATTGACTTCTACTGTAGGCAATTGAATTAATTCCAATACTGAGAGGTGGACTGTGTTCTGTGGACAAAAAGCAAAAGTGGTGACATTTAACACTAAAGAGTCCTTATTAGAACCTGGGTCCCAAAAGGAAGTCATGGTGGGGATACTGGACACGTTGGACAGAGTTAGTCTCCTGCTTTGTAAGTATATCTGACACTACTGTGTGATGCTCTCAATATTCTGTTAAGCTAGACAAGGAGGATATTGATAATGTGTGATTTTTGTCTAAAGGAATGCATACTGATTTAGGTGTTTTTCCCTTTAAAGAGTAAAACAAATAGGGCTGTAGATTACTTTAGGGAATATATCCTTCAAATCGATTTTTACAAGAATATATGTGACCAAACCTTTTAAAAAATGTATTCTCCTAATGGCTGTGACTCAGGTAAGTGAGGTTATAGGTTGTTTTTTTTTTTTTGCTTGATGTAACTTCACTCCTCTTCTGTATTAAAAAAAAACAAGGAAGCTAAAATTATTACTGATCTTTAAATCTGTCCATATAAACTCCAATTTTCAGTAAACTGAATTATTTTGAGTAATGGATTACTTGGGATGCAAAATCAAAATAAACGACTGAAAACAAGACATCATGGAGGCTTAGCTACTGTCTCATCTGCACGTGTTGCAGGTCTAACATGAGATAAGACACCACAGCCTCCCAGTTGTGCTGGGCCTACAGCGGCTGATTCCCAGTTTTCTCACCATTGAAGAAAGCAGCTTTCTTGTTTTACCTTGGTGTGCTTTAAAAATACAATTACTTTGTATGTGTACAATGACACAAATGTGAGAAATACTGCCTTAGAAGTATATTTGCAAGTTATAGTATGTATGTTTGATTTGGTCTGTTGTTTGCTCTTGCAGTCCATGAGCCATCGATGGCTTTTATATTTTAGAATTTGAACAAGAACTGACCCTATAGGAAGGCCAGCATTCTCAATTAACCCAGACCCCAAGGGGCTCCCAGACTAAGCCAGCAAGCAGGAGTATACATGGTCTGGTTCAAGGTCCCCAGCACATATATAGCCTAGTCTGGCCTCTGTGAGAGAAGATGTGTTTAATCTCAAGAGACTTGAGATCCCAGAGAAGGGGGAGGTATGGGGAGGTGGGGGGAGACACTCTTTCGGAGGCAACGGGGAGGAGAAATGGGATGAGGAACAGTGGGAGGGAGGACTGGGATGGGGGAAATGACTGGAACGTAAATAAAATAATTTTAAAAAAAAGGAAAAAGAATCGAAAAGATGAATATAACACGCCATGCAAAAGTTTAAATGTCAGTATCTATAAATGAAAATTTCTTAGGATGAAGCCTTTTTTGTTGATATATCTATGGCTGCCTTTGTGTTGCAATTGTAAATGAAGTAGCTGTGACATAGACACTGGTTATCTAAGTCCTATACCAGAAGCATGGAACATATGTGCACATGCAGACACTCTCAGCTGGTAGCCATCATGATTTAATGCTGGCAAAGTGCTGGATCATATTCCAACAGGCAAGATTTAGAAGTAAGTGCACAAGGGCTGGAAAACAGCTTAGAAGTAAGATTCTCTACACCAGGCCCTGAGTTTGAACCTCTAAATTGCATGTGCATGTATGCATGCATGCATATGTGTGTGTGTGTGTGGGGGGCGCGGAGAGCAAACATAAAAATAAGTGTATAGGATCTGACAAAGGATCTGAGAAGCTTTAAGGCTCAAGGCTTTGTATTGCTTTGATTTGCCAGATTTCTTTCAATTTATAAGCGCAGAATCTGAAACTAGAGATGCTTGAAAAAAAATACAGATTGTATGTTACATAATTAAAATTCGAAGAAAAACACACGAGTTACTTCTCCACACAAATGAGGAACAGATCAGGGGTGGGATGCACAGGGAACTAGAAACAAACCAGCTTTTGTGAGGCAAGACAGCCTCGTCTGACTGGAGAAAGAAGCATGTCTCTTACTTGCACACGTGTAGGCGTCCTTGTTGGTAAAAGGCTTCATGCACTGGCTGCAGACGATGGGACCCACAATAGGAATGGGGCTGAATGTGTGCCCGTTAAGAGACTTTTTATCTTTTTCCTTCTCTTTAGATTCTTTCTCTTTCTCCTTAATTTTATCCTTCTCCTTTTCCTTTTCCTGCCAAAGAAAAGAATCAACAGTTAACTGAGCACTGGAAGGAAGGCCTGCCCCTTACATGGACACACAGACAAGGGAAGGTGGTGACTATTGTGGACAGAAACGAGGAACAACGCCTGGGCAACATTTTATCAATTTTCAAACATTCGAGATCCCATTTGAAACACAAGTTCTGAGCCATCAGGGGCTATTTATATTAAGAGACAAGGGGCAGAGCCTACAGAGGAAGAGCTTAGTAAGGTATAACGTGGTCCACACAGGGCAAGCTGAATTTAGGGTCAGTTTAGAAGGAGAGCAATGGGATGGGAGCAATTCTGAATCAGCTTGAAGGAGAAAAACAATGTCATGCAGTTTAAAAAGTTCTGTGAGGTTCTTCTTTAAGTTTTACAAATTACATGTATGTCTTCCTTTATCTAATCAGAACTATTAACCCCACATATCCTGGTTTTTACTAGTTAGAACTCAGTAGGTTAACAGATATTAATTTTGGATCAGTGTTCAAATGGTGACAGACAGGCCAGTGAGAGCACGGTAGAGGAGTGCACCAAGGTTAGGAATAAAGGCAGTTCTAAGTTCTACTTATGGTGGGACTGAGAAGAAGTTATTTCTCTGAGCCCTAGTCATTGCATTTGCAAGTGGGACAGGTGTCCATTCATAGTTTTGCTTTTGTTTGTGGCCGAGCACATGCTAAGTAACATTTAATACGTATAATACCTCACTGAAAATGAGCGTCATCAGTGTATTAACTCTCCTGACGCAACACAAAACCACAATCTTTTGTAGTGAAGAAAGTCAAAAGAAATTTTGACTTGTGGCAGGAGACAATAACCCAGGAGCAGTAACAAGGATGCTGGTGCAAAGCACTTTAGAGGAGAAGTACAGAAGGCAAGAGGCCCTGCCAGGAGCCTGGCCCAGACCTCCTCCTTCGACTCCTCAGCTGACTACTACAGCACCCATTGCCTCTCAAAAGACTGGGCGCCCAGGGTAGGGAGTCCCCAAGATTAAGGGAATAATTCCTTACAAACTAACTAGACCATGAAGTGCTACAATTCATAGAGGTGAATTTTACCTACAGTTATATACTAGGACTATAATCTAAAAAAAAAAAAAAAAAAAAAAAAAAACCCAGGAAGTGAGCTTCTCAGAGTGAGTGACCATGACAGTTTCTAGCCCTGTGACTCCTCAGTGCTACCTCTAGAGGTTATGGAGATAGACTCAGTTGGCAAGAGGGCATAGTGCTTCCCACTCTACAACAGAGAGGACAATGCATGACACTTAAGGTAATGAATAGTTACTGTGTGTCAGGCTCTGGACTAAGTAACTCCCATGTATTTTCTTAGGACAGGGCACTGTTCTAATTATCTCCATTTTATATTTGAAGAGACTGAGGCTTAGAGATGACTAATACTTTTTTTTTTTTTTTTTTTTTGCGCACAGAGCAGGAACTATTTAAGCTGCAGTTGATGCAGTCTGGGATCACCAAAGCTCAGCTCTCACTCACCACACTTACTGTAAAGGGCTGGCAATGTCCCTTGAGTTGCAAAGGGTCACAAAGCAATCATCAGTAACAAATAGGAACTCAAATTGTCTGATTTTTCTAAAGTTCAGAACCCACCCAATCAATATATGAAATGGGCTATTTGTAAAATCTATGAGTCATGTGAAACTCTCCCTTAACAGAATACATGGAGCAACTCCCCCAAAGCCAAACCGATGCATCTTAAAACTAAAAAACAAAACAAAACAAAACCCAAACAGAAAGGACAGGGGAAAACCACTTTACAAAACAGGAAACCCTTCTGAACGAAGATTAGTAACTGCTAAAACGCAGAGCCGGATTACCACGCCTTGAGCACATCCCTTTTAACTAGTTTTTTTTGCTGCAGATTTCTCCGAGTAAACTGTTAAGTTAAAACCATCTTTTGTTTTTTGGCTTGACCGTTAAAAGCATACACCAATGGTTTTTAAAAAAAAGCAAACAGCATGATTTTCTAGGTCAGCCAGGTTAGCCACTGATGAACTGTAATGTTCCTCAGATCTGAATAATCCATTTTCTCATCCTTTACAGTAATCCAGATGAGTTCCTCCAAGGACAAAAACAAAACAACAAACAAACTACACATGGCCTCCCCGCTGTGGTAACTCAGTGCTTTGAAGAAGTCAGGCTCTTACCTGCCCATGTTTTAGTCCCGTGAATCTCACGGTTATGAGAGGAACTTCGGGAAGCCGACCCCATTTTACTGACATGATTTGACCCCCATGCCAGTAAATGTCCTCCCACAGAAGATGCTCATGCCGGCAGGCAGACAGCTCAGAGCTACCATTAGCAAAATGGTAAGAGGAAGCCAGAGAGTGGTTGAGAAAGCACATAAGGGGAGGGTTGAGGCTGCTTGCTTCCTTGAGACAGTCTTAACTATTTGAATGCTGCTGGTAAAGCTAACCACTCTACCCTGAAGAACACAGGAAATGAAAGAAAACTGAAGTAACTCTCAAATACATGTGTGGACAGTATTTGCATTGTAGTATGGGAAATATGGCAAGGATCAGACCACACACAGTACTGTAAGTTAAAAAGCACATCTCCTAAAAAAACATATTCCTAATTGCATAAAAAAGCAATGTTTTATAAGAAGATATTTTAGAAAAGTTGACAATGGTAAAATGGTAACTGTTTATTATTCTTTTTTTTTTTTTTTTTCGACAGNTTTTCTCTGTGTAGCCCTGGCTGTCCTGGAACTCACTCTGTAGACCAGGCTGGCCTCGAACTCAGAAATCCGCCTGCCTCTGCCTCCCGAGTGCTGGGATTAAAGGCGTGCGCCACCACGCTCGGCTAACTGCTTATTATTCTTAAATTTAATATGTCTATATTTAACCATTGTTAACATGCTTTAACTGTACTGTGGAATAAGAATCCAACGACATTAAAAATTATGAGACTGGGCATGATAATACTAGGGTGCTATGCAAGAAACTCGGTTTTCACTTTCCTAAACTTATCCTTTTAGAAGGTAGGGTACTCTGTGAGCATGAAAACCAAATGTGATTAGGCATCTTGGAAATCTCTCATATACAAGGCACAGAAACTCGGAATTGGGTCTGAATGGCTCACTATAAAGTTAACTAATGCATCAGCTGGCGAGAAAGTCCTTTTTAGTCAGAGAACTTTTGAGTCAGACTAGGAACTGGTCTAAAACATGTCTTGTGTCTTCAATCTGTCCTTGTAAAAACTGAGAGCTTAGTAGAAAAAGACAATCAGTGGTGTGAAGACTACTCTCTTCATGAAGGCAAGCAGTATGTGTGTATCCAAGGACCTTAATACATGCATGTATAATACACACAATTTACTCAGCAGGAAACAGCACTACTGCTCAAAGACAATAGGACAAAAGAGAAACTGCCCATCTTCCTCTTACACTTCCTGTTTAGGGCTCCTAAGCCTCTGAAAGCATTCTGTCTATACATCTGCAATGTCTGCATGTTACAGATGACTCAAAGGTTATGTATGCAGGACTGATAACTAAATTCCTTATATAATAACTATACACAGAAAAACTTGGCACTATTGGGCAACACATATTGTCTAGGAGTGTGAAACATTTGCTGCCTAATAGCTAACTTTGGCTACTCAGAGTGTCCAAAGACTGTTGGCAGTCACAGCTTAACATGTGGGATAAGAAACTCAAGTTTATAATTGTCTTCTCATAGACACATACACTATGTTTACTCAGAGAGACTTTCCTAACTATATTTAGATACAACTCATATGTATTGGTTAGCAGCTGAATAACTATGTCTCATTAACATATATTTAAAAAATTAATAATCTTAGCACTGAAGTGGTTACATCACTGGTCTAATACATGCAAGGCCCTACAATCTCTAGCACTGAGGAAAAAGAGAAAACAACTAACTCCTAAATAGGGTAAGAGAAGTCAAAGTTCAGTATTTTTATAGAAAAAAATAGAGTTAATATCTATGGTATCACTTTTTCTTTTTTTAACAATATAGGAAACAACATTCAACAGTTAGGAGAAAGAGTTGACTGATACTTATCTGTACAATAGGGTGGACACATAGCTATTTGTCTCTCATTACCTCTGCCTATACTGACAAAGTCACAGTGTTCTGCAGCAGCTGTATACTAGTCTCATTTAACAGTAAGCTAACTGGAAAGACGGCATGTTAACACGCCTGGCCACTGGGGTACTTGAAAAGGGAACTGTACTGCAATCTGCAGAGCTATGAACTTGCAATTTTTGGAGTTTCCATTGCTGGAGACAGTTTAGCCCCCAAAGATCAAATCTTGAAGTCAAGCCAGAAAGAGGAACCATGCCAATTGCAAAAGAGTGTTGTCATTTTGTCGACATAGAGGAATGGAGGCAAGAAGTCAACTGGTTCTTAAACAGTGATAACAGAATTGACTCTAACACAGGTAGTCTATTTCCCCGTCCTATCTCATCACCTGCCTCTTACCTAACGGTACTCATTTGAAGTTAAAAAACATTAAAGACAAATGAAAAAGAAACTACTTAGTAATGGATTTTGCTGAAAAATAAGCACACGATGATAGGTAACATGTGTGGGAAGCCAGACCTCACGTAGCTCTGCCTGGTCATTATCTAGACTTGCTACTTGAAACACTATTAAGCTGCAGTCTATAGAGTATAGAAGTGGGGTGAGATTCTGTTTTAAAGATGAAGTTCCAGTTTCTAAGTCTGATCCCACATTATCTTGTTTTTTCCTATCTGTATTACCCACCCCCTCAGCAATCTCACTGTTGAATCTACCATTCATTGGGAGAGGTGGTCAGAGATAGTCTCCACTGACTTGTTGGTCTTATAATTATGGGTGTGTATGTTTGGATAAGATTCCAGTTTAAAAGCAAAATAAAAAAAAATAACAGAAACATTTTGAATTCATCCAAACCTGACCATGACATTTTCAAGGTTAACTGAGAATTACAGGCCTCTTAAGCAGAGAAGCCATTCAATAATACATGGTTTGGTTTTCCCAAGGGAATTTTCTTTTGTTGATAGCAACTATAGACAAAGGAAGGAAGCTAAAGGAAACATGCTGGTTTTGCTGCTGCCAGTACGTGGAATACAGTATGCATCCCCTCCTGACACACACACACACACACACACACACACACACACACACAC
>NC_034590.1:47383089-47385703 GCF_900095145.1 Mus pahari | reverse complement strand
TATATATATATATATATATATATATATATATATATATATATATATATATATATTCATTCTCAAACTACTAGAATAGAACCAATAAAGCACATAATTATGCTAGAAATGATTTAGTAGACTGTATTTCCATTGTGTACTTGGTAGGAAAAACGGTGAACAAGCAGATCTGGTGTAAGAGTTTTGTGGTAACAGATACTGTATTTACAAGTCCTGGAGCCATAGCTAGGATAGTAAATGCACGCACTCTCAAAGGTCTTTGTGCTTGCCCCCTTCACTTGGTGGGGGCCTCCTGGAGAGAACACGGGTGTGTGCCCGTGAAGGGGGTTACGAAATCCCAGCTCCTTACTTTGCTTCCCCTCCAGCAGATGCTCTGCTATGGGGCACTTTACTACCACAGCCCCAAAGCAACAATACTAGGTGAACATAGGCTGAAACCTCTGAGATCGAATCCTTCTTAAAGAGATGACTATAGCAGGTAATTTGTTACCACATAGAAAGCTAATACATTTAGTAAAACTTATTAGCTGTATTTCTATTAGCTTATATAACTGAGTGCCTGAAAGGCTTTGTCAGGGAAAAGAGGGTACTTTTTTTTTTTTTATTGAAAAAAAATTAACATATTTTGATCTTTTTTTCCCCACCTCTTTCCTAATTCTTCCTGGGATCTCCCACTTCTCTACATCTTCTATTAGAAAAACAAATAACAAAAAAAACAAAACAAAACAAAATACAACCAACACCAAGCAACCCTTTAAAAACACAAAAATGAAAGTCAAGACAATTTTTGATTTTGCAAAAGAATAGTTAAGACAAAAAAAAAAAAAAGGCAAAAGGCAAAATAAACAAACCAAAATGAAATAAATAAATAAAAAAATACCACTGAGCTCATTTGCTCATTTTGTGTTGGTCAACTAACTTGTGGGCATGGGTATTGCTCCAAAGTGTGTTTGCTATAAAGAGGGTATGTTTTTATAAGAATGCTGTTGAGTTCAGTATATATGTATGCAGATATGTTTATGTGCATACACACACACACACACACACACACACACACACACACAAATGTACAGAGATACATGTAATTCTTTTCAAGTGGTCCTTAACTGAGTTTATCTTTGTGTGCTCATTTCTTTGCATATGCAGACAGAGGGTTACAGTTAAGAAAGTGACTGGGGGTCAAGGGAGGAGACAGTGTTTCCCTTACTTGTTTGAAATGAAAATAGTTCTCATTTAGGATCAGGAATCAGTATAAAAAACTTAATTTCTTTCTCTTTAGGACAACCACAAAAGTATTAAACATATGTAAATCAAAGTATTGAGAATATATGTGAGGTTATTATAGATTTATTTCTTAATTTTATATATTATAGAACCCTGTAATGAACAAACAACTACAACTGGATCTGTGAAATTGAACTGAAATGTGTTTGTGAGCCATCATGTAGGCACAGGGAGGTCCTATGGAAGAACTGCCAGTGCTGAGCAATCTCTTCAGCCCCAGGTATAAGTGTCTTAATTTAACTTCTTAAGCATTAAAGAGGATACAAAACAAATCCTCCTAAGTAGAAATTGATCAAAGAAAGTCATAAAAGTTCTTGTAATTTTTCTGAAGCATAATTTTCTTCCCTCTATACCTATAAATATTTCTTTTGATCTTAGCATAGATACCTTCTTTTGGATTTTAAACCTGATTTAATAGTTTCTGCATTGTGGCTCAGTGTGTGGGGTGAGGTGAGAGAAATGGATTTTTCCTTAGGCATGCCCTAAGGAAGCAGGCCTACAGCAGCAGGGTTCCTGAAAGGATGCACTACGTCGACGCATGGGCAGCTTCTGGCATGTGGCACACAGTGGTCACGCTCTGGCCACGGCTTGCGTTGCTGCTGCTTTGCCTCAGACATCAGACTGCTTGAAAGCAGCTCTGAAGCTAGCCCATTCATTCCCTGCTGTCTGTAGGCAGGCGGTGACAAGTTTGTTATAGAAGCCCAGAAGGTACTTACTTTGCTCTTCTTGCTGCTGGACATTTTATTCCTGATGTAGCTGAAGGTGCGACTAACCTTAGTCCCACTCTTTTCTTCAAAATTCTTTTTTGAGGGGCTTGGAGGCAGGAAATTACAGTTTTCTTCTGTTATACTGAATAAAAAAAAAGATTATGTTTTTCAGGGCTAAAAATGTTAAATAGTGGACTGAGTAAGAAACAGGCAGTGGCTACTGAATGGTCTCATATACTATGAAAACAAATCTGAAGTTAAATATAAAAATAGCACTGGGTATATTGACTTCTTCGCTTGAAAGGGCATCCATACACACAAATGGATGACAGGATATGTGCTGAGAAAGCAGGCAAAACAAGATCTTAGGACAAGGACAAGCCCATCAACAGCAGAGGACACACATCTTTTCTAGTCTTCAGGCCTACTGACAAACTGTGATTCAGTCCAGAAAGCTATGTTCAACTCTGGGGTGAAGAATAAGCACATTTCAAGCAGAATGTGGACATGAGTTCCATAGATCCAAGTTTACTGATCTACTTGTCAAGAAGTCTGAAAAAGTTTAGGTCCATCTAATCTAGGTATGTTTTAATTCTAGGAGATTCATAATAGTGGATTTTCTTTTT
>NC_034590.1:47363618-47382914 GCF_900095145.1 Mus pahari | reverse complement strand
CTGCCTCTGCCTCCCAAGTGCTGGGATTAAAGGCGTGCGCCACCACGCCCGGCCAACAGTGGATTTTCTTAAAGTATACTGGGATCTAAATAAATAATGTAAGGACAAAGAACCCATCTAAGCGATTTGCCTGGTATTAGCACCGTCCCACAGGGTGGCAGTTTCAGCCTCTGAGAGCACATTCATAAGCAGAACCTTAAAAGGACCTTATTTACAGCCTTATTTATATATGTGGTGGTTATAAAACGGAGATGTCCATTTTTAAGAGAAATGGCATAAAAACCACTGCTCCTGAGAAAGAAAGATAAAGCTCTGAAAGCGCCATAAAGAGAAACACTCATTGGAAAGACTGCAGATTACAATCAAAACTAAAGCCTTTGTGAAACAGTGGGCAACCTAATCAAAATAATCAGAAATCCAGTGATACCAAATCACAATGTTCAATTTCATAAACACAAAGAACCATAAATGATGAATCAATGGGGATTTTGTGCATGTCGTCAAGTGAAAGACGTATTCAAGGTGGAATGAAGTTCAGTGAAAGAACACTTACCTAGCATGCACAAATCCCTGGGCTGCTCCCCAGTGTTAGGAAAGAAGGAGAGGAAGAGAGGAGGAAGAGGATAACCTCAGTTGTAATGTGCAGAGGTAGATACGACACACAGCTTTTCTTTTTGGAATGGGGATGGAACCCAGAGCACAGCCACTGAGTTATACCACCAACCCTCAGCTTTAAAGGGTAAAATGACTAAGAAGACAAAAAGATTGCAAAAGCTTGCCTATACACACAACACTTGTGTGTGTGTGTATGCATGTATGTATATATGTATGCATGTATGAATATATGTATGTGTATATATGTGCAGAGCTCTATAAAGCAAAGTATTAAATTTATTAAAAATTGAAAACCTCAACAAGTCAAGTATATTTAAATATATGTTAAACATATTTTACATGAATAAAAGCAAACGATCATCTTTTATCATAGACAAGATAAAGCCTACACTGTAAAACACTTTCTAATGATTTCAACTTTATCATTTCAGAAGTCAGAACGTGGGGAAGCTCAAAGAACTTAAGAATACTTAAACATGGTAAGATAGTTTGTATTGTCTTCATTTCACTCTGGGAAAGAGAATAAGAAACCAAACGTCTCGTACCTCTCAGTCAGGTTGGCACTGGTACTGTGGAAGGGCCGTGAATCTAGAAAACAAAAGCCACGGAGGTAAAGTTAGCACACAAAGATCTTGTTCTGATAATTAATGCATCACCTAAAAGTTCACAGGTAAGAACAAAGTCCCTGAACATCAGTGCATGGTGCCTCTTCCTTAGAAAGGTTAGGAGAAATTAAACTGGGAACTTTCAAATTGGAATGGAAATATGAACAAAATATATTTGAAGAAAGTAAATGTAATCCAGGATCTGTGTAACTGAACACATTAGTTGTTATGCTTAAGTACAGGTGAAGTACATTTAGTTTTTGTTTTTAATGAGTGCTCAGCTCTCATGGGCCATCTTTCTGAGATATTATCAAAGAATATAAAAGAAGAAAGCAAATGTTACATTTTTTACTCCTAATCCCACTTGTAAATATTTCCATCGGCACAATCTAATACTATCTGATAGCTTCCTGAGAATTCCTGAAAATAGATTAGTGAACCAGAAGGAACAAAGTGCTGGCAAAAGAGCCCCGGCCCTGCCTCTAGTGTGGGAAAGACTTCTCCAGATCAGCCCTCAACTGTGAAGTGAGGGAACCGGCCGGTTAGGTCTTTTCCAGGTTGACAGCAATAGAATGAATGGGGCAGATGCATTCTTCTCCTCCCTTAACAGACATGCATCCATGTGACTAAAGTTCCAAGGCTCAGTGAGGTAGCAGGGTCATAAGCAGGAAAAGGGAACAATATAATTATTTCTCTATGAAACATTAAAATGGGCAAAAAATAGATAAAAGAATTAAGAATTACTATTAAAACAAGAAAGATTTGAACTACCATTGAGAATTTATAAGCAACCAAAGCTTCAAGCACAAAGGTGAATGGCTTTCAACTTTAATATGATCATTTATAGCTATCTAACTACTGTATAAATACTGTTATCATACGGAAAACACACACACACACACACACACACACACACACACACACACACACACACACACTTACTTACTTTATTCTTTGAGGTTGGTTTTGAGAGCCTCTAGGATTATTATGAGTAAAACTGAGAGATTTGAAGATGCTCCACAATAACATTACTGGCATTTTAAACTCTTTTAACCTCAAATTGGTTCTACATTTTAAATGTAAAGTTGTAATTGTTACTAAATAACTTTGATATTCAACTGATAGGAATAAAGTAAATGAAACATTAAAGGGATTCTTCAAAATTCTGTTTTCCTGTACCTGACAACTTGGGGTTCTTCCATTACTTTCACCATGTTTGGAAACAGTAGCTCTGTAAGAACTATCTGCCTCCCAATTCTGCAGGACCCACTTGTGAAACTATAAGCATTTCAATCTGTGACACCTTAGTTGGCTTTAAAACAAGAGCCTGTTGGTAAAAACAATGGCTTTAGAGCTTTTCCAACCCCGGAGCCTTCAATGCTATAAGCATTCAGCTCTCATAGAACTGCCAGGATTGCACTGCACATTTAAGCAGTGCACTAAGTTAGCACTCTA
The DNA here is from genome assembly GCF_900095145.1 of Mus pahari. Lineage (NCBI taxonomy): Eukaryota > Metazoa > Chordata > Mammalia > Rodentia > Muridae > Mus > Mus pahari. The sequence continues at coordinate 47,380,239 of NC_034590.1, read as the reverse complement.
GTAAAATACACAAGATAAACTACTTCAAATTCATATTGCAGAAAAATATGAACTTGGCCAAGAAAAAAAGGTACTGGTTGATTTCTGTGGAATAAATGAGAACTAAATACATATGTGATTAAGTACCAAGAAATCTATGGCAGCAAATCTAAGAGTTCCCAATGTTTTTATTACTGAAAAAGAATTTATTTCAGTCACTATGACTTCTTACATGTGGTTCTGGAAAAAAAAAAGATTAATTTACCACTGCCACCAAAATTATTGCCTCTAAAATTCCTCAAGTGTACAGACTTTAAGAGTATGAGATAACATGGGCCATCTCCATGACAAATTATAAACAGAAGAAAATAAACCTATCATTAACTCATTAACCATTATTGCAGATAAATAACATTTAAACCATCTTTTTATTTTAAGACACAAAATAACATGCAGACCTAATCTACTATATACCTAGGGATTTTGAACTGCAACCACTGAATAGACATAAAATAAAGTGTATTCTATACAACAAGAAAGCGTCTCATGGAGAATAAATGTTTTTTTTTTTTTACATTATTATAGTTTCCTAATTAGTAAATTTGGGAAGTACAACATATCAAATATTGTTTTGGGTCTTTACAATGTATCTTAAAGCTGCTTAACCAAGTTTCTTAATGTACCTGACTACTTCTTCATTAATCTCACTGGCATTTTTGGACTGAATGAATCATTTGAGAAATGCTAGTCACTGGACTCAAAAGACTCTTTTGCTTTTATATTTTTAAGATTCTAAGTTGAGAAGTCTAGAGGGCCAAGAAAATGAATAAAAGTAAATAGCAGTGGGGGTGGGGTGGGGGAACTTGGGGAATCACTAGAAAGTTCTGGATGCCAGAGATTCAAGAGAATCCTAGGACAATTAGTCAAAATACCCAACAGCAGAGACACCTCCAGTAGATAGACATGGCCCACACATCTAAAATATTTTAACCCAGAGTTGTCCCTGTCTAAAGGAAATCCAGTGACAAAAATGGAGCAGAGGCTGAAGGAAAGGCCACCCAGAGACCACCCTACCATGAGATTCATTCCATCTGCAGACACCAAACCCCAACACTATTGCTGATACCAAGATGTGCGTACAGCCTGGTATGGATGTCCTCTGAGACACTTTGCCAGTACCTGACTAAGACAGATGCAGATACTCGCAGCCAACCCTTGGACTGAGCAGGGGACCCCAACGGAAGAGTTAGGCTGAAAGAGATTGCAACCCCATAGGAAGAACAAGAGTATCAATTAACCAGCCCCCTCAGAGCTCCCACTACATGTATAGCAGAGGACTGCCTCCTCCAGCATCAGTGGGAGGGGAGGTGCTTAGTCCTGTGGAGGCTTGATGCCCTAGAGAAGGGGGATGCTGGAAGGGTGAGGCATAAGTGGGTGGGGGAGCACTCTCTTAGAGGCAAAGGGGAAAGGGAGTTGGTGGAGGGTCCTTGGAGTGGAGACCTGGAAGAGGGATAACATTTGAAATGTAAAAAAATAAAATGATTAATAATAATAAAAAAAAGAATTCCACTGAGACTAGTGATGCTCTGGGATTACAATTTGTTCATAGCAATGAGAAAATTTACTGAGGCTTTGGCCTTTTGCCATAACCTGGCGGTTTTCCATAGTAATACACCAATACTTTGGATTAAAGAGATTTGAGAATTTCTAAACACTCAAAGCTGAAGTTTATTTTTATAGCTTTCTGCCTACTACAAGGGATAAAAAGTAAATATCTCACTGTTTGTCAAGTGTCTTAATAGTGAAAAATATACTGAACATCAATGAGGTTACCATTAAAACTAAATAATATTTCTATGCCAAGGGCATGTACTTTTAAAAGACAATGTGAAATGGTAGTCACAATAATTTTACTGGAAGTACAATTATATAAACGTTAAGTATCAGACACTCACAATGTTAGGTCTAACAACAATGCATTACTTCATGATAGAAATAGTTTTCCCATAAAAAAAAGTAACTCCCTCAATATCCTGGAAGTCCTCTAAACTTGAAGTCAAGGTCTCCTACTGAAAGAAGACTCGGTTGCATTTCAAGTTTACGGAAACTGATTTCTCAAAACATTTTATACCAGCTGTTACTAAGTAATTTGATCCTGTAACTCACAGAGAGGAGTGCAGCATAAGAGAGTTTTAGAACAAAATTGAAAAAACAAACCAAACCAAAACAAAAACCAAAACAAAAAAACCCCTCCCATTTCCTAATCTCTGGGATCTGATACCATAGTTTTTGTTTTTCAATTATATGGAATGATCAAAAGGGAAACTTTTAGGTATCACTGATAGACAGCCTACCTATGTGTCCCAGAAGACAGAGAAAAATGGGTAACAGACAATAAAATGGAAGCTGTCAAACAGCAAGTCCTGTAAAACTAACACTCAGTATTATTAAGGGCAGAAGTGGGCTGAGCATACATCCCATGCCTGAGGTGTGCTCCGGAAAGATTCTTGTTCTGGGATCAGGAGGCCATGAGACAGTCACAAAATCAGTCTCACCAAAATAGATCTACAAAGGCGTGCAAGTCAAGTGCCTTATAAAAGATGATAGAATACATCAGGGATATAGAAGATACAGCATGCAAGAAGATAAAGCCCTCAGACAACTTAATTCTTTTAGTCACAAGCGTATAGCCGTTTTAAAGCTAAAACACTAAATTAGCTTACTTACTACGAAACTCTTCCTTCTTATCACTGGAATAAGAAGAGCCAAAAGAAAAAAAGTTTTAGATTTAAGGAGGAGTGGAGAAATGCTCACGGAAAAGGAGAAAAGGAGATCCACCTTGTTGGCTCACATGCCACTGCACAGAGAAGTAGGTTAACAAAGACATTAGAGCATGCAAAGGTTATGTCAGGACAAAGAAAAAGGTACCTCCAACCTCTGTGGAACAGGATAATGTCAATGGCCTTTGGGATCCCAGGAAAGGTTATCAAAATTAACAATTTATTTGCTTATTATTTGCTTATTTTGTTTTTCAAGGGAGGGTTTCTCTGTATAGCCTTGCTATCCTAGAACTCACTCTGTAGACCAGGCTGGTCTCAAGCTCACAGAGATCTACCTGCCTCTGTTTCTCATATACTGGGATTAAAATGTGTGCTACCACTGCCCAGCTGACAATATATTTATTTACGTATTTGTTTATGAACATGACCAATTGCAATTCAGTTTAACAAATCACCTAAAATCTATACTTGTTAAATTTGAAAACAAGAAGCAAACTCTTTTTAATGACCCTAGTTGATAGCTTGAGTTTCCCTCTTTAGGGTTTATAGAAAACATCCAATAGTGAAGTTGCTCGGGTTCAGTGCTTACTGCTTTTCTCATTCCAAATTTCCTACCTCACTCTACCTCTTCCTAGAGAATGCACACAATATACTGGGGCTTCCTTTCTCTATAATCTTCAAGGCAGAGCCGTGCTTTCAGGATCAGACTCATTCACCCCTTCGCTCACGCATGGGTAGGTGGACACTCCTCAGACAGGGGAAACCCCTCCAATGCAGAAGGGAACACATCTTTCCTGCCCTCACTCTTTCTTTATCCCTTCACTAGCCAAGTAGTATCTAACAGCTACTTAGTTACTCAAAGATGCAAAGCTTAGCACCGTCTTTGGATCCTTATAGCACTCCTCATTTGGGCTTCTTTGACCTTCAACTTCTCTCCTGAGGTCACTATTCTGAACCAGCTACAGTGCAAACCCCACAAAAGCCTTCAATTGACTTATAGCATTTTTCTTCCCAACATCATTTCCATCATGGCTGGTTTGAAATGTTTTAATTTACATGCTTCTACTGCCTTTGGAAAGAAACCCTACTTCCTTAGTTTAGATTTCCATATACCAATTTCTAGTTTCTTTTGGTCTGAACTTTCTTCAATTCCCAAATTCTGATAATTCCAGAATGTTTATTCTAGTTGCTTCATTTACTATTTTCTATTAGATTCAACTTGTTTTCTTATCTGTAAATCATAAATATAGCCAAGAAAGAAACTATCAGCAAGTTCATCCTTCATCCACCACTGTCCAGTCTGGTACCCAGCAAAGAGTTGGTACCCAAATATGGACTGGAAAATAGATAAATCAATTTTCCTTTTATCATTTGGAAAACTTAAGGCCCTAAATTAAATCAAAGATTTGCCCTGTACCTAATATGAAAGCTACAGCAACCGCATGATTGTGAAGTTGAGCTCCACCAATGAGATGAAGTGACACCCCCGGCTCACTCCCAGCCCCTTTGCTTGCCCAGGCTGTCACTGTTCTCTTTTGTAAAAATAACTGTCTTGCTGACTCTTTCACTTTGCTTGTATGTGTGGCACCAGGAATATTTTTCCAATAGTTTGGAGTTCTTTTCCAATATGATAGACAATGGTCTTGTTTCCCAAACTACTTAAATTACAGTCAGGGAAAAAGAGACTTTGGCACTATTTGGGGTCACTGTGAACTACAGAACTCCATGTAGTGAACTACAGTACTCCAAGTCCATACAACAGGAAGTACACTAATGACTTTAATTCACATTAAAAGCACACACAGCACATTATCCTAACTAAACAGTTGAAGTGACTGAGTAAAGGGTTTCTATACCAACCATTCATTCATCATTAAATGTGCTTACATAAAATATCAGTTAAACTACCTTATGAAAAACTGACTGTAAACTGAGTGTGATGGTGTATGCCTATAATCCCAGAATTTGGGAGGTGGGGGGCCTCATACATGCTCAACAGGAACTGAACAGCAGGTCCAACTGCCCTTAAAGCATGCATGTGTATATATTTACGTTCAGGTGTATACACACAGGAAACCAGAAGAGAGTCAGGGTCTCCTTGAACCTGGAGTTCATGTTCCTTAGCCAGGCTGGAAGGCAGCAGGTGGTCCTCTTGCCTCTCTCCACCCCCTTAGAATGCTGGGGGTCACAGAAAAGCCCCAGAGCAAGCCTAGCTTGTTATATAGACACTGGGATCCAAATGCAGGTGCTCATGATTACACAGCAAGATAATCATCCTTTATGCCATAACTCTATTGTGAAAATCTGTTAAGCTTAAACATCCAGTTAGCCAAGATGTAAGACAGAATTCACTAATGAAGGGCAGCTACATTAGTCTCCAGATCTTTTGAATTAAATTTTAAGAGGACACTGAAAAAACACCATAGACACCGGGAGCTTGTGCTTAGTTTCCAGAACAGCTGGCCCTGTAGTGAAAAACATGTGCATTACTCCCTTTCAGATTTACTCTTTGTACCACAACAGCACACTGTAATTACTCACTGAAAATCAATTTTAAAACAGGTTCCTTGAGCTAGACAGATGGCTCAGTGGTTAAGAGCAATGGCTGTTCTTCCACATAACCTGGGTTTGATTTCCAGAACCTACATGTTAACTCACAACTTTCTGTGACTTCAGTTCCAGAGGTGCCAATGCCCTCTTCTGGACTCTGTGAGCATGGCATGCATGTGGTGCAGATGTAAACACAGGTAAAACACCCATACACATTACACAAAAATCTTAATAATAAAAAAAGGTTCCTTAAGGGAATAAATTGGTAACATATTTACACAATTAAAATGCTTGTAAGCATTTTTTTATGCACACATGCCTTGCGTTTATAAATCCCATGTGTCAATACACCCTTGACAGCCCATTGATCTGCATTTGCACGAAGTTTTAATAGTCATTTTCAGATTGCTTAAGTAAAAATGTTCTTCAGCTCTGTCTCTTGAGCTTGACATTTCTGACTGCTGGAACTAACTTGTCTTCTGTGAAGTTTAGCAGAGGCAAGATCACTTGAAAAATATTTCTAGATTTAAGGAGCCTACTGTGACATAAATACTCATTTTAACATCTGTTCTTGGACAGGATCCTGGACCCAGGAAAAGGTGAGAAAAACGGAATTGTGCCTATAGTAGATTAATTTGATCAGGATTAATTCCCTGATTCAGGTAATTATGATAATATGAGAAAGGTATCTTTGTTTTTAAGAGACATATTAAATTACTTAGGGGTACAGAAACCTACTCTCTGAAGGATAGTGATAAAGAAAGGGAGTATTCTGGAAAAATATGAAATACTGTAACATTTGGTAACTTGAGGGAAGAATGCACAAGTTCTTGATATTTTTTCTGTGTATTTTTCTTGCTATTTCTCCAGCGAGTCATTTTACCCATTTTCAAGTCTGAAATTATTTCAAAAATCCTTTTAAAAATAGTGTCATATTTAAATCCCACAATATAATGAATGTAATGTAAGCATCAAAGAGATTTTTATATACTAAGAGGAAGAGTTAAAAACTGATATCTTAGTAGTTATGGTTAAGTATAAAGTCAGTCCAAAGAAGAAGCAGACACATTTTAGAAGTTAATAAGATCCCAAAGTAAGAAAATTGATAAGAAAAGTAGTCAAGATATATATATATATATATATATTTATATTTATTTATTTTAAAAAATAATATACTCACTGTCTAATCCAGGATGACTGATTGTCATTAATGAGATGGATTTTGTCAGTGGAGAAGAAATGGCTGATGTACAGTAGTTAAATCCCTGTTGTTTAGACCTGTAACATGTCTACAAAATAAAAAAAAAAAAAAAAAAGGAAGAATGAGTTCTAAGTACATATATTTAGACACATGCAGAATTTGCATTGACCCAACTAGTGAAGGAAGACGTGGACTCCAGTCTGCCTCTGCCACTTAACTGGTACTCAGCTTCTAACAAGCTGCCTAGCCTCTAAGCCTCCTGTTCCACATGGAACCGGTGAGTATTCACCATTTACAGTGGGTTTCATCCCTCAGAGCATTTAAAAAGGTTTCAAATTGAGTAAGTACTCACTAGGTATCTGCTGGTCACACAACCTGGTAAATAACTTTATCAGAAGTAACAAACTACATAGAGCACTGCTGCTTTGAAGAATCAAACCATTTTCAGAGATTGACAATAGAACATGTTGTAATTCTGATTATAAGGACTTGGGAACTGAATGTGAGCAGAAAGCAGTTCAAGAGCATTAGCAAAGCAGTGTTGCATCTGGGAAAAGGCGAAATCTCTTTCACTTCCTCTTAGATTGACTGTACATGAACACAGGGTGACTGCAATTTAGTAACTTAACTTCCTCAGTAGAGTTACCGGCAATTTAAATCTATAGCATTTTAAAAGCCATGTAGCCCAAGCAAAAGCAGAGGCTCCCTTTAATATCCCTGAAGCAACCATTTTTACTTCTGGTGACGAGGGACTCATGTGTCTTTCATTTTGAGACAGCTCATTCGAATACTCTCACAAGATGAAATCTGCCTCTTTCTGACTCACACAAGTTGAGATACTGAACAACTACTCCTAGCATGCACTCACTCATTTGGGCCAGAGATTTCTGATTATTTAGAGCTTGTTCCATGTGTAACCATGGAATCTGAGGCAAACAGTTGCTATGTTTCAAATACAACTATGAGGTCTGAAAAATGACCTCAGAGAACAGCAGACTTTTAAGAGGAAGTTGACTGCAGGCAACTTGTCTAGATCAGAAAGATACATACAGCACAACACCCACTCTGAGGTTGTGCACAAGAGGAACTAAAGGTAAGATGAAAGTTCTATGAGGACTATGCATAGTATAGCACACCATAGTACAAAAATGCTGATATTTATCTAGAAGTGTTGACTTCATCTAGAAAGATTAAGTCAGAAAGATAGCAATGATAATTAGTATCATTTACTAAAAGACAAGGTCATCTGCCAAACTTCTCAGAAAAGGTCACACAAGCAGTATTAAGAAAATGAAAGTATTCTCACTGAAAAGGGTCTACTTCTAAATCACAGAAAGAAATAATGAGCACAGCCATCATCAAGTTCAAGCTAAACATGTGGCATTAGAAAACTCACAGGGGTGTGAAGCTCTCACAGTTAAGGGAGGCATTTCTTGAGCAGTATGATTGAGACAAAGACCATATTTCCTCTAGGAAATAACCATGGGGCATGGATTTTCAAATTGCTAAATTTAATAATGACATGCAATATACTTTAAAACTCAATTTACAACGAACTGAATACATTCCTAATCCTAAAGCATTTGCTGTGATGGAATATTTAAATCTGTATAGATTAATGTATTCTTTTAAAAAAATAATATTTTATATTTATTATTATTTTTGTATAGATATTTTATCTGAATGTATGTATGCATGCTACATTCATGTCTGGTGCCCCTGGAGGTCAGAAGAAGGCACTAGGTCCTTTGAACTGGAGTCATGGATGGCTGTGAGCCCCTTTATGTCGGTGCTAGGAACCAAATGTCAGTCTTCTGCAAGAGCAGTAAGTGTTCTTAACCACTGGCCATCTCTCCAGACCAACTGATGTATTTTTAAATATTCATGTTTAGTTCTAAAAACGTGTTATTACTAGAACTGACAATACTATTTAATAGGTAAGTTACTAGTATTTACTAGTACTAATAAAAAGCACAAAAATGAGGTCATATTTGGGGGTAATATTCCACTACCACACTCATCAGCATTACATACTTATTTTAGCCTTACCTGCTGATCAAACATCCTATGATGCTGTCTCTGGTCTGGCTCCAGATGTTCTTCTGAGAGTGACATCAAAGAGTTTCTCTGTTCCTCACCACTGAAAGGGTTTCTGAGCTCGCTGGAGTTTGCAGAGCTCATTTCTAGAGATGAGGATGGCTTATTTCCAACACCTCCTGTCAAGCCTTCCAGACTGAAACTGAACACAGAGCACAATAGTTGAGTCACTGTTTGTAGGTCTCAGGATGGGAGGATACAAATATCCCTCTAACGTGTATATTTATTTTTATGTTTCCTACTCAAAGTATCTACAAGAATGCAGAGCAGATAAGTACCATTCATCTTTCCCCCAGTGGTATTAGATGCTGAAAAAGAACACCAGATGCATTTATTTCCCTACCTCATCCAACTTATCTAATGTTGAACCAGATATCATTTTCTCAGCTGTCTTTTCAATATACCATAAGTACAGACCATATTTATCTTATAATCTATGTGTGTGTATGCTTTCACTGATGTGATAAAAGTAATCTTTCCAGAATCTGACTCATGTAATGCCAACTGTCACAAAGCACAAGCACAAGGAGTTTTCAGAATGGGAGGTGAGTGACGTGGCTGTGATCACCATGTGGACCTTGATAAAATGATACTCAATTATATTTTGGTTGACTCTAACAACTTTCTGGATACACTTCTATCCAGAAAGCTCTGGTTTCACTAATGAGCACACCATCTGTGCACACCTGGCCAGATGACGGCTTAGTGAGAATTGCCGGCTGCAGAGAGACACATAAAACACTGGGGCATAAATGCTGAGAAAAGTAACAGGGTTTGGAATTTTAAAGGGGAGTTGTGAGGTGCAGATTTTGTGGTTACTTTTTGTAAGTAAGGCTGAAGAAGAAGGATATCTTGTCTACCCTCTTTGGAGTTGCTAACTAGAATAATACACACATCAGCTATAACTACACTGAAAGAACTTCTTTGAAAGAAGAATACAGTTGTAACTGATTGTGTTCTCAGTTAGCAACCAGCTGGAATTTTATTAGGATGTATTCTGAAGCTATATAGTTACTTCTGTTCTGGGAAAACTTTACAGTTAATTGCTATAATTAAGTTCATATATGCCAGTTCCAAAGGGTTATTTTTTTTCTTCCTAAGTTACTTATGAACTGAAGCCATATGCCCTTATCTTCTCCAGTGGGTAAACTATTAACACATTTGTTGTTCTTATTTTAATAAGACAACAGAAGTAATAATGAACTGCAACTAAATGTCTCTGTAGAACCATTTTTTAACACCAGGCATAAGAAGAAAGTTTAGTTAAGTTAAAAAATTTAGTTTTCCACTGCAAAATATCTGAAAAGCCTGAGAAAACCCCATCTATGCTTACCACAAAACTTAATCCTGAAAGCATTTTAATAATTAAATCTTGCTGCCTAACTCAAAAGACAAATAGGAAATGATGAAGCATGTAAACTCAGAACCTAAATGTAGGACTTAAAAGTATAATAGAAACCAGGGCCTATTAGCTGTTTTGATTCATTGTCTAAGAATCTGGGAACTTTGAAAGACAAAGGCAAGGGCTTACAGCATAGATACAAGTTTCATGCAGAGATCACAGCCATCTATTGCTACTTGAGCGAAACAAAGCAGCAGTGGGGCTGTTCCTAGGCCACAGTCCTGCAACTGGGTTAGTGGTGTCCACAGAGAAGGCGGCAGCACTATACTATGCTTACAAATATCGCAGGCTGCCCATGTGCATTCCAGCCACAGAGAAGCCAGCAATAGCCCAAAGCCAGAAGTCTTACTTTAAGGTTCCTGGTTTGGTGGCTGGACATGAAATACTATACCTTCTGATATTAAAGTCAGCATTCAGGGCAGCCGAGTACTGCACACCAGAGGGACACCAGCTCATACTGGAGATGACATCAAAGGCAGAAACAAGAAATGGAGGAAGAAAAGAGGAAATAGGTTTGGGTTATTCAGTTTAAAAAGAAAGGATATAAAGGTAGACTTACATGATCATTAAAACAAAACAAAACAAAACAAACAAACAAACAAAACTGAATGTAACATTGAGAATTTAGGAAAAGACTAGAAAAAGAACCACAGGAATTTAATACTGTCCAGTTGATGTCCATTCAGGCATTGTTTTGGGAAAGATCATGTGAGCTCTTTATGGGATAACTACTCCAAGTGAAACTTAAGAATTCTTTCTACTAATCCCTTGGCAAAAGCCACACCCCCACTCATGGCTCCCTCTGCAGACATTCCCAGAGAGGTGTTCCTAATCCCACCATTGTGGCCAAGTATCCTCTGTTTCCATCCCTGCTCCCACACCCTTTGACTCATTGCAGTCACTCCTAGGCCTGAATGGAAAGGAAACACTACGAACAGCTCATGGGCCTCACTGAAAAATCAGTATTTTTTTCTATATATTCCCATTATGGATCCAGATAAGCCAGGCAACTTATGAATCTTACACAACAGTTAACTCATAGTTCTTTAGAAGCTTTTCACTACGTTTTTCTGCTTAAAATAAGGCAAATACAATAAAGGCCATACCTTCCTTATAGTTTTACACTGATAAGCAGACTTTTGGAAAGTCTTTTAAATTTTAATTTTGTATTCATTTCCCCAAGAATTATTTGGCCACCTGCTTCCTTGTTTATCCTATGCAATACAGCAGGGGAGGAAAATCCAGGGTGGAGAGGTTAAATAAATATAGCAGGCAAAAAAGTAACCAGATATATTAACCTGTCCTCTGTGCCTACAACTTTATCGCTGGCCAGGATCTTCATTTGTTTAGTTTCTTGAGACACATGCCCAAGGTGTAGTCCCAGGCCACAATTTCTGATTCACAAGTATTGTCACCTAAAAAATACTGCTTTTTGGGGCCTTAAAATTCTAAGTGCTGTGTTTCCGTCTTAAAACAACAACTGCAGAGATAACAAAGATCCTGGATAAGAGTGAAAGCACTGCTGTAGACAGCAGAACCATTCACTGGTGGAACCCCAAGCTTTAACAACGCCGCTTGGTAGACAAGACTTGGGGCAGAGGAAAGGAGACAGGCGATGGAGAGATGCTGTGACCGTTTCCCTTACAGCTATTCCAAATAGTATGACAAATTTCAAATCCAATTCAATAACAGTGTAAGGCTCAAATAAGGAAAAGAAGAAATACATAGTTTAAGGCATCTCTCATCTGGGAAGAAGGTTTAGACTAACTCAAAGTGAAACATAACTGATAAACATTCATAAGGCTCAGAAGTCCATTCTTTGAAGTTATTAGTTTTTAAAGTTCCAATTGGACACTTAAGTATCTGTTTTCACTACCCACTGCCCCACTGAAAGGGTTTCTTTGTGTAGCCCCATCTGTCCTGGAACTTGCTCTGTAGAGCAGGCTGTCCTTGAATTCAGAGATCTATCTGCTTCACCTCCCTAATGCTCGGATTAAAAGCATGCACCAAACGCATGGCTCGGATTTCTTATTAAAAACAGAAAACCGGGGGCTGGTGAGATGGCTCAGTGGGTAAGAGCACCCGACTGCTCTTCTGAAGGTCCGGAGTTCAAATTCCAGCAACCACATGGTGGCTCATAACCATCCGTAACAAGATCTGACGCCCTCTTCTGGAGTGTCTGAAGACAGCTACAGTGTACTTACATATAATAAATAAATAAATCTTAAAAAAAAAAACCAAAACAGAAAATCATTAAATCAATATACACTATCAAATCATAATTCTTAAAAATAAGAATCATCTCTGTAGTTTTAAATATCTACTCTACTTTAAAGCCATGATGATGCTGTGAAAAGCATTTAAAGCAGGCGGATTTCTGAGTTCGAGGCCAGCCTGGTCTACAGAGTTCCAGGACAGCCAGGGCTATACAGAAAAACCCTGTCTCGAAAAAAACAAAACAAAACAAAAAACAGAACAAAACCAAACAAACAAACAAAAAAGATGCAGAACAGAGTTATACAAGTTTCACAGGATTTAGCAAGTAGCAAATGATCTAATCCTCCTCGGACTTTTTTCTTAATCAACGTGTATTTCTGAGAGCCTTCAACATCATAAGGTTCTTTGACTTTGAAATTTAGTAAGTCCAGTTTGTTTTGGGGAATAACTTTCTTCTCCAACACTCGTTGGAATGTCTCAGTTTTTAAGTTTGATTAGGAGTCATGTTCTTCCTACAAAGGTAATTTTCACTGAGGGCCTACTGTAAACTCAAGTTATGACGGCTGATGTGTGGAGCTCGGGCTGCCCTGCAGTCAGTGACCTGTCATCCTTCACTGTGTGCGCTTTACATGAAGCACTTTTATCAGAGAGAACAATAAATATTTGCAAGGGTTTTAGATACTATCTATTGAGAAAGGCACTTAATAATTTGTTCCCCTGAAGAACAACCTAATATGCACAATCATTTGACGTTCATGAAAAATGTCAGAATTTAAGATCAAAGCTTCCCGTAAAATATGGAATTAAAGGATACATCTGAAAATGATAAAGTAGGAAGTTACTATTTTACCTTTCTCACAAATATTCTGCCAATATATAAAAGCATATTTATAAATATCTCTTTATATGAGAAATTAACAATAAAAGAATCACACTTCTGATTTCTAGACAATTTTTTTAAATGGAAGAAAAATCAGCAATAGCTCTACAAAACAAGTCTTTAAAACATGAAGCAACTGAGCATGTTTTAAATAAATGACTTCTTAGCTTACAAATATTAGCTTCATTTTTTTACTTGATAAATAATAATTATCAAGTAATTAAAAAAAGGTATCAGTTTATGCTAGACTGCTTTATAAAAAATACTACCAGGATATGTACGGATTTCTTTTAGCTGGGCAGTGGTTGCGCATGCCTTTAATTCCAGCACTTGGGAGGCAGAGGCAGGCAGATTTCTGAGTTTGAGGCCAGCCTGGTCTACAGAGTGAGTTGTTCAGGACAGCCAGGACTGCACAGAGAAACCCTGTCTCAAAATCCCCCCTTCCCCCAAATACTACCAGGTGGCCAGCTAACAAAAACTTTCAGACTTATTTTGTTTTATTTATGAGTATACTGTAGCTGTCTTCTGACACACCAGAAGAGGGCATCAGATCCCATTACAGATGGTTGTGAGCCACCATGTGGTTGCTGGGAACTCAGGACCTCTGGAAGAGCAGTCAGTGCTCTTAACCACTGAGCCATCTCTAGCTCTATTTTTGTCTTCTTTGCCTTTCTGGAGACAGATAGAAGAAAAGTATCCCCCAAGGTCCATTATTTATATAGAACATAGAAAAAGCCCCTGAATTCTCCTAGAAAAAGTTATGAGCCAGTAAGTGTGTGTGTGTATTATAAATTTAGAAAAAGAGACTTAGTTTAAAGAAACTATTTCCTGTTAGGTGGACAAAGCAATTAACAAGCATCTATATTGTATTTGCTTGCATCTGAAATAAACGCTTAAAAATGTGGTCCAATCATGGTAACCAGATGAGATGCTTGTTAGTACATCATGCTCAGAGATGACATGGTTAGTTCAAATCAGTGAACTCTGTACCTTCTCCTATGAATGGGAGGTCTCCTGACAACATGCCCAAGAACTTGCATTGAACTGAAAATGAATGATGGAAGAGGTCAGTAATGGAGATGAATCACTACACACAAATACGTAAAACAGAGATCACACTGAAAAGAGACATAATCCCAAAGACAACCAGTACAACAGGGAAGAGACTGAAAGACTGGCACGATAAAAATATCAGAACCAGCCAGGCGTGGTGGCGCATGCCTTTAATCCCAGCACTCGGGAGGCAGAGGCAGGCAGATTTCTGAGTTCGAGGCCAGCCTGGTCTACAGAGTGAGTTCCAGGACAGCCAGGGCTATACAGAGAAACCCTGTCTCGAAAAACAAAACAAACAAACAAACAAACAAACAAACAAAATCAGAACCCCGAATGCCTGACAAAAAGGTTGTTTTTGTTACCTTGGTGCTCCAAGTAGCTAATTAGTTATCTTAATACGGAGATTAGTGTAAGTTATAAAAGTAAACGGGTCACAAAAAAGTGCCATTCAAAACATTAAAAGGGGTTTCCTTCAGGCTTTAAAATTTAGGTAACAAAATATACAATAAAAGTATATGAATTAGTCAAACTAATATAATGGTAAACCTAACTACTATTCCACTGCATCTCAAGGTATTAAGACAATACTAGATAATCCTTTAACCTAAGTTCAAACAGGCACGATAGACAAACTTAAAATACAAATAGGTAACAAGCATAAGATCGCCATGTAACCTTGGACGAGTCTTTAAATCTGGCTTCAATTTCTTCATCTGAGCTACCAATTCAAATATATATACCTCTGCAATTAGTCATCACAAACAGATCTATAATGAGTTATGTAGAAAAATGGATATTTATAAAATAAATCCCCATTCCCTGATCAGTCCTTCATCATCTAAGACAAGGATGTCTTATCAAGAAGTGACTTGGGCTTCAGGGAGTAATCTCTGAGGTCATGCCTCAGGCCCAGATGAAGGTATGACAAGAATACTACATGTATACAACTGGGAAGGAAAGTTGTTAGAAATTATTATTTTTTATATAACCTCAGATTTCAAATTATATAAACAGAGCACAACAAGATGAAGAACATTTTGTTTTTTAAGATTACCATCCTAATGTCATCGAAGAATATGGGATTGTACAATGACGTGACTGTGACTATAAATTTAGATTCTATTGTAGATGATATAAAGTATCTGCAACAGTCTTATGATTTTTTTTTTTTTTTTTAGGTTTTTCGAGACAGGGTTTCTCTGTGTATCTCTGGCTGTCCTGGAACTCACTTTGTAGACCAGGCTGGCCTTGAACTCAGAAATCCGCCGCCTCTGCCTCCCAAGGGCTGGGATTAAAGGCGTGCGCCACCACGCCCGGCACAACAGTCTTATACAACTATGGGGAAAATACTTGAATCACAGAGAAGATTAAAAAATGGTGTAAGACTATGAAAAAGTCTGAAAAAATGGCAAGCCAGTGAAGTATAGTCTGATTCTGAGCCCTGTGAAGGCAGGGATTACTATTTTGTTTATATCTGTTTCTCCAGAACCTAGGACACTGCCAGACATTAAAAAACAAACAAACAAACAAACAAACAAAAACTTAATCTGTTCTGGCTGATTAAAATAATAAATGACAGGCTGAAAACTGACTCCGTAGTTAACTGAACTATATATTTTTTCAAAGGACCTGGCTTTGATTCCCAGCACTAATATGGTGCCTCACCATATGGTTACCGTTATAGGTATAATTCCAGTTCTAGAGAATATGATGCTCTCTAATGGCCTCCTTGGGCAAGCCTCTCCAATAATCATACTATTTATAACAACTGTTTTAAATCAACTGTTAGTAGCTGGATATGATAACTCCTGTCTACAATGTCAGCACTTCAAGGACTAAGCGAGGGCAAAGTATGTTGAGTTCATGGCCAGCTCTACTACACCCATCTACCCATCCATCCATCCATCCATCCATCCATCCATCCATCCATCCAGACCTTATTCCAAAAATCAGTCAAAAACAAAAGCAAACAAAACCCCTAAAGAATACACATTACCCTCTTTTACTGGCTGAGAGCATCTCTTAGGCAGGTAAAGTGGCCCTGGGGCAAGCACCCTTTGCAGTACTTATCTATAAAATTAAACAGACAGGTCATAGGCCAACTTCTTATGGGCTGCTGCTAAACTGAAGGTCTAATGCTGGGATCACTTGCAAATATCCCTAAACTGAATGACACATAGAAAAATACCAACAATTTGCATGTGTGCCATGAGTCTTGTGATCTCTTGAGAATTACACATTGACAACTAATACATTATCAAATTTCTGTATTAGAATGCACATGCCAGCAAGATTCTGCTGAAGGGACCCTGATATAGTGGCCTCTTGTGAGGCTATGTCAGTGCCTGGCAAACACAGAAGTGGATGCTCATAGTCAGCTATTGGATGGAACACACGGCCCCCAATGGAGGAGCTAGAGAAAGTACCCAAGGAGCTGAAGGGGTCTACAACCCTGTAGGTGG
>NC_034590.1:47358422-47363248 GCF_900095145.1 Mus pahari | reverse complement strand
GCCTTTAATCCCAGCACTTGGGAGGCAGAGGCAGGTGGATTTCTGAGTTCGAGGCCAGCCTGGTCTACAGAGTGAGTTCCAGGACAGCCAGAGATACACAGAGAAACCCTGTCTCGAAAAACAAACAAACAAACAAAAAAACCCAACAACTAACAACAACAAAAAAGATAAAAGATTTCATATTTATTTAATTACAGAATTCTTTCTTCCAGATTAATCTGGTAAGAATAAGCATTATCCTTTACTAATATTCACTATATGACAGTAATAGCTATACTATCAAAAATACATTGAAAAGAAGTATTCTGAAGTTGGGAAAATTAAATCTTACACTGCCCATCATCTACACTGAGGTTACGGAGTTGGAGTCAGAATGCACATCTGCCTGGTGTCATTTGGGTTACCTTTTCTCTAACACAGTGTTTCCTATTTTTTTTTTAAACCAGTAACAATGCTAAATCAGATACTTCTCAAAAGAGAACAAACACCGAGTTATGGAATGCCCAGGTCTCTGTCTTACCTCCGCTGGTTCATTTCTGCATCACTGGCTGCGTTCTTCCCAGGTCCCCAGCTGTGCCTCCGGAAAGGAGAAAGAGAACGCATGGAGCTCCTCAGAAAAGAGCAGTTTGCAGGCACTTCAGTGATGCTGTCCATCTCCTCCTCTTCCATTTCACCAGAGGCAGCAGGCTCACTCTCACTCTCTCGACTCTCAGGTCCCATTCCATGGCTGAAAAAGCCATTGGCACTTTGATGATTTCTGGACTTGTTTAACTTTGAAGTCTGAGGAAGGGACACATCACTGCCATGAGAAGAATGTCGATCCAGGGAAGCTGTGTCATCTGTGGAAGAACTGGATCCTGTTGTATCACAGAGTAACTGCTCTTCTTCAGGCTGTAACACACACACACAGACACACACAGCACACAGGGTTGAAACCAACAAGCCAAGCAGATATTCAGTTCTGTCAGACCCAGGCAATGCCTCACAGTTGATTGGATACAAGCAAGAGTAATAATCCACTTCAAGCTGATTGTTTTTTGTATTACAATTCTTAACAGTAGCAAATTTATAGTTATGGAGTAGCAATGAAAGTAATTTTATGGCTGGGGGCCACCACAACATAAGAACTGTATTGAAGGGTCACGGCATTAGGAAGGATGAGAACCACTGCAACAGAGGAATGTTCTAGATCTCTGTCATTTTACTAAAGGCACTAGACTATATAGTAGGCATACTAAGTTTTGTTTTTAATGGGGAAAAACAATTCTTAGTTTAGTTCTTTCAATCTACCATCAACTGAAATGACGAAAACCATTGAGTCTCTAGGGTTTCTGCTTTATGAACCTCCAAGTTCTTATACCAGGCTTCTAAAGGAAACTGAAACTAGCCTGCCTATAGAGCTGCCTTAAGGTAGAGAATGTACCACTCCAAAGCCAAGTAAGACTGTCCTTTACTCGTGAAAACTGCCTAATAGTTTCCATGCCACCAGAAGTCTGCCATAGGCACATGAAGAAAGAACACTCTGCTTCCGAGTTTACTGAGAATGCGCTGTGTGTTCCAAAGTCAAATTACATAAAATAATGCAGAAAATACCCTTTTTAATAAGGTGACAATGCTCCTTCCCTGGCTAACCTTTAGTACCTAATTATGTAAATCTTGTTTTAGTAGCTTACTAATCTTGTTTTAGTTACTTACTGAGAAACACTAAATGCCACGATATGATGAGTGAGGGAAAGAATAGCTCATTTCATATTACATTCTGGCTTCACATTAGACAAAGGACAGGGAAATAGGTAAAGGCATGCAGATTTTTTTCCCTTTCCACAATACATTCCTTTTTAAGACATTTGGTGATATTAAGGAGATTCTTTAAAACAGGCTCTCACTATATATCCCTGGAACTCACCATAGAACAGACTGGCCTTAACCTCACAAAGCTGAAACTCAGCAGAGTGCCTGAGTAATGGGATTAAAGGTGGCACTGAGTCCAAACTTTGGTGCAGTGCTTTAATATGACTAATCAAAGGAGAAGTAACTCCTGTAAATTGTTCTTTAACCTCCACAAGTATACCATGGCACATGGCACCCCCCCTTCCCATGCAAGCACACAATAATTGAATAAATAAAATGTAATGAAAAGGTGAAGACATATGTCATTTTTTTTTTTTAAAGAGAAAGGTCAAAACTCACAAGAACTAATGAGTTCTTTTATAGCTTTGAAATGGAGAATAGCTCTGAACTTGGAGTCTTTTTTAAAAGGCATACAACACTTCTAGCCCAAAGCATACTACCACCTATTATAAAAGGCACCTTTCTACCTTTTGGGCTTTAGCTTACCTTCACTCTGAAAAATGCAATTTCCTAGACTGCTTTGTAAATACAGTGTAAGATGAATGGAGAGAAAAAACACTGACAGGTCAGAAAACGTAGGTCTCAGATCATAGAAGAGCCCTGCCATGCTACAGTTAACAGCAGAATTCAGACTTGAATCCATGCTACTTTGATAGAAACAGTTCTACTGTGTTATTTCAGTTGTCTTTTAAAAAACCTAATGAGAGCAAGATCTTGATGTTAGTATCGAAGAGTCCCTTTACTGGTTTAAGAGGCAAAATAAAACTACTTCATTATGCAAATTCTAGTGTGCTAGATGTATTATTTTAAAATAAAATTATTAGTGGAACATAATGGTACACACCCTGTAATCCTAGCCCGTGGAGGGTAAAGCAGGGTGATCAGGAATTTCAGGATAGCCTGGGTTAAAACACTAGGGAGGAGCAACAGTTCTGAGTTAAATTCTATTTATCACATTCTTTTCAAGACAGCAGTTCCTAGTATGGAAATGACACCTGGTCAGAAAAACAGGTACTTTTTTATTTGGTACCTAGTCTAAAAAGGATATTTCTTAAAAGAAATAAAATAGTTCCACCTACCAACTTTCTCTCTCTCTCTCTCTCTCTCTCTCTCTCTCTCTCTCTCTCTCTCTCTCTCTGTGTGTGTGTGTGTGTGTGTGTATGTTGCATGCACATCTGGGAACTGGATTTTGGGCCTTACAAGCGCCAGGCCTGCACTCTACCCTGGAACTATATTCCCAGCCTCAAATCTAAAGCTCTTTAAACAAGTCAATAGTCAAACTTTTAACACAAGTATGTATGTATGTATGTATGTATGTATGTATGTATGTATGTAATCTATCTATCTATCTATCTATCTATCTATCTATCTATCTATCTATCTATCTAACACAGGTATCAATATTAAAACAAAATGAGAACACCATCTGGCCTGTTCATATATACACCCTCATCTCTCTAAACATTATTTTATTTTATGTATGTGTGTGCCTTACTTGCATGTATGTTTGTATACAACATGCATGCCTGGTGCCCATAGGAGCCAGAAAAGGGTAACAGAACCCTTGGGACTGGAGTTAAAGATGGTTGTGAGCAAACATGCGGGTGCTAGGAACTGAACCCAGGTCTTCTGGAAGAGCAGTTAATGTTCCTAACCATAGAGCCGTCTAACTCCCACACACATTTCTTAAAAAGGGCAAAAACAGCCAGGGCGTGGTGGCGCATGCCTTTAATCCCAGCACTCGGGAGGCAGAGGCAGGCGGATTTCTGGGTTCGAGGCCAGCCTGATCTACAAAGTGAGTTCCAGGACAGCCAGGGCTACACAGAGAAACCCTGTCTCAAAAAACAAAACAAAACAAAACAAAACAAAACCAAAAAAAAAAAAAGGGGGGGCAAAAACTTGTTTACTTATTCTAACTTTGCTCTCACTGAGACATGACCTCTAACATTTTAGAGGTTAAAAAACAAAACAAAACAAAACAGGTTAACTCAAGACTAATTTTGCTAGTCAGCTGGCAGAGCTAGGTGTTCCCACCTCCCTTTTTAAGCTCTTTAGATGACTCTAAAGAGAGCTAGGATTGAATCTGCTGAAATAAATAAAGCTGTTGTTAAAGTTAGAAATACAATACCGAGAGATGTCTTAATCTTGAAAATAAAAGCCCCAAATTACAAATCTTTAAAGCGAAACATCAATACAGGGAACAGAACACTGGAAGGACACACAAAGCAGTAAGCTGAATAACAATCTATCAAATTATACTTCATTGAATTAGAAATCTTAGCTAACCAAGACATTTTTACATAAATGAATAGGCAAATGGTATAAGAGAAGGTGTTTGCAAACCATGAATCTAATAAAGGAACAGTATCTAGGATATATATCATCCACTCCTCGGTAACAACAAATAACCCAATTATTTTAATGGGCAAAGATATGAACAGATGCTCTATACAGGAAGACACGAGTTGCCAATGGACATGTGAAAATCTGTTTAATATCACTAGTTGTCAGGAAATACAAATCAAAACCATAATGAGATAATACTGCATGGATACCAGAAACAGTAACAGTGAAAACAATTGTTACTAAGGATGTAGAGTAATTGAGATTCTCATACATCACTAGTGAGAACACCAGAGAGATGGCCAGTTTGTGAGACAGCTTGTCTCTTGGATGACTAAGAATTCTAAACCTCACTCCCAGGGTTGTAAAGGAGAAACAATATTCTTCAGATTTATATGCCATTTATGTGACATTATATATGCCATTTATATGACAATCTCAATCAGAGAAAACATCTTTGATGGGGAATATTTTGTGCTCCTTCTGAAGGGTTGAATGGTCATTGAGATTTGCATTGAGACTTCCCATGGTTATACTTATATAGTCTATGTGTTCATGCAGCTCCAGGTTACAAAGGTAGTGGATGTGTTTATCAAAAGCAACCAAGCTGGGCTGGTGAGATGGCTCAGTGG
>NC_034590.1:47320014-47358269 GCF_900095145.1 Mus pahari | reverse complement strand
AAAAAAAAAAAAAAGAAAGCAAAACTGTTAAAAAAAAAAAAAAGCAACCAAGCTAGGTGGTGGTGGTGTGCGTGGTTAATTTCAGCACTCAGGAGGTAGAAGAAGGCAGATTTTGAGGTCAGTCTGGTTTACAGAACAAGTTCCAGAACAGTCTGGTCTATGCAGGAAAACCTTGTCTTAAAAAACCGACTGACCAACCGATCAACCAACCATCAACCAAAGCTAGACAGTTGTAGTACATGCCTTTAATTCCAGCACTTCTAGCAACTAGAGGCTGAGGCAGGTGAATCTCTGTGAGTTCTAAGACAGCCTTGTCTACAGAGCAAGTTCTAGGATAGCTAAGGCTACACAAAATGGCTCTGTTTTGAAAAACCAGAAACAAATGGATTTTCAGGGTTTATATACAAATTATACATATATTTACATATAAAATGTATCTCCCCCAAATTCATCAACCTTTGACGAATACTGATTCTAAGAATTTACACCTGTGTACAGACATACCTGTAATTTTTGAAATATACCATCAAGTTTAGGAAGACTGGTGTAAACAGAACACATCTATGTAGTAAGTAAACATAATATAAAAAATGATGTAAACATAATATAAAAAATGATGGCAGCTGGAAGATAAATGGATGGGTGCTCCCTGCAAAATTCAACAGTCCTATTTTTCCCTGTGTTTTTATAATACAGTATTTTGGGGAAAATGCCTGTTTAGTTCTCCTAGAAAGTTATACTATCTGTATCTATCCACAAAAAGATAAATACTATATTGCTAAACACAAGAAAGACAAAACTACCACAAATTTTATACAGTTACTATAGCTAAAGGAATCATGTTTAATACTACCAATAAATAGCCTTTCATTTATTCAGCTAGTATTTATTATTTATATTATACATAAGACATACTACTGCCTTGAAAAACAACTAACATTTTAAACACTCATGACATGCCCCAAATCATGTTATCTTTTTATGTAGAGTATTCTACCTAAGAATCTTAAGTCCTGAATCAGTTATTTACCCCAACTATATTTTATGATTACATACTTTCTTTCTCGGATAGTTCCAAAAAGAATTGCAGGATTTCATCTCAGTTTAAAAACAAAGTATAAATGTATGCTGCGGATCTAATGACCTTAGGAACAGGCAAGTATTTCTAAGAATAAACAAAGTTCTCAACACTCACCAAAGAGTCACATTTCCCAGGAGGTGCATGTTGTTACAGAGACCTCCAAAGGGCTAAAGATAAATAAATGGCTACAGGAAGTGAGCTAATGCACCACTCACAGTTCACAGAAAAGCATGTTGCAATGGCTTGCCTAAAGATTCCCTCCAAACCCCAAAAGTCTGAAAGAGAGGAACTTAATGCCCTAGGAAGACACAAAGTAACTGACGTTGCACAGCACACACTGTAAGAATGGCCAGAGAAGGGCTGGTGAGATGGCTCAGCGGGTAAGAGCACCAGACTGCTCTTCCAAAGGTGCAGAGTTCAAATCCCAGCAACCACATGGTGGTTCACAACCATCCTTAACAAGATCTGACTCCCTCTTCTGGAATGTCTGTAGACAGCTACAGTGTACTTACATATGATAAATATTAAAAAAAAAAAAAAAAGAATGGCCAGAGAAGAATGACTTTAGGAAAGCAGAATTGAGGGTCTGCCTGTCAACTGGTTTTTAGAGTCATCCTGAAGAAACTGAAAGTAAAGCAACAAAACAGGGGAGAGATGATAGAGTCAAGCCTCAGTGCAAATCTAAGTTCTCCTCAGGCATTCAGTTACTTTAGACAAACTTGTTTATCATTTGTCTTAGGGTTTCTATTGCTTTGATAGAATATCATGACCGAAAGTAACTTGGGGAGAAAAGATTTTATTTTACTCTATATCTATATGACAGTCCAACACTGAGAGAACTCAAGGTGGGAACTCAAACAGGGCAGGGACCCAGAGGAGCAGATACAGAGGTCATGGAAGAGTATTGCCTACAGGCTCTGCTCTTCTCGGCCTGCTCAGACTGCCTTCTTACACCAAAGATCACCAGCCCAGGAGTGGCCCCGCCTACAGTGAGCTGGGCCCTCCCCCATCAATCACCAATCAAGAAAATGAAGCACTGTCTTAGCCACAGGCCAATCTGGTAGGGGTGCCTCTGTCTCTCTATGTCTCTTGGTCTCTCTCTCTCATTGGATATTTTATTTGCATTTCAAATGTTACCCCCCTTTCAGGTCTCCCCTCTGGAAACCCCTTATCCCATCCCCCTTCCCCTGCCTCTAAGAGGGTGCTCCCCCACTTCCACCCTGGAAAAATATGGAACGCTTCATATATTTGCATGTCATCCTTCCACAGGGGCCATGCTAATCTCTGTTCAAATGACTCTAGCCTGGACCAAGGTGACATAAAACTAGCCAGCACACCAATCTAAACCTCTGTTTCTTGTATGGTATGAGAGACAAAAAAAAAAAAAAAAATTGGTTGCTGGACTTATGAAATGAGATAAACATATATAGAAATATTCAGGTGAGTGGGTGCCTTGTCAATATTATTAACTAGGAAAATTAGTTATTCCAAGGACTCTTGGTCATCCCCACCCCCCCCCCCCCGACCCGATCTCAGGCCATCTGGACATTCCCATGCACTCTTGAGGAGGTGAAAGTTCATTTACCCTGCCTGGCTGTCTCTAAAGCACTGAGAGTCTACAATGTAGGTGGAAGTTTGTCTGAGTTACAGGCTTCAGCTTTAAAAACAGTTGTTGTCTATTCTCCCTGGGAAAAAATGTGCAGTATCTAGCAAAGGTCCTTTTTATAAATTTTTTTCTGCACAGAGAGGGTGTAATACCAGGAACAAACTGCTCACATGCTATATATCTAAGAGGTAGGCAAGCAAATATTTCCTGAAGGAAGATTATTCAACTTAAAAAACAAAAGTTAAGCTGGAGAGATGGCTCAGCAGTTAAGAATGTTTGTTGCTCTTCCAAAGAACTTGAGTTCAGTTCTCAGAATTAATGTTGGTAACTTATACAGTATGTAATGCCAGCTCTAAGGGACCTAATGCCTGCTTCTGGCCTCCATATGCACCCCCCCCCAACACATACTTAAACATAAAAATAAATCTAAAAAATCTTTTTACCATTAGTTAGACATGCACATATAATTGTTTGATAATTTTTAAACTATTTATTATGCAGCTCCAGGCATTATGAGCTAACTTTAAAGTTAGAATCGTTAACCTGACTTCTACATGAGCACGGAAGCACATATCCCTCCTAAAAGTGTAATTTAGAAAATGGGTGTAGGAACAGAAGGAAGGGAAAGAGTGAGGAAGGCAGGCAGGTAAAACAAGAAACATTGGGTTTTCTCTTCTTATATAGCTTCAAAGGCCAGTCTTCCCTTCTTCAATCCCGTAAGACTTGGCTGAATTACTACATCAAGCTCACAGTCCTTCTACCCTAGCCTCCTGAGTGCTGGATCACAGGCATGTGACACCACGCGTAGCCAGCAAGTGACAAGACAGAAATCCCAAGGTTTCGCCATAATCTTTCCAAGGCCCTTCAGAAGACTGTCAAAGGAACAGGGTAGAGCGCATTAGAGAAGGACAAATGGAAGAGGAGCGCCGGACAAAGCGAGAAGCTCAGAAGTCTTGAATATTATGCTAACATTTCTATACCGTATCAGTTAAAACACGGGAGTATTGCACTCACTGTTTTGGATAGCCGAATCACCCACTAACAAAGCTGCTCTCAGCATGGCTTCAAAGTTATGAAACAAGGAAGACACTTCTTCACAGCTGCTACCACAGCTTTGCCCCTTTGGTCCTTACTATTAGGAAAAGCACTTGTGGCATGTAACTGAGTACAGTGTGACCTGCCCTCTGTGCTGTGGGAAAGGCATCTGCTGCAAATAGAAATAAACCCAAGCCCCCAACCTCCATCTTCCCTAGCTCCTCACTAGAGAAAAAGGTCAAGTTCTCTACCATAGATCTAGAAAGTCCCAATTAAGCAGTCTGGAAGAAAGATGACTTCATCAGGCTTAGCTGTAAGTTTCAGGCATCCACACATTAATCAGAATGACTCTATGGTTAGTTTATGTATATGACATCATATGGTCTGAGCTGTGGTCCTTTCCTAACCACTGAAGGGTGTTCACTGTCATCTGACTTAGTTCATTCTAAAGGAACTCCCACGCCTTTTGACTTTAATGCAAGCTTAAACTCATGTAATCAGCTATGATTTTTCAGAAAATAAATCTAATAAATGTGGCCAATGCCCTTTCTAAGCCCTGGCAATACGGACTTCCCTTCTTTAAACAGAACACTTGCATGCCTCTGTGAGTGGTCTAGCTAGGTTGTCTGTTGCAGCTTAGAAAGAGAAGGGAGGAACAAAGCAAAAATGCAGCCAAGGCAAAATAAGTCCCCTTAAGTCACTCAGAATACATGGCCTGCCTGGATCACAACTCACTAGCTAGAGTCATATGCGACATCAAGCCCAAGGGGAAAAATCACAGTGAAAGAGGGGTTAAAAGTGAGGCCAGAGGAAACCAGGAGAGCTGCTGGTCAAAACGAGAAGGTTCATCCAGTACCTTTGAGAAGATGATGCTGTCCATTTCATCACTGGGTGAGTGAAAGAGGTCGGAATCACTCCCTGACACTCTCTGGAGCACGCCTTCTTTTGAGGCACACTCTGTGCCCAGTCCAACATCTATGAAGCTTCTGCATTCTGAAAAAGAACATTTATTTAACCAATAGCTACTTTTTTAAAAATTTACTTTCTGTTTCATACCAATATACAGTCATTTTTTTTTTTTTTTATTGTTCACCTACCTCTTTGCTTTCCCAGCCTTTCTTCCATTTTAGATTATTTACAAAGTTAGAAAAGACATGGTCTAATGAGGAGCTTTTAGGTATATTAACTGATATAGTCATTTTTTCTGTTAGGCATTTGGCTAGGTCCTAGGAAGATCATTAGAGTGTGCTTGCAGAATGAATGGGTTATTCACAATCTTGTGGTATAAATGAATATATTAAGAGACAATTTCATTGCAAAATTATATAAGGAATACCATAAAAAGTGAGGCAGGACCTTTGAGTTAATCTTAAATCTGTTAGTCACAATTATGAATTTGGTGGATAATTTCAGAATATTTGTTCAATGTAAATAGTACGGCTTCTTCAAAGGACCTTAAATGATAGGTATTCTAGCCACCCCACCCTCCATTCTATATAGTGCACAAAAACTACAGTCGGTGGCGTCGTGATATTTCTATTCCTGCCCCTTTTACTACTTGGAAAATGCCAAAAATCTTCATATTGTAATTGAGGGTATCTGGGGGTGCTGGCTAAAAGGAAAGGCTGCCATGGCAGTGATGCTGAGCTGCTAGAGGGCTAGCTGGTAACCTAAAGACTCTGCCTAAATTCCAGCCTAGAAAAGAAACCCACAGGATACATTCTCATAAAGTATCCATAGATTCAGCTCTGCTAGAAGTACCTCACCCCCAAACTAAAGCCAAGCTAGCACAAGGCTACAAACCCAGTTTGGGATAAGAAGAGGGTTAATGTGTGGCATTAAACTGACTGTTTGGAGGAAAGACGAAATATGGAGGGGAAAAAAGGAGTACAGGAAGAGAGCAACTATAAACCATTACAACCCTACCATGACCTTCACAGGATGTAGGGATCCCTAAAGACAAACTTAATGTACACCGATGTCACATATGCTGAGATATTTTCAAAAGAAACAGAATCCTGTCTTCCTACACTCACTTCTTAATGAATGAAGTGCAATATAGTAAAGTTTAAAGTAAACCAGAGTGAAAGACAATGATTTTAGAATGTTTATATTCATCTCGCTTAAAAGAAAAATTCCAGGTAATTAACCCAGGTAATTTTCACTTCTATATCATTAAAATGGGATGATCAGTAAAACTCTAAAGAGTCACACTGTCAGTTAACAGCACTAGAAATGTAATAACTGGACATCTGGCATGTAGCACAATACAGGTATGTGATACATATGCCAAAAAAAAGTTCAGGCTTCATTAATCCTCAATATATGGCCAAACTACTTGTTCTGGAAGTTACAGTGTAAAGAGGTGTTTCAACAATTTGTACAATGATGACCTGACAAAGACTACAACAGAAATTCAGATCCTTAAAGGAATAGATTGTGCCATTATTTCTAGAAGTCCTTCTGTATTATGAATGCTCAAATTTCGCTCAATAATTACATGGCAGAAGCTTTCACCCTGGGGTGGCCACTTACACTTTCAGAAAAGTCCCTGATAGCGAAAGGAACCAAAACACGGGTGTGGGTATACTTTTACTTCCAGCACCTCTGAATCTGTAGGCCCCAGATATAATCATAGCATAATATTCCTAAACAGCACTCTCAAGAAGTGTGAAAAATACTGAAGAAAACACATTCAACATTTGTTTTCAATACTTCCTTTGTATGTAATACAGTCAAGTTGAGAACTGTAAATAGAGTCTTTGTTGGTAAAGCAGACTGGAGAACTCAAAAATATAAAGTACGATTGCTCCTTTAGCAGTACAGAAGCCAGCACAGGAGTGAGCTCAGAGACAGTCATTCACCTTGATGTCTGTGTATGCAGCCAGCCTAGTAATACTTTACAGACAAAAGACAGTGGAACCCAGACACTGGGGAATAGATCTTATATCAGAATTGACTCGGGGCTGGTGAGATGGCTCAGGGGGTAAGAGCACTGACTGCTCTCCCAAAGGTCCTGAGTTCAAATCCCAGCAACCACATGGTGGCTAACAACCACCTGTGATGAGATCTCTTCAGGTGATCTTCACTCTATTCTGGTGCATCTGAAGACAGCTACAATGTACTTATGAATAAAAAAAAAAGAACTGGCTGAATATGGGGTAAAGTTAGTACTCCTAACTAGTGTTATTGTCAGGCAAGATCTTTATTTGTTATTACTAATATATTATGGACATGTAACAAAAGACTTCTGACAATTCTGCCTATGCAGGATAACAGGAGCCTTAAAGATTCTAGTAGATGTCCATGCTGCATCCCAACCCTGACCCACTAAGGCCAAGACCAATGCATCATGCATTTTCAAAGCTCTCTTGCCCATATCATTCATATATATATGAATGAGAGAGAGAGAGAGAGAGAGAGAGAGAGAGAGAGAGATTTCTTGGGACAAAGCTGTATCTGCACAGACTGCAGTGACATGGGGAAGTTGGAATGTTGTAGGTCCTGTGATTGATGACCTTGTCTGGGTTAGCTTTAGCCCCCGGAATAGCTATTCCTTGTCCCCCTCTATGTTGGAACTAGTATCATTTGAGTAACAGATACAACACTTTTGGAATCTATACATAGCAGACCACTACCTTCCACCAATCTCAAAGCTAAAAACATTATCAGATGGCATCTGGGACTCACAGCAGAGCATTACCCTTCTTGTAGTAGCTGCCTCTCTGATGTTTCCATCAATGTATATAAAAGGTGTCTTGATTTATGGCTTTCCATGCTTTATTGCTGTAAAAGCTTTATGAAACTGCTTCTCTATTGGAACATGGAATTTGGGGTATCCTGAATCCATGTTCCTGTTCTTGATACTCAAGTTTGGCTCTAGAATAAACTACCTCTTATTCCACCTAAGGCAAGACCTACAGTTTCTCTTTGTTTTTGCATCAATACAGCCAAAATTAAGAACCACAGGTTTGGTCCCAGCAACATGTATTTATAATTTTATACCACTGGATTCCCTTACAAATGATGAACAACTCATAGCCTCATAATTAATAAAATTACTATTAATTCCTAAAATAAGGAAAACTCGTGTGCCTTTATCTCAATTGTGAAGTCAGATGCTTATAAAACGAAACCACACACACACACATCTTCTTCTAGTTTGCTATTTAGTGTACTTAAGAATGGCAGGTCACAACATCAAATTATTTCTTGTAGAGCAGGACTATGAGCATGCATACCTGAGCTCTCTTTGGAAGCTAAGAGAGATGCTGCTTCAGGGCAGGGCTCTATGGCACACCAGCTTTCTCGGTTGATCTGGAAGACACAAATAATTTGTTTCAGACAATAAGGAAACTTCATAGCTTCAGAAAAATTTATGTATTGTTCCCTCTGACAGTTAGTATTTAATGCAAGGTAGGTAAAGTTATGCCAGGAAAGAAAACAAAACTTTACCGTAATAAAAATAAGGCAGTCTACATTTAGCTGAAAGCTCTGAAAAGACTGTCAGTAAAAATGGCATGGGAAATCAATGAGAAAAGATCCACAAAAGGCAAGTCATAGTTTAGACCAAGGGTGAAATAAAGAAATTAACAAATAAAAAGAAAAAAAATACTAAAACACTTATTTGGTGTTGTAACTTGGCAAATTTGAAAAGTACATAAAATTTGAGAATTTTAAAAATACAAAATGATTCCTATTTAAGAATAACTATACATCAGGTGCCATGTTAAGAATTCAGTACTTGAGAGGTGAGAAGAACACAACATCTGCCCTAACACCAGAAGTAACTGGGACCAGGGGACCCAGGCACCCAGGAACTCTGCCCAACCAGTAGCATGGGTTCCTTCCTGTCTGGGCAAGTGCCCTGAGCAGACCTTGGGTGCGAACTCTGCAGCCAGTCCCACAACACCCAGAGGAAGCTCCACTCCCAGGCGCTCTAACACACTTAGTATCATAGGATCGGAGTTGAGGAGGACACAACATCTGCCCCACCATCAGAAGTAACTGGGACCAGTGGGATCTGGGCACCT
Organism: Mus pahari; assembly: GCF_900095145.1. Taxonomy (NCBI): domain Eukaryota; kingdom Metazoa; phylum Chordata; class Mammalia; order Rodentia; family Muridae; genus Mus; species Mus pahari. The sequence goes on along the minus strand of NC_034590.1, from coordinate 47,349,514 downwards.
TCCAGTCTAGGCTGGTGCCCTTAGCAGACCTTTGGCCCAAACCCTGCAGCCTGTCCCACAACACCCAGAAGAAGTTCTACTCCCAGGCACTTTAACATGTCCAGGATCATAGGATCAGATGTGCTCTGAGCAGACTTTAGGCGCAAATTCGGCACCAGTATTACAACACCCAGAAGAAGCACCACTCCCAGTGCACTAACATGCCCAGGATCCCCAGGAGCTTTTTCACATCAGGATCTCAGGGTCCCAGAGTCAGTCTGGTCATCCCAGGAGCTCTGACACATCCAGGATGATCTCAGGATCACAGGATTCTAGAATCACAGGATCACAGAGACAGCTGGACTCTGAGGAGTTCTGACACAATCAGGATCACAGGAAGGACAGGCTCCAGTCAGATATAGCAAAGGCAGGTAGTACTAGAGATAACCAGATGGCAGAAGGCAAGCATAGGAACATAAGCAACAGAAACCAAGGTTACTTGGCATCATTAGAACCTACTTCTCCCATCATAGCAAGCCCTGGATACACCACCACACTGGAAAAGCAAGATTTGGATCTAAAATCACTTCTCATGATGATGATAGAGGGCTTTAAGGAGGACATAAATAAATTAAAAAAAAAAAAAGGACATAAATAACTCCCTTAAAGAAATACAGGAGAACACAGGTAAACAGCTAGAAGCCCTTAAAGATGAAACACAAAAATCCCTTAAAGAATTATAGGAAAACACAAACAGGTGAAGGAAATGAACAAAACCTTCCAAGATCTAAAAATGGAAATTGAAACAATAAATCACAAAGGGAGGTAATCTTGGAGTTAGAAAACCTAGGAAAGAGATCAGGAGTCATAGATGCTAGCATCTCCAACAGAATAAAAGAGAAGACAGAATCTCAGGTGCGGAAGATACCATAGAAAACATTGACAGAACAAAGAAAATGCAAAATGCAAAAAACTAACCCAAAATACCCAGGAAATCCAGGACACAAAGAGAAAACTAAACCTAAGGATAATAGGTATAGAAGAGAGTGATGATTCCCAACTTAAAGGGCCAATAAATATCTTCAACAAAATTATAGAAGAAAACTTCCCTAACCTAAAGAAAGAAATGCATATGAACATATAAGAAGCCTACAGAACTCCAAATAACCGGACAAGAAATGAAATTCCTCCCGTTACATAAAAATCAAAACACCAAATGCACAAAACAAAGAAAGAATATTAAAAGCAGTAAGGGAAAAAGGTCAAGTAACATATAAAGGCAGACCTATCAGAATTACACCAGACTTCTCACCAGAGACTCTGAAAGCTAGAAGATCCTGGGCAGATGCCACACAGACCCTAAGAGAACACAAATGCCAGCCAAGGCTACTATACCCAACAGAACTCTCAACTACCATAGATGGAGAAAACAAGATATTCCATGATAAAACCAAATTTACACAGTATCTTCCCACAAATTGAGCCCTACGAAAGATAATAGATGAAAAACACAAACACAGGGAGGGAAACTACACCCTAGAAAAAGCAAGAAAGCAATCTTTCAACAAACCCAAAGGAAGATAGCCACACAACCATAATTCTACCTCTAACAGAAAAAATAAGAGGAAGCAACAATCACTTTTCCTTAATATCTCTTAACATCAATGGACTCAATTCCCCACCAAAGACATAGACTAACAGACTGGATATGTAATCAGGACCCAGAATTTTGCTGCATACAGGAAACACACCTCAGTGACAAAGGCAGGCACTACCTCAGAGTTAAAGGTTGGAAAACAGTTTTCCAAGCAAATGGTCCAAAGAAACAAGCTGGAGTAGCCATTTTAATATCGAATAAAATCAACTTTCAACCAAAAGTTATCCAAAAAAAAAAAAAAAAAAAGTTATCATACGATAACTTGGCCAAGGAAGAAATAAAGACATTAAAGGCTTTTTAGAATTTAATGATAATGAAAATGAAGACACATCATACCAAAACTTATGGGACACAATGAAAGCATTACTAAGAGGAAAAGTCATAGCTTTAAGTGCCTCCAAAAAGAAACTTAAGAGAGCTTACACTAGCAGCTTGACAGCACATCTGAAAGCTCTATAACAAAAAGAAGCAAATACACCCAAGAGGAGTAGCCCGCAGGAAATAATCAAACTCAGGGCTGAAATCAACCAAACAGAAAAAAAAAAAAAAAAAAAAAGAACTATACAAAGAATCAACAAAACCAGGAGCTGGGTTTTTTTTGTTGTTGTTGTTGTTTGTTTTTGAGAAAATCAACAAGATAGACAAACCCTTAGCCAGACTAACCAGAGGGCATAGAGACAGTATCCAAATTAATAAAATTAGAAATGAAAAGGGAGACATAATAACAAAATATATCTTAAAATAATTATTGTTTGTTGAAAATTAACAGTTGAAAATATTAAAATCATGTTCTACAAACATCATGGAAATATCATTGATAATTTTTCTCACTGTGCTTGATGTTAGCATTTTCTTAATGTTTAACTTCAAAGAGTTTTTGCTATTTTGAAAAATTTAAAATATGCTTACTGATAATAATTTCTCTCTTAAGAAACACTGATAATCTTTTTTAAGTAAACTGATTGACAATGCACACAGATATATAGTGAGTTTTTAAATACTCTCTCACTATGTCATGTGGTATTATATAAAGGCTTCTGAATATATTTCTTAATGATTCATTTTTAATATTTTATGCTCTTTTACTATGCTTAACTCCCCAAAAATACTTTGTATGTTTTGAAACAATTTAGTATTCAACATTAGATATAGGATCCTCAGTTAGGGATAGTATTAAATATTCATTGATGATATTTTCAGGATATGAAAGGATATGAATATAAAAGTTAAACAAATTTCTTATGTATTATTTGATTCTCAAAATACTCAATATTACTAATATATTTGATGTATAAAATGCATTTAAATAATAAAAAATTTAAGAATGTTAAAAAAAAGAATTTAGCACTCATTTTCTCATCATATTTTTCCATTAAAATTTGTTTTATTATTTTTTATTTTTATCTTATTTATATGTATTTTTCCTCTTTTTTTAAACCCTACAGGTCTTCTGGCTATTTGTTATGATTTCCAGTTTAGTGTTTTCATAGTGTTTTGGAATATGCAGATGATGGGTCTGTGTGTCTACATTCTTGTACTTTCTCTTGGGCTCTTTCCCATCTGTTTGTTTTGTCCTATTCCAGTGTGTTAGTTTTTGTTGTATCTTATTATTATCATGTAGGAACATATTTGTTTTTCTTTTCTTTTTTTAATTTTTTTTTTTGTTTCTTTTTCAATACGTGATTGTCCTGGAACTTACTCTGTAGGCCTAAAGCTCAGAGATGCACCTGCCTCTACCTCAGGAATGCTGGGATTTAAGGTCACCACCAGAGGACTGGCCTGTTTGTTTTCTATGAGACAGGAAGGGGGTGGGTCTGGAGGGGAGGGGAGGAAGAGATATTGTAATTAGAATATATTATGTAAGTGAAAAATCTATTTCCAATAAAGGGGAAAAATCAAGACAGTACATTCATTCAAAACCTGCAACAAAACAAAACAAACCCCTAGAATGGACAGACATGAGTGATTCAGAAAGCAGGAAAACAGCTAGTTTCAACAGTCAGAAAAGCTAGTCAATAGTATCAGCACACCGTAGCTGCTCTGATGAGGATGGTTACAAGCTACCCAAGCTACATAGTGGTGCCGCAAGTCTAAGAGGGAAACCACAGGGTCTACACACAGGAAGGACAATAAAGGCTCACTATAAACAACTTGTGTGTAGAGTTCACTAACTCTAAAGAAATGATCAAATCCGCTCACAATGACATACATAACTTCAGTATTCATTCAAGCCACTGAATTTGTGGTTTAGAACTTTCCTTCAAGGGGAACCCCAGGCCAGGAGCTTTCTGGTGAATCCCATAAAAACACAGATTTTACACAAACACTTTTAGGAAACAGACAAATAAACAACAGGTCACAGCTTGTTTTCTGAGCCTCCAACATCAAAACCAGATAAAGGCAGAAAAGCATTGGTTACTCTTAGGAATGGTGCAGAATCACTAGCAGAATTTTTGATAACCTGGCTGGGGCAATACATGTAGAAGATAAGCATATTGTGAACAAGCGGGTTAATTCTAAGAACTCTATCGCAGTGTTGCATGTTGATGAAGGGAGGAAAGGGAAGAGAGAAATGATATAAATACAGTATAGTCTCAAGAAAATAAACAATTAAAAAATTCAATTTAGGTCTACCAACCCTCAAACTGAGGAAAATCAAAAGGGGAAAAACATCTTGGCAAAAACTGGTATCTACTAACACTAACAGAAAAAAAATTCCTCAACCTGGTAAGACATCCTTAAAAACATAACAAAACAACCCTATAGTCAGTCAACATCATTCCCAGTGATAAGAAGACTAAGTGCACTAATCTGAAATCAAGAATAAGGCTGAAGAACAGCACCGTGTTACTTGTATCCAGCACTGCTCTGGAAAGCTACTCAGTGCATCAAACAGAAAAGAAACAATGCATGCAACTGCAAGAAGTGAAACGACTCAAAGATGACCTAACTGTCTACAAAGAGGATTCTAAACAACAAAAATGCTACTGGAATAAGTGCCTGAGCGTTGTGAGGCAGATGTCCAAATCAGTATTAGTTTTATGTACTGGCAAAGATACGTAGACACTAAAACTGAAAGTAAAAGCTATAGTATTTATAGTAACACCAAGACATTTGGTTAGGGAAAAAATGTAAAAGATGAATAATATTTACACCATGGAACTAAAAAAATTCTGAAATTAAAGGCTCACACAGAGAAAGCATATTTACAAATCAGAAACTCTAATAGTTATATCCCTAAAATCATACACATGACTTTAAGAGCCACATGAATCAAACCAGTATAGTACTGGTGTAAAACAGAATAAAGGTCAGTGGAAAAGAACTGAAGTCAGTTACTTAATTTGACAAAGATGCCAAGTTATTTCAATAGGGAACAAACAGGCAGGGGACTAGATAGAGTAAGTAGCTTATTAAAAAATAGCACTAATACAAGACATACATGAGAAAGCATTCCTAGCCGTGCCATTCAACAGGAAAACGGAAGTGAAAACTATAAGGAAGACTGCCCAGGGGTTGGGGTGCCTGCTGTTCTTTCAGAGGAAACCTATGTCAGGCAGCTCAGAACAGCCTGCAACTCCAGTTCCAGAGAATCTGATGCCCTCTTCCGGTCTCTGGCGGCAGGGGTGATGGGTGGGTGGGTAGACCTCCATACACATGGCAGACATAAAACAATTAAAATAAACCTCAGAGGCAAACAAATATATGTTTACCAGAACAGCTCAGATTAAAGACTAATAGTACAAAGTGTTGGCCAGAATGTAAAATAATGGAAACTCAGACATACTGTTAAAATCATGTAAAAGGATAGATTTTGGAAACTAGGCTAGCTGTTTCTGCAATGTCAAACAACACTCAGATTCTACCTAGCAATGGACTAAAGTTATTAATAAAAGCAAAATATTTCTTTTAAAACTGTCCATCCATCCGTCCATCCATCAGTCTGTCTGTCTGTCAGTGTATGTGTTTGTGTTTGTGCTCATGCCATGGTGTGTGGAAGTCAGAAATAACTTGAGGCAGTTGGTCCCTTTATACAGTATAATTCCCTGTTATTAAACTCAGGTATCAGCCTTGTCAGCAAGCATCTTGACCTACAGTCTTGCCAGCCCCAAACATATTTCTGTACTAAGACACTTTTTAATGGCAGCTTAACTCATGGAAGACTCAGACTGACAGAAATAACTTGTCATATATCCATAGAATGCAACATTTATAAGGAACAATCTACAATTAAAACAACAGGAATAGTTTTATCTTAAGAGGCAGATGGCAAAGACAATAAACAGAAGCCTACTTTCTTTTTAAAAAACAAATAGATAAAGTCAAACTAAAACAAATAAAACAATCCCCCAAGCAGTGGCTCAGAGAAATGTTCTAATTTTTTTTAACCTATACCTCATTTTTACTGAGACGCTTCTCTGTTAGCAATCAAAGCTATCACAATTCAGCATGAAAGTAAATTTTGAAGTGGGAAATGTTAAAATAATCCTTTTGCCCCTTTCATTATAACAGAGGTTGCATAAACACTGAAATAAACTTAGTTAACAGAAATCAAAAAGCTTAGAGGAATCTCAAATATCAGAGTGAAGAACATGGAAATGAGCCTCCCTAAACTAGGCAACCCCTCCCCTCTCCAGTACTGCAATGATGTTTTCAGCCAACATTTTGGCAAAGGCTAACATGTGTGTCTTCGAATTTAACTCTTTTCACTATCATCCTGATTTCATGGCCACTGTGTAAATGAGACATTCTTCATCTTGAATACGCATTCACTAAACCGTGTTTCTCTCATTTTAGGCACCGGTATGGTACATTTAGTGATCATTCTATTGTGCAACTATTCATGAGAATGAAAATAAAATTAAGGTAAAACAAACTCTCTTTAAGAGAATATATTATGTGATAAGGAAATACTAGTGTTAGGGAACCTTCCAGAAGCCTCGTGCACGTCTGCAGGTCTGGTGACTGATCCTTTTGCTCCAGACTCTTCCCAAGGCTGAGTGTAGTATGGCAAACAGTCCTATTAAGACACAAGTTAACTTACTAGCTTAAGGAAGCTAAAATTTCAGAACTATCTCACATTTAAAAACAATCAATATTTATCATTAATTTAAAAAAAACATAGGTATTGAAATATCTCAACATGATCATCCCTTTGTAGCAAAAAAAGAATACTGATTTGACTGAATTTTTAAGTGAGCAACTACACGTGAATGATCATAAACTAATATTCCTTTCAACTTTTCTATAGTTTCTCAAATTTAATTTTATGGTTATATTCTAATTTTATTTAATAATTATTTAATAATCATTGTAGTTGACAGAAAGAGGCATAAGTTACTATAACGAGTTCACTTTGCAAAGACAGTACAGGAAGTTCCTGTATATGCCTTCCTCTCCCTTTCTTGTTTAATACTTGTCAGTATTAAAAATCATTAGAAGCCAGGTGTGGTGGTGTACACTTTTAACCCCAGCACTCAGGAAGCAGAAGCAAGTTGATCTCTGTCAGTTCAAGGCTAGCCTGGTTCACAAACAAAGAGTCCAGGACGACCAGGGCTACACAGAGAAACCCTGTCTTGAGAAACCAAACCCAACATTAGTACAGTGCTGTTAGCTAAACTCTAAATAAAAGCTTCATGCCTAACATTCATAACTAACACTTAGGGTACTGGAAAGTACTCTGCAAGCTATCAGAGAAGGCAAGCATCAGGATAAGGCAGCTACAAACCCTGAGGCTCAAAGTAGCTATTTGTCTGCATGATACGCTGGTGCGACAGTGACACAAATGGCTGTACTTAATTAAGGTCCGTTCTATGAGATGGAACCTGACAGTGCTAGAGAGGCCAAGAACATAGGGCTAGGGAGTCATGGGCCTGGGGAAGCACTACAACTATTCTTCTGCTAAAGGAAATAGCAGTGAAATGACTAATGATAAACTGCTGTACCCATAGATAGTGCCTTGTTCAACCCTCATCAGAGAAGCTTCTCCTTGCAGTAGATGGGAATTGATATAGGGACCCACCAGGGTGGGTCTTATAAAAGTAAGGGATTTTGGAGCAGCTAGCCCTAAAAAAGGATGCTTTCATCAAACCCCTCAAGATGCAAGGATCTATGAGGAAGAGGAGATAAAAAGACTGTACGAGCCGGAGGTGGTGGATGACTGCAGGGCAACAGCGTTTTCCAGGCATATAGGAAGTCAGAGAGTGGCACCAGTGCACAAGATCTGCACAGATTCAAGACAGTCAGGGCCCAGCACTGAGACAGTAAGTGCACAAAGAAGCTATTTGCAATAGATAACTGCTGGCAAAGGGGACATTAGTTTTCTTCTATTAAGTGTCACTGGGTATATAAATCAGGGCAGGCCCAGTGCCCATGAGAAGCTGTCATCACAAAATGAACTCCATGATTTTTGCTGTTATTGCTGGACTTTTTGTGAGCTTTTTGTTTTAGTAATTTTTTTTTTAATTTGTCTTACTGTTTTTGGTTTTGTTCGAGAAAGAGAGAGAAGAAAACAAAGTTGAGTAGGTAGAGAGGGGTGAGATCTGGGAAGAGTTGGGGGAAGGGAAAAACATGATCAAAATATATTACATGAAAACGGTCTTTTTAAAGAAAAGTAAAACATTTCTCTGGATTCACTTGCTCTTCCACTTATGAAAGAATTCAGGATGCAGGCTGTGTTTATTTTGTATGTGTGCGTGAGAACATGTATGCAACTGAGCATGTGCAACTATAACATTTTGCATTTTAATATCTTTATATAAATTCTTGTCCCACAAAACTTAAGTCATTTAGACTGTATAACTTAATAGTATTAGACAATTCGCAGACCTATATAATCATCACCATCATTTAATTTCAGAGCACTATCATGGCAATAAAAAGAAACCCAACATTTAAATCTTTTTCTTTGGGTCCTAGAGAAGCACTGAGCCATATTCTGTCTACTGATCTGCCCACTCTAAACAGTTCTTATAAATGTAGCCATCACTCTTTAGTCTTCTGTGATGTTTCTTTTACTCAGCAAAATGTATCCAATATTCATCTATGTTGTAGTATTAGTGTTCTATTAATTTCAAGTAATATTCCACTGTATGGCTATACCTATATTTTACTTATCTTTTCAGCAAATACTAAACATTTGGGTTGATTTGACTTTCTAGCTGCTATGAATAAATAATACTATGAACATTTTGCATACATGTTTTATACACGTTTTTGAGGACTGATGTTTTTATTTCCCTTAAGAATATACCTAGAAACGGACTGCTTAATTATGTATATGGTAACTTAGATTTCATTTTTTGGGAACTTCAGGTTGTTTTCCAAAACGGCTATAACATTTAGCAATTTTGCCACATTTGGACAATATTTTTGTTCTTATCTGTGATTTTTTTTCTTGCCATCATAACAAAGTGGCCTTGTATCCCTCCTAAAGCATGGTTTTCTTTTAAAATGATAATTAAAAAATACATTTTGTTCCTTTTTTGAAAACGGAGGTATCAGGAGATGCCCTTCGTGGGTTGCTTTACTCTTTCCTTAAAAAATAAAACAAACAAGTTAAACCTCTTCTGTGACCGAGGACTATACCACATCTTAAAACAGAAGAAGGAAAAAAAAAAAAAGCCAAAAAACAGAAGGCGGCTCCACAAGGTTAAAGAGGTGGGAAAAGAAGGTTTTTAGTCTAGTTTCACATATTCTTGAAGTAGTATGTTAAAAAAAAGTGTGTATAGATCCAAGACTTGGCTAGACAACACATTATTTGTAGATGAGATTAGTTTAAGACAGCTCAACTCACTAGCTTATGAATACTAATAGCCCAAAAGTGTACATTAGAGAAATGCAAATCAAACCCAGAATGGGCTATCACTTCATAATCCCTATGCTGTTATTTGGGAATGCAGAGAAACTGGAAGTCTTTTGAAACTGCTGGTAGGAATGTGTAAAATGTTAGAGCCACTGTGGCAAACAATGTAGCCATGCCTAAAAACCAAAATTATCTTGGCTCAGAAATTTCAATTCTGGTCATATACCCAAAGAATGAAAGCAGGGTTTCAAACAGGTACTTCTACACACAGTCAGAGCACCACCACTCACAACAGCTAAACAGTTAACACAGCTCAGATGGTCAGTGTGTGAACAAATAACGGGTATGATGTTAACAAAGAATTTTATTTAGCTTTAAAGAAACTGATGCATCTTACAATTTGTATAAACTTCAGATGTTGTGCTAAGTGATGTAAGACCGTCAGTCACAAAGGAAAAAATACTGCACACTTATATAAGGCACACAGAACAGTCAGAATCAGATAGAAAGCAGAATGGAGGTTTCCATGGGACAGGAATGGAGGTTTATTGTTTAACAGGTGAGAAATTTTACTTTGGAAAAACGGAAATGTTTTGATCTATCTAGTAGTGACACTTATACAAATGTGTAACTGTTAATAACATGGGAACTGTATAGTGTGCCCAAAAGTAGTTAAAATGGTAAATTATGTATATTATATCACAGATTAAGAAGTGAGTGTACAGCAGTTAAGAGATGCAAACTTATTTAAACAAAAGTTGACAGGCATCCCACAAAGCCAAAATTATAGCTAGTAATCTGAGCCAGATGCTACCAGTCATGGTCAATGCCATTAGCCAGAGGGCAATCTCCATGTTGCATCAAGTAAAGGAAGAATGCTAAAACATGCATCAGCACTTTCAACCACATCCTGTGTAAAAGCAGCGCCAAGCATATCATATTCATGTGTGGATAATATTGTGCTTACCATGTAAGTAAGCTCCCCAAGACACAGAGATTGGTTTAAGAAATACCCCTCCCCTTGCCCTATTTTGGAACTGCTGATGTGGCACACAGGTTTATACCACTCTAGTTTGTAATTCTTCATCTCCACAGCCTCACTCTCATGGCAACTAAAAGCCACACTATGTGGCTCCATTAGAAGTATTTTCATATGCTTGCTGTTGATCACATACAATGCCAGGCACTGAGCACATGTGGTAACACTTTAACACGTGTTGGAGGAGATCAAAAGTTAACAGGTATTTTTAAATAAAGCAATGTTTATGTCATCTATTAGACCTTTCCCCCCCAAATTATCTCTATAGCCAAGGCATTTACATACTAATAAAATAAACTGGTTCCTTGCACTATCCTTTTCTTTGTTGTTATTTTTTTTAAAAATATAATTCTGAGTAGGTTAAGCAAAAAGTTCAGATCACTGTGGACACTGCTAGTATTTGGATGGTTAATTAAAAAAAGATGATATAACGAGAATGAGATTCCCCACATATATTTTGCTCTCACGAAACCACAGAGCTATGAATAAAATACAGAGTGGGCAAGTGACTCAGTGAATGGGAAAAGTAGAGACTAGTTCAAGGTGATTCAGAAACTTTACTTAGCAGGTAGGTAGAAATTAGAAATAGGTTTTAATGCCTGTATCATTTGGAGAGAGAAGTCACTCAGAACATACTTTTAAGTATTTTTGAGCAAAAATAGGTAAAATAGTACTCATAGGTACTGCCACAAAACCCAGCTCAGACACCACTCAAGACTCAGCACTCCAAGGTTCTAGAGAGTTACAGTGTACAGAGTACAGGATAATGAAAGGCACATTGTAAGAAACGTTGGACCCAGTCTGGTATTCTTTCCATTCCTTCAGTGTAGCCCGGGGCCTCTGTGATAACCTGAGCCACCCATCCTGAGAGTCTACCAGTTTCACAATAGAGGAACGTGTTTTTGCATTGTCTTGTTTCTGGCAGTGTCATGCCACTGTTTGTAACTGAACATTCTAATAATACAACTATGGTAACACCCAGTCTTCCCAACCACCACAAATATTTATTTCCTTTGCAACCTTTTTAGACAATCCAGGCAAAGATACAAGGCTGAAGAAAAGGAAGCAAAAATCCAACATCTAAATATTCCTTCTGAGCTTCAGCTAATGAGACTGCATGGTCTGTGTAAGCAATGAACATAGAGGGGACTGCCATTTTCTAAGTATTTTCATTTATCATAAAGAAAACACTTAGAAATCCCATGGCCATTCAACTAGCATGCTCAATTGTTAGTTACAAAATTGGCTTTCATTAAATTTTCAGTGACATTAAGATTAATGTTATTATTAATAATAGACTTGTGTTTTTCCAGGTACTCAAACTTACTAAACTACTAGACACAAGTGGATGCTAAAATTATCCTAAATCAGGCACTAATCTTATATTTACAAGCCCGGTCACACACTGATGGGCTCTTCCTTTTTGGTGTGCTAGTTTGGGAGTAAGCCACAAGCACTTGCTGTAGTTTTAAGAATGCTCTCATTTGTCAGTCTCCGTCTGGCTATGGAAGGTTCTCATCAGTCAACACATGAAGTCCACATTAGCTTCTTGAAGAACAATGGGGAAAAGGGCATACTGGTACCAAAGGGCCCCCCCCCGCCAACAATCAAAATTATTTCATATCCCATTTTAAACATATGATTCATAGTTATAAACCATTTATCCAAAGAGCCAGAAGCCACGTTTATATCAAGAAAGAGGGAGGCAAGGGAAGAATGTCATATGCAAAGGATGAGGGATGCCAACCAAGGATAAGTATCCTGGGTTGGGGGGCCAGGGGAAGATTATCTAGCTAAGTTCTGTTATTTATAAGACATTTCAGAAAGCCTGCATGGAATGGAGTCAGGCCTGCAATCATGGCACCTGGGAGGTGAAAGCAGGACTATTTAAGGTTAGCCTCTCAGCTATGTAGTGAGTTCAAGGTTAGTTTAGGCTACTGAGACCTTGACTCTGACAGGTGGATAGACAGACAAGACTATTTACACAGAAATGATAAACAACATAGATAAGAATTAAGAGTAAGCCACAGAAAGTATGGGTATAAAAAACTAATGAGGAATGATGACGCTAATTCTCAGGGAATTATTTGAATGTCAAAGGTTAGGAACTTTGACATGTATGGACTAACAGAGTGAAAGATACACAATCTAAACCTTGAGATTACTGTTGCTTTTCATTTCTATATTTTTACAGTAAAGTTATTAGTTATTTTTACATTAAAGTTAATTAAAAATTGTCAGCACAAGGCTTATAAATCTTTATTTACACATCTTAAAACATCAATTCATTTCAATCAAGAAATAACTATTAAAGCCAGACATGATAGCCCACACCTTTAATCCCAGCACTTAGAGGGTAGAAGCAGGTGGATCTCTGTGAGTTCCAGTTAGCTTGGTCTATATAACAAGTTCAATGCCAATCAGGTTAAGACAGTAATATCATTTTAAAAAAAAATCTATTACCTTTTAAAGTAAGATTATGATACCTCATTCTGTATGCACAAGTGCACCGATAAAGGTGAAAAAATAAGCAAGTTTGTAAACTTAGTAAACTATGTAAAAGTATGGTGAGAACGCAGAGGGTCACCTGAGTATTTGAGTGGTACATGTGTCCCATGGAATCTGCACATAGGTAAGGAAGCCAGAGGGCAATGCTGGAATCTTTCTCTATCCAACTCTATTTTACAATTCAGACAGTCTCTCTCTCTCTGAACCTACTGATCCTTATCAGCTAGCCTGGCTAGCCAGCAAGCCTCAGGAATTCTTCTGTCTCCATCTCCCCAGCACGGAACTACAGATGTGCACTGCCATGCCTGACCTTAACATAGACTCTAGGGACCTAAACCCAGGCACTTTGTGGACTAAGCCAGTTCACAGTCCACCAAATGAATTTTAAAACGCTAACAGAAAATACTGAAATTCAAAATACTGTGAAAGCAATTGGAGAACACCACTGAGAGGGAGGGAGAGGAAGAGGAGGAAGAATTATAGGGAAAAGATGCTACAGACTGTGAGGAAAATGAACTCTTCCTATCATGCATCTATCCAAAGTGTCATAAAAAGAATTCCCCTATTGGGGAAGAATTAATCAACATAATGTCTAGGACTTCTTGCAACAAAAGTCTATGATAGAAAATCATATACATTGGTGCAGGTGTGCATGTGCACCTCTGTGTATATACTCATATAATAAAAGGAATGGGTCAACTCAAGGGAGCCTTAGGATAGCAAGACAATACACTGGCTGTGAAGACTCTGACTTTGGTTTGCCTCCTATCATTGATTACATATGAAGGGGGGCAACAGGGGGAGTTACTGGCTACTCTAACCTGTTTTCTTGTATGTGAAAAGAGACGGTGATTAAGACTGCAAACATCCCATGCTTATGTCTCAGTATCTATTCTCACCTTACTTTACTCCACAAAGTTATTTGACCATGTTGGGGTCTGCCACAGCAACATCCTAATATATCCCCACACTGCCAGAATAATCTTATATTTTATTATTTTTTTAATTTTTTTCACTTGAAATATTGTTACTATCTTTAAAAAATACATTAGAGAACAATCCATCACTTTATGTTACAGGGACAAATGGCTTAAAAGAATTTTTGTATTATGCTATACCATGAAGTTTCCAGTAAGAAAAACTCAACCCTCATCAAAGGGGGGGGGGGGAGGCACAATTAATGGATTCTAAGATTCAGGCCACAGTAGTTTAATGATCTTTCATCACATGTAGCATCTACAAGGAATTCTTCCTTCTCCAACACTTCTAGCACCTTTATTTATTTTTTTAACTGAAATAGGTCTTTTAATGATGCTACCTATAACACCATCTCAACAACTCATTAACATAAAAATGGAATAAATTGAACCTAGGTTCCAATCCCAAATTCTTATATTTTAAGGGACTTTCTTGTACCAGATAATCTTCTTCCTGATTAGTTTAAAAAGGAGTAAGATACTCCTTTGTTAAGGTATGGAATGGGGGATAGTAACTTCTTTTTAATCTTTTCTTTTAAAACAAAGTGGGAAAGGTTCCTCATCATGGCTGCTTGCTTCTGCACATTGGTTCTGGCTCCAGTCTCTTTACAATTAACTTACTGCACTCTATGCAGAATGCTCCCATCTGTCAGGAAGTACACATCATTTTCTCTCTTCCTCAGAGACTCAATTCATTATTTTTAAAACTCTTCCTTCATCCTTCATGTAGACAGACCTCTTCTCAGCCTCTGCCGAATGAAGCATGCTACTTGTCTCTGTCCTAGCCCGCAGCCTGTGCATGTCTCTCTGGTCACTGTTGATCTTAGGAGGATCCTCTTAGACTCAGCCCCTCAGTTCTCAGTCGTGTTTCTAGTGTTTCCTCAGGAAATGGGGTAAAATAGTCACTGCCCGACAAATAACTCTCAAGTCAAATAAATCACAGAAAAGGGAAATATAAAAATAGTGTCTACAAATGAAGAACCCTGAACTGAGTTAGCGTAACTCATATAAAGCTTTCATAACCAACTAACCTGTATGATACTATATATTTTTAGCATTTTTTTATTTGATTTGATTAATTTTAAAATTTGTTTATTTTATGAGTATTTTGCCTGTATACACATATGTGCCCCAAGTGCACATCTGATGTATGTAAAAATCAGAAGAGAGCAGTAGATGCCTTGGAATTGGAGTTAGGGATGGCTGTGAGTCACCATGCATGTACTGAGAATCAAACCCAGGTCCTCTCCAAAAGCAGCAAGTGTCCTTAACCACTGAGTCTCTCTCTAGCCACTATTTGTAAAATAATGGTTTTCATTATAATATTTTGGTATGCATATCATTATACTTTGCTATTTGCCCCATAGCTATCACTTGTCCCTCCCCCCCCCAACATCACTTTTGCCACCTAAATAGTATCCTTCTTTTGCTTTCTTCTGTCTCCCCCAACCCTCCAAAAAACACACGGAGGGAGGGGGAAAGAGAAGAAAGGCAAGAGAGATTCCTGTGACAACAGAAGAGCGCTCCGCCTTTCCCTGGCCTGTTAAATCAAAAGGGCCACAACATCACAAGACGAAGATCCTAGAAAGTAGCCTTTCTAAAGTTCTTATATAAGAGGGCAAAATATCAGAAGATAATTGTTATCTCTCAGAGGAAATGACTTTTCAGAGAAATTAAAACCAACATCATCTTTGGAACAAGTTCAAAACACCAAATTACAAAGTAGGCCTTGGCAAGTTAAACCACCTGACAGTGATTACTGAGGGGCAGTGACACCACCACACCACAAATCACACCTCCTCTGAGGGCCACACCCTATGTGGATTTCACTGGCTTCTGTGTCTAGGTTTCTGAGCTCATTTGCCAGCTTGTCTTAGGGAGAGACTAAGCATTGTAACCCATACCCGAGAGGCCAAGGGAAGAAGGTAATGTTAGGCTTAGCCTAGGATGCTTTACCAAGTTAAGTAGGTGCTTATCTCAAAGGGACAGGGGATGGTGGCATAGGGGCGAGGTGGCTCAGTGGCTAAAGGTGTTTGCTGCTAAGCCTGATGACCTGAGTTTGATCCCCAGGATCCACAAGGTTGAAGGACAGAATAAACTTCTCCAAGCTACCCTCTGACTATACAACAGGTGAGCCATGCCACACATAATAACAGCAAAAAATTGAAATTTCATATAAGAAAGTGGGTTATCTCAAGTACTAAACAGAGTTGATACACCAACAATAGACTTCCACCATTTATTTAACCCAGACATTAGATTAGCACTTTATGCAAAATTATTCCTTTTCTACTTAACCTGTTCCATTCTCCCAAATTTAGATGTTCAGGTTCTTTGGCTTCTATGAAGTACTTGGCTGACTTCCAATTTCCCTGCCTTTGCCAGAAAACAGCCAAACTTCCAAAAAGTACTTCATGAGTTGTCCAACATTCCCAGACTCTGGCCTTACCGACTGTAGAAGTCCTTACTAATTTTAGATTCAAGGATGTCTTCTGTGAACAATTAGCCAGTCCAGAGTCTCCACCCCCTTCCTGCTTAGACACCCAACATTACTAATGATGTGAAATCAAACAAATGTAAATGCAGCTTATCACTGGGCAGAAGCTAAGGCAGAAAAAGAGTCAACTGGAGACAGTTCCAACAGAATCCTGACTTCTCTCTCTCCTGGGGAACTGAGACCGGGAGACAGGAGAAGAACAGATAGACAGGAACGACCAAAGACTACACAGACAAAGGGACAAAGAGACAGACAGAAAAGGAAGCTCACAGAGAAAGCCAGTCAGGCAAAAGGGAGGTGGAATTGAGGTGTGAGGATGGGGCAAGCAACAGAAAACAGAGGCATCTAGCCAAAGGGCAGCTCTGAGAATGCACTCCTCCTTTGTGATTGTTTAGATTTTATTTTAGTAATAAGTGCTTTGTTGCAGATTCATATTCATTCTCCCCCCCCCCCCCCCACACAGTGCGTCTGTTCAGACATGCCTTTAAAGAATTTTAAAATCCCCCCTTCTTGGTCTTCTATCACTGTTAGCTCAGGCTTTCTCACACTTCATCCTAGTTTAGGAAGGACCAAGACCTGGCAGTAAGGGTACAGAGAGAAGTCTTCCTGAGATGTTCAAACTCTATGAGGTGTGGCCCCTTCTTACCTTCAGCAACACCACATCGACAGTCCTGTCCACCCTGGAGATGTCACACAGGCTATAGCGCCTTTTGTGCCGCTCATACATTTTGTACAGATGCAGAAAAGAAGAGACAAAATGTAGACGTATATCTGCTGAATCCAGGGACCAATGTGCTCACACAGGTCCAAAATTCCAAATTTCTCACAGTGGGCGGGAGGAGACTTCTGCTTCCAGATTCCTCTATATAGAAAACTCTCGGGTTAAGGAGGAAAAAAAAAAAAAAAAAAAAGCAGACTCCAAATCTGTGAACTAAGTGGGAACTTTCTGGCAACTTCAGAGCATGGAGACGACGAGCTTATAATTCATAATAAAAGCAGTCTGCAGTAAGATCGCTGCTGTGCAGATCTTGACTGAAAGAGAAGCACAGATCTTTTCCATCACTGCCGAGAACTCCAGAAGAAAAATTAAGGACGAACTGGCTAAGCATAATGGTTGGCACATGTATGCAGAAAACCCAGAGCCAGTAAGCACTTAGCCACGAAGACAGAGGATTTGTTTTTTAAAGGAAGGTGGCTATTTCAAAGTGACGGCATGAGAATTCCTTAAAACAACAAAGACAAGGAAACTATATGGAGGGGGGGAAAAAGAAAAAAAATCCAGAGGTATTTTCTAGAGTATCCACTATTTAAGCCATTCTCCAGCTCCTTCAGCGGCAGGGCTGGATTTTGACTTAAGTTGAAAATATCTAAGGACAGCCGGCCCGAGTACAAGGAAAATAGACCACTCCTCCAGATGTCCTCTCTCCCTCCCTCCCTCCCTAGCTGGCTGCCGCTAGCTAGCCAGTCCCTCCCTCCACAGCCTCCACACCCTTTACCCTGCTCTCTCAAGATCGTCATTACTTGCCCTTTTAGATCTGCACCAGCAGCCTTGGAGGTTTGGAAACCTAATTGCAGTGGTGGGAACATGAATCATCTACAGATGAAGAGAAAAAACAAGGCTTCCTTTTCCAACAGGCTTCCTCCTGCTCCTCCTCCTTACAAGTCCCCAGTGAAAAAGGCTCTGTCAGACACTGCAAGAAGCGACCTCAGTCCCTTTGATGCCAACAGTATGCTAATAAAGAAAGGCGGTGTAATACTAAACACTACAAGTCTGTACAACAGCGATTCAGGAAAGACACAGAACACTGAATCCAGCCAAGGCATAGACAGCATCTCCCTGCAGAATGCAAAGCAATGATTTAATATCAGAAAAATGTTAGCCAAATATTTCAGAGTTATGTCTCTAGGATGTAGAATTAGCTATAAAAATGTCTGGCAAGGGTTAGAAGTCATCACGAGTTAAGGTTTTGTTTCATCTGGGGTCTGAGAAAGTTCTAAAGAAAGTTAAAGAAATGGCATAGGATGAATGTACGCATGTCTCTTAGGACTAGGAAGAGTCATCTGGCTGAGACCGCCCTGCCCTTCACACCTCTCAGTCACGGGACTATGTGACTTCTTTTGCCTGTTTTCCTGCTGCTCCAGACCTTTCAGACATTGGGAACTGTAATAAATATTGGAGGGGCAAAGAGGAAGAGGAATCAAGGAAGCAAAAAGCAGAAAAGAGAGGTGAAAGAATAGAAAAGGAGGTTAAAAAAAAAAAAAAAACCCTAAAATAAACCCAAAGGTGAGCTAGGTGTGGACATGGCTTTGATCCCAGCACCAGGGAGACAGAGTAGGTAGACCTCTGTGAGTTCGAGGATAGCCTGGTCTACACAGTGAGTTCCATCACAGACAGGGCTATATAAAGAGACCCTGTGTCAAAAGCAAAACCAAAAAAGGGAAAATATTCTAGTGCTTTCCAGGAGAAGCAGTCCTACATTCTCTTTAAGGGGACAGAGTGTAGCCCCTTTCACAGATTTGGAGAATGTGAATGAATGTACAGTCTTAAATACCACAACAGAAAGGACGTGAAGGGATTAAATACTATAGTTTCTCTCAATATTGTAAGCAAAGTTGGTGAAAGGTATTTTCTTTTAGAAGCTGTAAAAGGGTAATGAAGATCTAATGAGTCACCATTTCCTCAGGCCAGGTGTTTAAAGAGGCTAGTCTACTTATGAGAAAGCAATAGAGCAAACCCAGCTAAGGTGGCCAGTTTCTTCTCTTATTCATCCGTCTCCCCAAACACCACAGTCTCAGCTCTTTCTAACACAAGCCCCCTCTTGATCCCACCACAGGTACATTAAAAGCATGGAGGTGGACAATGTCTTCTTTCTGGTGCCTCTAGAGAGCAAGCCTCTCCCTCACATAGGCATTGTGTACAGTAAGCACGTGATGCTTTCTAGTACAGAGAAGGCTAAACACAGTAGAAACAAGACAATTAAAGAGATGAAGAAGTTGTAAATAAAATTCGTGCTTAAGCTAACCAAAAAAGCATGGGGATCTGTCCAGGAATGTAAAGGAACTTTGATATTATGTGGCTTAAGGGCATAGGTCCAAAGGTCCTAGAGGGGCAGGCTTAAGTGTACAAAAAAAATCTGGCTGCCTATTTTATTTTATGGATCAACTTTCACCAAGCTACAATTTAGAATCCCCTCTTCCCAATGAACACAAAGCTGTCTCCCCTCTGTTCTCTAATGGTTTGCTCCTCACTGCCTTTCCCTTCTGTTCTAATGAGAATCAAATGTTTCCTGCTTGCAAGTTCCCAAGCATCTCTCTAGAGAATCAGAGATGCTTTGGTCACTGTGAAGCCTTTCTAGACCAACTCTATCAAGCTAAAGATAATCCGTATCAATTCAATAGACATTCTATGCCTCGCAGAAGATGTAAACAAATAAAAACCATGGACTTTGTCCTTGGAAACTTTACATAATCATTGAAATGTTTCAAAACCATTATAATTTTCTGAATGACACCAGAGGACTGTTTGAAATAAGTATATTAGCCTTTTGTCTGTTGCGTTTTTTTTCTGTTTTAGAAATCTAGATTTTTCTCTTTTCTACACATACAAACATATTAAAGGACAATTTAAAACTGTCCTTGCTAATCTGTTTCTTCTCAGAGAACAAATGCTCTGGGTGGGGCAAAAATGCTGTGGGTGGGGCAGAAAGTCTGTTTGCTCTCCCCTTTGGATCTGCCCGGCACTCCCCCATGGAAGACAGAATCTGTAGTCTGTGTTTTTACTGCTGATGCTACATTTCCAAGTTTTTATCAAAAACATCTGGAACCACTGAACAGTTATTCTGTTAGGATTTTGAAACACAGCAACCAATCATTTCACATCTAAACTGTAGCTGAAAGCTACAGATTTAAAGGAGATTTTAAGTGCATTTCTCTGTTCCTTCAAGTTTGGGAACTTACAAGAAAACACACAGATTTTTCATAAGCATGTGAAATAGGGGTTATTTATAGTCTCAGTTCTCTCTCTTCCCTCTGTGATCGTCAGCCTACTCTCTATGACAAGGAGCACCAACCCCTTCAATAGAAGTAACAAGCAGTCAAATTATCATGTCATGGGCCTGAGATGTAATCCCAAGTATTCCAGTACAAGAGCCTACTACGAATTTTCACACACTTTATTACATTTCTGCTCAGGAGTTAAAATTTTCTTGATTTAATACTTTATCCAAACTGTTTAGATTTTAGGGACTAATGTGTGGTTCTTTGGTTCCAGTTAAAATAGAAGCTCACAGAAGTCTACTGCAAGGCTTCTGATAGGGCGCCACCTGGTGGAAATTCTGACACTATGGTCCAGAAAACCTTGTGGCTCTCAGGCAGCCAACCCCTCATCCCCACAAGCTCAAAGAGAACATAAAGGAGACATGCATAACCCACAAGGATCAATTCAGCTAGGCAGGGAACATGGAACACTGAGATAAAAACCAAGGGGCGGTTCTCCTAGGTGAGCCACTATCTGCAATCCTGAGCAAGCTGGAAAGTATTAATCTGATGATCTGGATGTGGAGTTCTGGAATGTACAAAAAAAGGGGTTTGAAGCTGGACCCACCCCAAGTTCTTTCTTGCTCTATGACTACATCCTATTATTTGGACAATGAGATTTGTTGTTGAACTCCTTGTTACATAAAAGTTCATTATATGTGGAAGAATGAATAGCAAAGAGAATTGATACATTTTCTAAAAGCCATTATTATTGCAGATTCTTATTTTTCACCTTTAGTCTTCAGATGAGACAGAAAGCAAAGGTTTTACTATGCTTAAAGGTTTACACTCACCAGAACATCGCACATTCGTTGATGAAAAATTTGATTAGCATCTACTTAAGGAACACCTGTCTGATTAGAACAAAGATTCCTTCCAATGAGATGTGAGAGTGTTCGTAGAAAAAGAAGGAGATCATTTAGAAAGTAAAGCCAACATCTCCACCCAGGAGCTCCTTTTAAACGTCAGATGTCAGCATTTAGGCAAAGAGAGGAGCCCTACTCTTTCCTCTTGGCATTTCACTGGACACAAACTCAAGGTTCAAGCAGGGACAATCAATAAAATAGGGAAGTTAGTAGCAAGTGTCAGGAAACACCTTTGTTTGAACTCTTTACTGCTTTTGCAAGGAGGAGGGAACCACCACATACAACATTCAGCTTGAAGCAGCAAATTGTTTAATAATAGCAACAAGTGAAGTAACAACAAAAGATGGATGGCTTCACAGAAAAGTCTCTTCATGGATATTCTTTCCCTGTATTAAGTCTTATAGAACAAGAGCACAGATGTCAAATCACCCCACTAGCTTTCTGAGTTAAAGAGGGAAGCAATCCTGACAGGCTTGGTCTGTAATGCCAGCATTGGGGAGCCACAGACTGGAGGAGCAGGGGTTCAAGATCAGCATGCACACATGAAAGCCTGCCTTAAAAAAATTTAAAAAGAAGAAAAAATGAAGGGAAAAAAGGAAGAATAAAAGAAAGGGAAGAGAGAATGGGAGGAAATGTCAGGAAGGAGAGAAAAAAGAGAAAGAAAGGAGAGAGGGAGGGAGGGAGGGAAGAAAAAGAGAATGACAGAATTTCAACGGGAAAACCTGATAGTTCAGTCTGTAGAACATGTTTCCTGAAGCAAGATGATGTTGGTAGAATGCTTGAGCTTGGCTGAGTCTCTTGTTCATTAAGAAATCTCCCTCCCTCCCTCCGTATGTATGTTCCCAAGAAAGACCAAAAAGGTGGCCAGGTATGGTAACAGACATTTGTGATCTCAACTATTTACTGCTACTTTTTAATTCTCCAGCACTGTTCCTTTGAGGCCTGACCAAGAGAGTATCACACAAGGGCATCTAGCACTGGCCAAAACAAAGCAAAACCTACTCTTTCCCTCTTACCCCGACCCATCTCAGTGGTAATGGTGACAAGAATTCAGTAACTATGAACTTTTATTTCAACAAAACAAGCACAAACAATATACTTCCATTCTGTTTCCCTCTAAGGTGTTTATAGCAAGAAGGGCATGCTTTCTCCACACTTTAAGTAGTCCTTTCCAATGCATTCCACAACAGTTCTCTGTTTTTGTTTTGTTGTTTGCATACACAGTGATACACTAGAGCTAGGAATGCTAAGTACAAAGCTGCTATAGCAGGCAGAGGAAAGACAGATCAAAGGAGCAGTGGTTTACATTCAAGTGGGTGGAGAGTAAGAGAAGGGTTAAAATCTTAACAAGAATAGGATTCTGGACACTGAGAGTCAGAGAAGGAAGAGCACTTCAAGTGTCATATTTGACTAGACGTCTGCCTGGACAATGAATTAAAAGGAGGCATTCAGTAGAGGAACTGACAGCAGGAGAGATTAGGTACATTTAGGACTAGATTACAGAGATGTCCAAGACCAGCTGTGGTAAGTGGCAGAACTAATGTTTATGTCTAAAAATTGGGAGAATGCTTAAGAATTAGGTATACAGATCTGGAAATCAAAACACAGATAAGAAATAGAGAAAATTCAAAGAAAAGAAATATCTCCCATCAGGACTGGTAAATAGTGTCAAATGCTGAGAAAGAGGAAGAGCATGAGTGAGATGGATTTGGCAGTGTAAATGTTTCACAGGACATGCAGTCACTTCCGTATCAGTGACTAGAGTACCTGACAGAAACAGCGCAAGGGAGGAAAGGTATTACAGGGGAACCGAGACCTATCTGAATTCCTTCGTGACCCGGATGTGTCGGCACAGAGGTTCTCTCTCTGTTTCTGTGTGTGTACCACAAGCTTCATCCTGCCCACACTCTTCACTGCAACTCATTTTCCACTCCTCTGCAAGGTAAATGTATAAAAAGCTGGTGTCTCCAAGTTCTAAGATCACGATGCAGCTTGCCCTACTTTAATTCCCCAGCTCACTTTAACTTCTAGGATCATCCCTCCTTTCCCAACGTCTTTTGGATGTCAGTATACCTTTACCAACATCTACCCCTCAACTCTCACTTTATGAACTCGGCTCTCTTTATCCATAGTCATTCTTACAGTTCTTCTTTGAAGTACTATGGCACTGGCTCTATGGTGGCTTCCCCTATAATCATGGGTACTGCCTGCTTGATCTGCCTCTAAGTAGAAGATGATCACTTTAAAATCAATAGCATTTAATGTTTCTTTATAGTGCCCAATGCACTTTAATGCACATAGAGCAGATGGTGACAGATTATGTCTTTGTTCACTACTGTATCATATCCTAAAACTCCCTTAATAGCTGACCAAATTTAGTTATTAAACAATTCAAGGAAAATAAACGTCAGGGCTGGGGCTTGAAAGATGACTAGGTTTAAAAAAAAAAAAAAAAAAGTTCTTGCCCTACAAGCTGGCCAACCTGAGTTTGGATCCCTAGAATTCACATAAAAGCTAGTCATGGGAATAGGAGGTGGAAAAAGGATCTGCAGAAGCTTGTGTGTGTGTGTGTGTGTGTGTGTGCACGCACATACACACACAGAGAGAGGGAGAGAGAGAGAGAGAGAGAGAGAGAGAGAGAGAGAGAGAGAGAATGAACACATCTGTGCTAGCATAAACAAATGAAAAGTTGAAGTTTGAAAGGTAAGTCATGAACAGACAATCCCTCTCCTGAAATAAAAACTTCAAAATAACCCTAAGTTTAGGAAAAATTGAATCCCAATATAAAATCAGTGTGTATTACTTTAGGAAATGACTTGTTCCTCTGATTTTTCTCTTCACAGCAAGAAGGAATAACTCTGGTACAGTCATTCTGTAAGAGAAGCCAAGAAATGATTCAGCTTCCCATGGAAGACGTTCCTCATCACTCCCAGCAAACTCACCACAGTATAGTCATGCTTTCCAGAGTGCAGAAGTACAGCTTGCTCTTTTTTTTTTTTTTTTAAATCAAGGTTCAAAGACAAAGCAAAAAGAAAAGTCCACTGTGGGAGAAACGACATCAAAAATCCACTGTAGGACTTTCCTCTCAGGTTTATGTCAGCATTCATGTGTTCCCCCTAACAAAAACTGAGTCTCACGCTGGAAATGATCTCAGCATCTACTCCCTGTAGACTAGCATTCATAACACGGGGATATACTATCAAAGGTGCCAAGGGAGCAAAGTAATCAATAGCCTTGCACAGCTGTGACATTTATGATTCACAATGGCCAGCAAGGCACTTTCACCTTAGCTACTAGCAGTTTAACTGAAGTTAAAGACAGCTCAATAAGAAGGAAAGAAAGAATGCCTGTACTATAAATCTAGCCAACTCTCCAGGACTAGTGAGGTCACAGATCTTGGAGGGGAAACTACTGCCGTCACTCTCCTAAGTCAACATAGTACCAACTGCATTCTAAAAACTTACTTGGATTACCCTCAGATAACTGTAGCTCTCACTGGCCATCAGAGGGATTTTTGTTTTTTGTTTTTTTTTCCTAGAAGACAAAGATCATTACAGAAAGCTGCAACTGTAAATATACTGAGAACAATTGGTGCTGTATTGGGTGGGTTTGTGTCAACTTAGCACAAGCTAGAGTCATCAGAAAGGAAGAAGCCTCAGTTGAGGAAATGCCTCCATGAGATGCAGCTGTAAGACATTTTTTCAACTAGTGATCAATGGAGGAGGGCCCAGACTATTGTGGGTTCTATAAGAAAGCAGGCTGAACAAGCCAGATAGCAGCACCTCTCCATGGCCTCTGCATCAGCTCCTGCTTCCATGCCCTGTTTGAGTTCCTACTCTGACTTCCTTCTATAATGAACAGTAATACAGAAGTGTAAGCCAAATAAACTTTTTTCTCCCTAATTTGCTTTTTGGACATGGTGTTTCATTGCAGCAATAGAAACTCTAACTAAGAGGGGTGCCCAACTTAAAGGGAAACATCAACAAGACAGTGCACACCCAGGAGTCAAGGAACATTGTTGTGGCAGAAAGACTGTTAAGAGCCCGAGGACCAGGAAGTCTGCTGAGTATGTCTTGTGACAGGAGGATTGCAACCATAAAACACAACAACATGTTGCCTAGACAATACCACAACAATGAAAATACCGACTGACATGCTAAGGTGGATGGGAGAAATCTCATGGGGCTCCAACCTTAGATGGAAATTCACTGGCAATTAACAACTGTTTAGAGAGGGTCCCCTAAATAAAGTTATCCAATGCCAAATGCTTAGCCCTGAAATTATATACATACGAGCAACCCTCAACTGACTCTGAAGGTTTTACTTATATAGTTCTGTTTACATACATATATAGTAACAACAATAATAAATGTAGGAGGCCATGAATTTGAGGGGAGGGGTCTGGAAGAGGCTGGAGGGAAGAAAGGGATGAGGAATGTGATGTAACTACTTCCATAATTGTATCCAATCAAAACAGGTATTTCTATGGTCTGGAGAATTTTCAAGAGGTGTAACAAAACTTTTACTCCCAGAATAAATCCTAAGACTGTACATAGGAAGTTGCTATACAAACACATACTGAAAAGGGGAAAGCCAGGTGTGGTAGTACATACCTAACGCCTGCCCAGCACTTGTGGGTAGTGACACAAGGGACCAGAAGTTTAAGGCCAGTATAAGCTGCATAAAAAACCTGAAGCCAGCTTAGGCTGTAAGAGACCCTGTCTTAAAAAAACAAAAGTCAACCAACTAAGTAGAGAGTGCGTAATGAACATCAAACTGAAACACATTCAAGCGCTCACAGCATACCACAGGAAGCACAGGAATGCCCCGGTAACTTAAGAGTCTGTTAGGCTAGAATGGGACAAGCTGAATGCTGAAGCCAGACTACCTTGAGTAAATTATGGCTTGAAATCTATAAAATGGGAATGAAACCAATAAAGCCAGATATAGAAGAAGTTATGAGAAATATATGGATTAATGTATGAAAAGTATCTGTAGCATTGTTGTGGCACATTAGTTGCTGCAATTCTTTTTTTTCCCTTTTGATAAAAATATATCCATTTTATTTTTGATTTAAACACATTTAAGTGATTATATACACATACAAAATTCATAAGATTAAAAAAATAACTAGTTTTTCTAAGGTTCTGTGAAATTATCTCATAATCAATCCATTCTTCCAGAGAATGGATTCAAACCAAATTCAGGTTCTATGAGATAGCTGTCTCCTCAGCCCATATATATATATATAGTGGTTAATTTTTTATTAGATATTTTCTTTATTTACATTTCAAATGCTATCCNGAAAGTTCCCTATACCCNNCCNCCNCCCNTGCTCCCCTACCCACCCACTCCTACTTCTTGGCCCTGGCCTTCCCCTGTGCTGGGTCATATAAAGTTTGCAAGACCAAGGGGCCTCTCTTCCCAGTGATGGCCGANTAGGCCATCTTCTGCTACATATGCAGCTAGAGACACAAGCTCAGGGGATACTGGTTAGTTCATATTGTTGTCCACCTATAGGGTGGCAGCCCTCTTCAGTTGCTGCAATTCTTATTTCTGAGCATTGTTGTTTTTAATCTTATCAAAAAGAGTACTTTAAGCCAGCCTTCAAGGAGACATATGTGCTAAAACAACTAATTACGATAAATCCCTACAAATTAGAATTGAAGGAACAAAATATTTGTGATGGATAAATCTTGGTTGTCTACTTGACATCTAGAATTAACCAAGACTAAGCAAAAATATTTTTCTTGGTTGGACTATTTGAGGTGGGAGACCTACTTGAAATTCAGATTATTTGAATCAGAGGATCAACACTAAATCTGGGTCCCACCTTTTGCTGGCAGCTCACATAAAAGGACGTGGGAAAGGAAGCTTTTGCTTTTTTTCCTGCTTGTGCTCACTCTCACTGGCAAATTCTTCTGACCCACTGCTATGGCATTTCTTCACTGGTGCTAAAACCTACTTCATCAGAATTCCAAGGTAGCCTGCAGGCCAGCAGCTCTCGTAGGACTTAGCAGGATTTTTGTCCTTTCCATCAACAGACAGCCATAGCTGGATTACTTGGACCACAGCTTGAATACCACTCTAATAAAGTCAGTCAGTCAGTCTCTCTCTCTCTCTCTCTCTCTCTCTCTCTCTCTCTCTCTCTCTCTCTCTCTCTCTCTTTGTGTGTGTGTTCTTTCTATGTGTTCCATTCATTTAGAGAACCATGACTAATACAACATGCTTGCTGAAATCAGACTACTACCGTCTCACTGCATAGGTTTTAAACCTTATTATGAGAGCAGCAGGGTGTTTCTTCAGGGTGTGTTAGTGCAGAACTTTAATTCCAGAACTCGAGTGGCAGGTGCAAGTGGATCTCTGTGAGTTCCAGGCCATCCTGGTCTGGTGATTTCCAGAACAGTCAGGGCTATATAATAAGACTCTATCTCAAAAAAAAAAGGGGGTGGGGTGGGGTCACCTTTTCTTCTGTTCCCTGGTATTAGAAGATAAGCGGTGAGTAGAAGTCCCAGAGCATCTGTCTAGTAAAGTAAGCATGTGCGTGAAAGTTAGGACAAAACTGAAAACACTGATGAGAAGAAAGCTTTTTTCATTCAAGGCAAAGGGAAAGAAGAAATGATAGATATTTATAGTTTTTTCCCTGGTCAATCTCCGAACGCCTAATTTGGACTGAATTTAAAGTGTTCCTGCACCAGTCCCTATCCAGAAGATGAAGCATCAATGTGACCCATGGGATAAAGGGCATTTGGCTCTAAAGAGGCTGAGTCTGGGAGAGAAGCCTATCACTGCAATTATCTCTCTGGCCTTTCTCACCTCATCTCTACTTTTAAGTCTTCTGAAGTGTAGTCACAGAAGTCAACTTGGTCTCACACTAGATTCTATATCTGGGTGCCACCCGCATGCCTGAAATATAACTGTATTTTCCCCCATGCATGTAAAAGTGACACATTCAAGTCTCCTTTCAAGTCTATCACATTCATAATGCACCCATCCAACACCTAAGGCAACAAACAACCCAAAACACCACAGTATGTCCTTCTTCAAACTGTTAAACCTGTATACCATGTTTCTGTTTCTGTGATAAAATATCCTGACAAAAAGCAACTCAGGAGAAAAGGGGGTTTTTACAACTTAAAATTCCAGGCTAAAATCCGTTATTATGGGGAAGTCATATTATATCCACAGTCAAGAGCAAAGAAAAATCAGTACATGCCTACTTGCTTACGCTCTTGCTCTCACTTTCATTTCTCCATGCTCATATAGTTCAGGGCCCCGTGCGTAGGGAATGCTGCTGGCTACAGTGGCCTGGGTCTTCCCCACATCATTTAACTTAATTATTAAGACCATCCACCACAGACATGTCCACAGGCCAGCCAGATAGGTCATTCCTCAAGAGACTCTGCCCTAGGGATTCTAGTTGTGTCAAGTTAACAAAACCAACCACAAAAGCACCTATCCATCTATCACCAAAGTCTATCTGTATCTCCACTGAATGGGAGAAATCACAATCAGTCCTAAGTGTGATATACACCATGTATCTTCCTATCTGCTTTGTAGCCACCACATGGTATCAGAGTTAATCTGTTTACTTAGTGCTCATTACAAGTAAATTATTGGTTGCTCAAACAGAAGCACTGGAATACCACAGTAGTCTGTCAGATAACACAGATGGCCACTAAGTGCATCATGGGTGGGTAGAACACAGCATGGACATATAGGACTAGTGATAATTTACATTTTGGGTGGGATGAAGCATGATGCAAGAAAATTTTATCAAACTCCACTGAATGGTACACAAATTTAAAACTTACAAGGTATTTTTTTTTTAAAGATTTATTTATTTATTATATGTAAATACACTGTAGCTGTCTTCAGACACTCCAGAAGAGGGCATCAGATCTTGTTACGGGTGGTTGTGAGCCACCATGTGGTTGTTGGGATTTGAACTCTGCACCTTCGGAAGAGCAGTCGGGTGCTCTTACCCACTGAGCCATCTCACCAGCCCCTTACAAGGTATTTCTTGAGTTTGTCAATTAAAAATTTTTGACCAAGATGACTGCAGGATAATTGTTTCTGCAGGACGTGAATCAATCTCCCCCCTCACCTGTGTGTGTGTGGGTGTGTGTGTGTGTGTG
>NC_034590.1:47213122-47319584 GCF_900095145.1 Mus pahari | reverse complement strand
TAACCATCCGTAACAAGATCTGATGCCCTCTTCTGGAGTGTCTGAAGACAGCTACAGTGTACTTACATATAATAAATAAATAAATCTTTAAAAAAAGATATTCCTAGTAAATGGTTATTTTGCTAAATTAAAATTAATTACATACATCTGACAAAGGTTACTATTTATTAAAAGAATGGGAAATTAAGGGGAGTAGTAAGGGTGAATATGATCAAAATACACTATACAAAATTCTCAGAAAATCAACAAAAATATTTATTTTAAAAGAAGAATAGCCAAAAGGAACATTTCGTGAAAATGTATGTCAATATTTACTGTCCTACTACCATAAGTGCAACAGTTCCTCCATTAGCAAGAGCTGTTGAAATGTACTCACTGTGTATATTTTTACAACAGACTAGCTTGCAAGGTATTTTCTGACTGCCACTTTAAATTTCAGAGTTTTGCAGTTAATTCTATTATACTGCGCCAGCTGGTAATGCTCAGAGGAGGAACAGTTTGTTAGCCCTTTTATCTATTTAAAAGAGCACCCATTTCCCTCATACCCTTTCTCTGCTGGGGTGACACACTGTAGGAAACCATAAGAAAAATGGACGGAAGAAGCTGCTGAGCCCCCAGGTTAAACAACCCGGTTCACACTGTACTGTGCTCAGCCTCAGATACTGCAGGGTGCTGTAAGTTCAGTTACCTCCTTCTTTTCCATCTGCACTAATTTCTGTTTTCCTTTTCCCTTTTTGCTTTCCTTTCTATATCCCGAAGGGTTATAAAAGAACTTAAAAGAACCAAGGAAGCTTTTCACATCAGTTTCTGTAGAGAATGGTATCAAATAACCAGTAGGGAAGAGTTCAAGGCTAAAAGAACAGCAAGACTAGCTCAGCTGAGCTTGATAAATGTAGACCTGTAATTCTACTGAAGGCAGGAGAATCCAAAGTTCAATGTCACTTTCAGCTACAGATCAAGTTTCATTCTAGCCCTGGCTAGGCTATGTGAGAACCCTGTCTTCAACATCCCTTTCAAATACATACACACTTCAGCAAGACTGACTTGGAAGTCTTTTTCATGAAAGGATGTGCATTAATTTATTTAACCTTTAGTTTCTTCTCAAAGAGTCATACCAAGAGGCAAACATATGGCCACACAGGTTCCCATCGGAAACACAAGTTTGGTATGTTAAGGCACTGGTGAGGTTCTCTCTTTCACCCGCCCCAACCGCTTGCCCTAGAGTCAACTAAAAATACCAGTATCTCCCAGTATGAGACCAAAACCAAGCAAGGGTAACTGACAGTAAGCAGCAGTTGACAACCATCTGTATTCCTAACAGTTTGCTTATCTATTTATGAATGATCTGGTCTCTGTAGCCCTGGCTGGCTTGATTTAGTAAACCAGGTTGGCCTCAAACTCAGATACTCCTTGCCTGCCTCTGCTCCTTGAGGACGGGGATTAGAGGTGTGTCCCGCCACATCTTGCAAGTGGCAAGCATCTCAACCTTAACTAGAGCATGCATGCATTCCCCCTGCTGCAGGTATTCCTTTTAATAGGTTCAGCTGCAGCAACAACTGTAAAAGGCCAAGTATACATTTCATCCCTTTCTTGACTCTAAGAGGAAAGCTCAGCTTCAGACAAGAAATCAATTCGCTGGGTTTGATGTGAAGCAGACACAGCACCAGGCTCAGCACTAATGAGAGAGGATGGCCAGAGCTCCAATACCCATTTCCGTCATTCTATTAGGGAAATCTAATGACTCTTAAGGAACACAGCCTACTGTGCCATGTGTATGGGCATTATGGACAGGAACTGCTCTATGGCAAAACAAAAACAAAACACATCACACACACACACACACACACACACACACACACACACACACACACGCACGCACGCACGCACACACCATGTTCTAGAATTTCAATGAAGACACTGACTCCCTGTTTTAAAAACAAGGATGTTGTCAATGAGGAAAATTTTTGATTGAAATATTGCCACAGAATTCCACTTAAAATGTCTGACAGTGTAATTCAAGAAGTAGGAGGAACGTGGTCTAAACAAAAGATAATTCCTCTCAAGTTCACCTGGCCCATATATCAGTGCCCTGTTCACTTGTTTCCCAACAAATCTTTCTGAGTTCAGTCCACTTTATCCATTTGGGCAGAATCCTGGTTCCTATTACAATGTTCAGCCCACAAAAACAGAGATTTTTAAAAGGCAAATATGTCTGATAACTACACAACAGCACCATCCCTAGAATGAAGGGGCATACTCCCAACAGTATATAGTTGTAATTTCATTCTAAGTTTCTAAAGTAGAGGACTCATACATAGTCTCATATATGGTTTCTCTCTTCCCTTCTGCCAAGGAGATGTTCTGGGACTGTCTATAACCCTTGGCCTTGCAAGAGTGTAATGAGCAGAAAATACTAAGAGTAAAATGTATTTGTGCCTTCAAGTAAAGACTGTAGACTGCATAGGTCCTGGGGCTTCCCGTCATGCATTCCCCATCTCCCGAATGGCCCAAGCCCTGGTCCAGGTTATCTAATGACCTGTTTCTTCAGCAATGTGAGACCAAACCCTCCCATCTGTAAGCTCTTTTACTTAAAAAGACATAGGCCTTCAGATGGCTCAGGAGAAAAATGAATTATAATAGAAGAAAGGTTGGCTAATAAATTAATGATGTCAAAATAGAACAGACTGGGTTGGGAGAGAGAATTCACTAGGTAAAGTGCTTTGCATCAACATGTGAGTTTGATTCCCCCAAACTCATGTTTGTTTGTTTGGATTGTGTGCTGGGGACAAGGAGGCCAGAGAATAGCCTCTTCATGTTTTAACTGAAACAAACAACAATAATCCAGATGTGCACACACTTTTGTATCAGCACTGCAGAGGTGGACAAAGGCAGGACCCTGCAGCTTGCTGGCACTCAGTCTTCCCTACTTGTTAAGTTCCAAGTGACTGAGGATGTCTGTCTCAAAACCAAACCAAAAAACCAAAACCCCCAAACCAAACCAAACCAAACCAAACCAAAAACCCAAAACCAAACACATGGTAGATGGGGCCTGAGAAAGGATATCTGCAGTTGACTTCTTCTCTTAATATGCATATACACTCAAGCTTACAAACACATAAAAAGAAATAAAACTGACCAAACCACATTTCTCAGAAGTTATCATTTTCATAGCAGCACAAGAAAGCTAGTATTTAAAAAGAGATCCTATGGTTCTGCTTTGCCTGGGTCCACCAGAATATATCCTGAGTGATGAAAACAGAAAGCATGAGGCTATTTCTCTTCTTATTCCATCAGAAAACATCAAATCAGACTTCTATGTGACTCATTCGGGCTGCTCATTTGGATCCGATGGTGCCTTCCAGCTAGATTACTATTTCTTGTAAGAGTTCAAGGATGACAACATACAACAGCATATATAAAAACAAAGATACTGTACTCTGGGAAAATAATATGGATGGAATCCCCACTCCATCCCTGGCTGCCAGATTGGGCAGTCTTGGGTATCCCGGAACTTGATTTGTACACCAGGCAGGAGGCCTCAAACCCACAGGGATCCACCTGTCTCTGCCTCTCGAGTGCTGGGATTAAAGGCATGTGCTACCACACTCTGCTAAGGATGGGATTTTTAATGTATTGAGTCAACAGAGATTTGCACATGGCCTTGCCACAAGCCTCCAAGAACCTGTAGCCAATGGCAATTCACTAAAATGAAGGATTTATAAAGGCATAGTACAGTGATGCAAGCCTCATTAGCCAAAAAGGGATTAAGCGTACATATTTAGCTGTACCCTTTCCATAATTTTCCCCATGTATGGGAGTGGGAGGTAGGGCTGCAAGAACAGGGAGGTAGAGGAGGGTAACCAAGCAGTAGAGATGGACCCATCTATGGATCTCCTTAGTGAACAAATAGTGTTCTTGGAGACATTTTACTGGGGAGGTTTCTGGGCAAGCCTGGATTATTTCAGTGTCAAAAAGTGAATTTTCTATGATAAGCCAGAAAGAAGTTGGACCACTAGTTAGGTGGGCAGACAATGCTTGGTGCTTTGGGGTTTCTGGGGTGCAAATAAATACCTTGCTGATTTTAAGTTTATAACCTCACCAACACTAAAATTCCTTAGGTCCAGATGCCATGAGAACACTTATTTCTTGAATAGTTCAGATTTCTGTAGTTACAGAATCTGGAACATAGAGGAAATCTTTTAAGTACTTAATTTTGATTTAGTCCCATTCTCTATTAAAAAAAAAAAAGTCCAAGAAGGGGTATCTCCAATTAAAGTACATAGTTCTACTAGTCTCTCTAGACAATAAATGATTATTAATTTTTAAAAAAGGTTTTGTTATTTTATATATGTGAGTACACTGTAGCTGTCTTCACACCAGAAGAAGAAAGCATCAGATCCCACTCCAGATGGTTGTGAGCCACCATGTGGTTGCTGGGAATTGAACTCAGCACCTCTGGAAGAGCAGTCAGTGCTCTTAACCGCTGAGCCATCCCTCCAGCCTGATTCTTAAATTTTTACTCTTTAACCCCTAGTCCCCATTTCTTTGATTGCATGTAAGTTTTCCAGATGCAGGGTCACCACACTCAAGTTATTGTAGATTCTACATAGAAATGTGTGTATCCATGTATACAGGCCTGTTAGGCATACAAATATCACAAATTTCTGGAAGCTCAAAGTCAGATTTATACACTCAAATACTTCCAGAGGTGTCTGCTAGGCAACTACGCTTATTCTATTATTCCTATTACAATTAGGTTAAATAGTTTGAGAAATTTCTTTCAGCTATTGTCAGTAGTAAAATCTAAAGCAAAACTTTTTCCAAGATCATATGTTAACTACAGAAAAAAATCTTTCAAAACATTATTAGTTATCGATCCATACTACTTGGCCAGGACAGGATGCTACCTAAAGAGAGGAAAACCAGTACAATGTGTGTGTGTGTGTGTGTATGTGTGTGTGTGTACCACAGGAGCTTTAGGGAGTCAGTTCTCTTCTTTCTGCACATGGGTTCCCAGGGATGGAACTGCAGGTTTGGCTAAAGATATCCTTATCTACTGAGGCATCTTGCCAGCTCCCAGTTAATTTTTTTTAATTTATTTTATTTATATGAGTACATTGTCACTGTCTTTAGACACACAAGAAGAAGATCCCATTATAGATGGCTGTGAGCCATCATGTGGTTGCTGAGAATTGAACTAAGGACCTTTGCAAGAGCAGTCTTAACCCCTGAGCTATCTCTCCAGCCCAGTTAATATATTTGAAGATTACATATGCATTGGTGTAAGCAGTTAGAAACTATGTCCTTAAAACTTTTTCTATCTAAAGGAGTTCTCAAAATGAAAGAATGCTTGTATCAGTACATGAAGACAAAGAAGTAAAGAGAAGATTAAGTTTTCACTGTATGAATAGGAATACTGAAGCAGAAACAGGAGTACCGCCACATGCTTCACACATTACTGAACACTTTTACTGTTCATACGTCTATGCTAAATGTTCCTTTTCTTACTTTTCTACTCAAATTTCTTAAACCTGGGGTTCCTACCAGATCAGTTACCTGCAAACTGGCTTATTTCTGCAGTTTAGGTCATTCTAGGATCTTTGCAGGGTCAAATATGTTAGGCAGGTAAAGGACACCAAAAGATTTCCAAATCTATGTTCTTTCCAAGGAAATTCTGGTATCACTTGAGCTATGTGTACATTACTCAAGAGACACCATCATGCTTCAGATAAACATACCTGTTTGAGCTTCACATCACACATGGTATCTGATATGCCACACTACATGTACAGTGATTATCTGTACTTGCTTCCTTGTTTTGACTAGATTATGTGAATGTTAAAGGAGGAGGAAGTAACTTTCTAAAATGTTCTGCATATTTGATGTAATATACTGACTAACAAAGAATGCTTGTTTACTAAAAAATAGATGAAATTAACCCACAGGCAGGCTCAGATGCTAAACACTTGAAATCAGTGTCCCTCAAACAATCTGACCTGCATAGAAACATTTAACCTTTCAGTGGTCAACAAAGAAGCCATCATTAGACATCTTCAAATACATACTAGCAAATACAATGTCTCTAACTGTCCAAATCATAGGTAGTGATATATACTCTGAGGAGTGGTACACATTTCTCAGCATATTAAATAACATTGATTTCTCAATTTTTCTACTGGAAAAGCTTTCTTATCTAAGAGGCAAAACAAAGCAGTTCTAAGATATATTACATCAATAATGTGAATAGGAACTTAGGACTGGAAGCAGTTTTCCTAAGATCATCTCATGATGGCTCTTCCAAGTTTACTGACAAAAACAGTGTTGTACTAAAGACTGTGTTTCCAGAACATATCACATAAAAACAAAATCTCAGTCTTTAAAAGTAAATGTCCTTAAGACAGGAGAATTTACTATTGAAAAGTTGGTTTTACAATATGAACTAATCAGTACCCCCAGAGCTTGTGTCTCTAGCTGCATATGTAGCAGAAGATGGCCTAATCGGCCATCACTGGGAAGAGAGGCCCCTTGGTCTTGCAAACTTTATATGACCCAGTACAGGGGAAGGCCAGAAGCAAGAAGTGGGAGTGGGTGGGTAGGGGAGCAGAGTAGGGGGAGGGTATAGGGGACTTTTGGGATAGCATTTGAAATGCAAATGAAGAAACTATCTAATAAAAAATTCAAAAAAAGAAAAGTTGGTTTTAATAAATAACCCTAGAACTACATTTTAGTACTCAAACTTCTCTTATTATTGGTTTAATAATTTTCTATTTCCACTACAGTATAAGCCTGATAATGAAGAGGAGCTATTTTCATGTCAATGTATTTGAGACCAAACACAGAACTCAAGGAACATGAGTTATCAAGCACTGAACAAATTACTGGGCACCTTCAGGACAAGCATGGAGTGACAGAAAAATCCAACTGATCACTACTATAGCATAGCACAGTCCAGTAATTTCTTTCCAAAAGGTTTTTAAAAGCCCACTAACAACAGTCTAAACAGCACATGTGATACCTGAGTTAACTGACTATGAGATAATAAATAACCTACAGCTTAAAAGTGGCCTGTGTTATATGCTAGAACAACACTGACTCCATGTAGTGGAAATAACAGAGCAGGCATCAAAACCGCAAATATACGTGAATAACTGGAGACTCACCATACACAAGCGAAGTCACTTAGATGAACAAATGAACTGTAGTAAGGATGAACAAAAGGAAATCGAGATTGTGTGATATAGACAGAGAGAGGTAAGACTTATATCCTGTTCAGTCTCAAAAGGAGGCAACATGAGGATGAACACAATTCCTTGAAAACTTGGATCTCTGAGGTCCAGGTCTAGACCCACTTGGACACTAAGTTCCAGGCTAGCCATGGGTACCAAAACTAAACAAAACACTGGATTCTCATACAACTGAAGACCCCAAAGGGAAAAAAAAAAAACTTGGAAAACATTAAAGGGAAAAAGTGACTAGCTAAACATTTGGTAGTTAACTAAAATCTTATCTTTATAAATCCATTATGATTGTCCTTTGGTTCAACATACAAGAAATACCCCAACACTTATGAACTTATCTCATTTTTTTGCAGAAGCATATGCTAGTCAAAAATTAAGAGCTAGAACAAACATTAGAAATTATCAGAGACCAGTATACATGAGAAAATGAAGACCAAGAAACCGAGTCAGTCAAGGTCATTTGAAATGTATGACCAGATCACTAAGTCCTACCCTTATAGATGTTATCTCTGGGTGGTTCTACACAAAGGCAAGAGTTCTGCCATTACAGTTTTATAGACTGAGAACTTCTGGAGGCATGTCTTTTCCACAACTACACTGAAATGTATAGAAATTTTTCCTGGAAATTCCCCACTTTTAGGGCTTGGAGAGACTTGCTCCGAAACTTAGGGCTCAACTTTCCTGTGGCTAATGCTGGCCATAACATTGCACTCAAAAGGGATAATTAAGGGGGAGGGAATTCGTTAAATGTCAAAATGTATGTAGAGAAAATTTACTGCCAACTCAGAAAAAGGCCAATTTGCCTTTTTCTAGGGGACAAAAGGATCACCAACATATATATAAATATAATGGCGGACATGTTCTTTTAAAGTCTTTCTTAAAAACTGAAAACTCTTCATAGAGTAGCAGTAGTGAAAGCCATCTTGAAAGTGTTATGAGCCTTGTGGCTAATTTACCCAGCAGTCCAGGCGCTAGGTAAGTTCCTCGGACATCTGGGCGTGAAGCCAACAAGAAGCAGAAAAGTTTTTAGTTCAACTCCTGACATGTGGAAACAAAGTCTTGCCCTTCAAGATGAGAGAGAAAACACGGTGTTCCCATCGAAAATGATAAAAGGACAGAGAACTCTAGATGATGTTAATAGGAAGCAATCCAAGAAAAGGATGGCAGTGATCACAGCTTTGAACACTAAATGTAATATTGTATAAATAACTAAGAATAAAAATTCAGTTACTCTGATGCTTAGGTATAAAACTACAAAAAAAAGGAAAAGAAGTTCTGGCTGAAAATGCTTTCTTGATTTGGGGAAATGTGTTAAGGGAAGAGCACACTTTCCCAGTAAACTAATCCTCAACATATGTGATTTTCATAGTTGTCCTTGAATATATTTGCTCTACAGTTTCTGGCTGCTAGGCCCATGGGCATCCTGACAAGATACACTGGCTTTCAGGATTAACTGTTCCACATGGTTAATAAGCGTAGGCAGTGAGCATTTGGGAAAGAAATTATTTCAGAGATCCTCAATGAACAGATACTGGAGTGAAGTAAGCTCTTCCTGAATGAACTGGGCCATACCTTACAAATAAAAGATCGTGGTGACACAAGGACATTTTAGTTTACAGCAAAGGGGTAGGGGAAGCTGAATGCGAAATGTTTCCCTGACTCCAATGGAGCACACTCTCAGGGTTAAATGGCCCTCAGACTTCTATCTCTCCAAGGACAAACACAATACCATTTTTCTCAATTCCCACTTGGCATTCAGCACTACACCTTTCATGCCATTCCTTCTGGAGGGAAAAATGCAAGTCTAGAAAAATAGCAGGAGAAATACTATCTTGATGATGTTTAGATGCAGTTAAATAAAGAGAACACAAGACATTTAAAAATCGAATCAACTTTGATCCTAAAACAGAAAGAGAAATTAATCCTACTGAAACAGAAAGCATGAAGAGTTAAGGTAGTGGGTTAGAATTTGAGTATGCAATAAAGCACCATTAGGGATACTGGTCTTAAAGAGAAAAACCTGTCATAAACCAAATGAATACCCTCAGGATACTCCTCAAGAAAAAACAGCAGCGGAATGGAAGCATTTAGCAGCACAAGGCTGGGGTCCAGCCCAGATGACAGTTTAACTAATGGTGGAACACTTCATTTTTGAATCTCTTCTATAAAGCGAAATGTTCCATAATCTTTAAGGTCCTTTCAATTCTTCAAGGTCTCAGAAATAAATCAAGCGTTACGTCTCCCAAGTTAAATTATTGTATGATGCTATTCCTTAAGCTTTGATTATGTAAGCTAAATAGAATAAAACAAGAGTCTGAATCCTCCTTATTTAAATGAATAGGATATCACAATCTGAAGTAATTAAGTAATCCAATAATAGTAATGTTAAGATGGGGCTGTGCTTGTATGCCAGATGGTTCTGAGCATCTAGAGACCTCCAAAATTCAAAAAGTATGTAAGAGGAAGCAATGTTGAATACTGAGTCACAACTACTAATAAAACACTGACAATACTTAACAAATAACCATAAAATGCTATATGTGAGTGACCCTTATGCATACATTAACAGCTTTGCCTCCTGTACTGTGAACAATTTTCAACCTAGAGATTCTGAGTACTCTGTGTAATTTAACATACAAGTTTTTCCTGAGACTACAAAGAAACACCAATCTTAATATTGCTTAATTCCGGCTGGAGAGATGGCTCAGTGGTTAACAGCACTGAATGCTCTTTCGAAGGTCCTGAATTCAAGTCCCAGCAACCACATGGTGGCTCACAACCATCTGTAATGAGATCTGATGCCCTCTTCTAGGCTGTCTGAAGACAGCTACAGTGTACTTACATATAATCAATCAATCAATCTTTTAAAAAACATTGCCTAATTCCTGTGTGTACCATGATTTTAAAGCACTTGCTGTCTAAAGTCAGCCTTCTAGCACACACTTTTTTTTATTTGACAGAACTCCACAGACTTTTAATTCCAAATAAAAAGATAACAAAGAATAAAAACAGCTTAATGCCAATATTCATCTTTTTCTGCAGGCTGCTTGCTTATGGATCTAGCACACACTTAAATAGTCTAAAGAGTAAGAATTATGGACAGCTTGGTTTGCAATTAAAGCATCAGATCACTGAACTAAGAAAACCAGAAATCAACCAAAGGTTTCCCTTCAAATAGATTTTGTATTTATACTTAGTAGTAAACCACTACAAATTCCCTATCATTTTAGACTTGCAGGTCAGACAAATGGCTTTGTTCTGTTTTCTATTCAGAAAAGAGTGAGTCAACGAAGCAATAATTCAATGAAGCAATGACTGGCCTATTCCCAAGGCCGAAACAAAGCCTGGGTATGTGTCAGAAAGTTTGGATTAACTAACATTAAACAAATGCCACTCCAACCCCTACAATCACATACTCAGTTAACCCTTTCCAAATACAGATATTAGAACATTAAGACTACGATGGTGAGCAGAGATGAGAAAATTGAAATATACAGAGGCTAAGGCAAAAATTTAGTTCAGGTCAGACAGAAATCTCTTACCCAATTACAGTATAGTAATTAGGGGTTACACCAGAGAACAATTTTGTTGCTGTTTTGTTAAGACTGTGCATCTATATACATAGCCCAGACTGGTCTTGAATTTATGGCAATTCTCCTGCCTCAGTCTCTCAAATACTGCCATTACATGGGTGTAACACTATGCCCAACTTAACATTTCTTAAAAAGGAAAATAGAGAAGAGAGAAGGGAATGGAAAAACAAAGAAGTCTGATTGCTTGCCTTGCACTGGCATGCAGTATTTTTTTCTTGTTGTTGTTGCCAGAAGTTAACACACTCCTTGCTGGTAGCCTACTCCTGGTTTTGTATAGACAATGAAAGAAAGCTCTGAGAGCAGATTTCCTAATGACTGAAAAAATCTGAACAAAAATATTTATTGTTGTGAACATCATATGGAATTCAAAATTCCGTGTCTATAAACAAGGGTTTACTGAAACACAGAAACAGTCATTCATTCAAATACTGTCTATTGCTGCTTTCCTACTGTGATAGCAAAGGTGACAAGTCAGGACAAAGACTATACATCCTGCAGAGTCTAAAACTTTCAACAGACCTGTCTTCTGATTCAGTAAAAATATAGTAAATGGATAAAAGAGAAGAACTGAATTGGAAACAAAAGTAAGACACACATGGAGTACTACTCAGCTATTAAAAACAATGAATTTATGAAATTCTTAGGCAAATGAGTGGATCTGGAGGATATCATCCTGAGTGAGGTAACCCAATCACAAAAGAACACACATGATACGCAGTCACTGATAAGTGAATATTAGCCCAGAAACTTAGAATACCCAAGATACAATTTGCAAAACACATGAAACTCAAGGAGGAGGAAGACCAAAGTGTGGATACTTCGTTCTTTCTTAGAATGGGGAACAAAATACCCATGGAAGGAGTTACAGAGGCAAAGTTCAGAGCTGAGACAGAAGGAAGGACCATCCAGAGACTGCCCCACCTGGGGATCCATCCCATAAACCACCAAACCCAGACACTACTGCATATGCCAGCAAGATTTTGCTGACAGGACCCTGATATAGCTGTCTCTTGTGAGGCTATACCAGTGCCTGGCAAATACAGAAGTGGATGCTCAAAGTCATCTATTGGATGGAACACAGGGCCCCCAGTGGAGGAGCTAGAGAAAGTACCCAAGGAGCTGAAGGGGTCTGCAACCCTATAGGAGGAACAATAATATGAACTAACCAGTACTCCCCAGAGCTCGTGCCTCTAGCTGCATAGGTAGCAGAGGATGGCCTAGTAGGCCATCAATGGGAGGAGAGGCCCTTGGTCTTGCAAAAACCATATGCCTCAGTACAGCGGAATGCCAGGGCCAGGAAGCAGGAGTGGGTGGGTTGGGGAGCAGGGTGGTGGGAGGGTATAGGGGGACTTTTGGGATAGCATTGAAATGTAAATGAAGAAAATGTCTAATAAAAATTGTTTTTGAAAAATAAAAAAGTAAGACACAGGAAACATTGAAGTTTATGTCCACAGGTTGTCCTTTCAGTGCACAGCAGAGCAAGTCTGGGCACAATAGCAATGGGAGAGGTGCATGGTCAGACTTTGAGCAGTTTTAATAACACTGCCAATACAGAAACTTTCATTATTTACACCTGAAAATTTTGTAAAAATTGAAAATCATATTGGCGTATGTTTTCTGTACTAGGTAGAAGTGGACACAGAGAATAAGGTAAGAGAGTCCCTAAGTCCAAAGTTAGAATAAGAACCCAGATTCCTCCTGTTTCTCATGCCAGTCACATGACTCTTTTAGGCTCTACTCCTTCTCATGCAAGTGAGGTTTGCTGAGAAACCATAAGAGTATTAATTCTCTCAACTCCTAAAACTGCAGGAAGAAATAAGAATGGGATGGGAAAAGACAAAACAAACAGAACTAGAGGCATCTGAATGCAAGGATGTGAGTTTGTTCCTTCCCTTTCTTAGGGGCTTCTGGATCAAAGATGCATCCACCCACAAATCTTTTATTCTCATTTCTGCCCTGGGGGCAAAAGCAGCATTGTCTGAAAAATGCTTGCTATACTAGTAAAGACCCAGGCACAAGTCATGAATATTATTTGCAACACAGGCTGGGCTGGAACAGTTAGCACCTGCTTAACCACTGTACTCCAATAAACAAGGCTCGCTATCATCTCGTACACGCAAGCAGTTTGGGATGGTACAGTTCCGTTTACCTACTGTGGTAATCTTAACAATAAATGCCATTCTGGCCTTAGAAAAGCAAAAATAATACACTGTCAGGTCACTTTCTAAGGGCAGTAGAAATGAGCATATTAATTTGTTGGTCAGCTTTCCAAAAGTCTGTCTTTGTCTAGCACAAACTCCAAAGCACAGAGCACAAGGTTTTTTCACAAAGTTTCCTCGATCTAAAAGTTAGTTAGGAACTTTACATCGGAAGAAAAATGTTTTTAAAAACCCACTGAAGGAGCTGGAGAGATGGCTCCGTGTTAGGGACATGTGCTGCTCTCCCAGAGGTCCTGAGCTCCATCCCAAGCCAACATCACTCCAGTTTCACAGGATCCTACACACTCAGGTACAGACAGACCCACCCTCCAGGAATTAAAATCATTAAATGTTTTAAAAACTATGAATATTAAATTTGGAATAACTACAGGGTCCAACAGTTCCACTGCTGGGTACACAAAGCCACGTCTACATAATGTATAATGTCATAGAAGCCACATGGTTTCTAATAGCCCCAAACACAAAGCATTTCCAGATACATACCATCTTTACAATATTATCTGGCAATAATCAATGCTGCAACATGAGTAAAACATCCAAATACTATGCTAATCACTGTATGAGTACGTGCTTTATAATTCCATTTGAATTTAGTTCAAGAATTGGTAAATGGACAGAAAGAGAAATTAGATTTCTGACTGCCAACAAGTGAGTGGAAGGAAGACACATGGGTAAGACTGCCAGCATGCACATCAAGAACATAAACAGTCAGGCCGGACAGACAGACAGCTCAGTGGTTAAAAGCTTTGGGTGCTCTTCTGATGGGCACTGCACACACACTGTACACACACACACACACACACACACACACACACACGTGAGCAAAATAAACATATGCATAAATATATCTCAAAAAATGAAATACAGGCAGTGATGGGTGTATGATTCTATAACTATAAAGAACAGCCAACCATATTGTATTTGAATGGTGGTTTTGCTAATGTATTATTCCTCATGAAGTAACCAGAAAACTATTTACTCAACTGCTTTTTTTGCTAATAATGACATGCTTAATATTTTAGATACTTGAGACTGAGCTTTACAATGAAGACGTACAATGAACAAGTCAGGTTTAATCAGGTGCACGGATGTCCTTTAGTGGACATTCTCTTTGCATCACGATGAAAGTAATGATCAATTTCAAAGTCTTGTGCTCACAGAGAAAATGTTTTTCACTGCAGTCTTTGAAGGGTTCATGTAGGAGAGACCACTCCAAAACTTTGACGACACCAATACAAGATTAAGAATAACATACCACTCATTTCAAAAGCAGAACAAGAAAGAAAAGGTAAAACCTCTGATCTCTCCCATCCTATAACAAAGCTAAGACTGTAGGCCACAAACAAGCAAGTTGACCACATTTTGTCCACGCAGGCCTGCAGATGCTGCTTACCGCCTGGGTCCCCGGGCCTTGCTTCATCTTGGGTGTGGCAGCTCCATTTCCGACAGCCTCCTCCTCAGAAGCAGCACTGACCTTACTCAGATCCACTTCATCTGCAGTTTTGGTGTCTGGCATTTCTGAAGTGAACATGGGTTATTCAGAATGAGCACATTTAATTAACAAAAAGAAGAAGGTTCCTCTGTGCTTTAGTATTTACACAACAAACTCCAGGTTTCAATCGTTTTGCTTTTTTTTTTTTCCATTAAAAGTCAGGAGCTGGAGGCATTTCTGACCCCATGCTGAGCTACTCCTTATCACATGGTTCTGTGACTGATTCCCAGATTTTAAAC
The DNA here is from genome assembly GCF_900095145.1 of Mus pahari. Taxonomy (NCBI): domain Eukaryota; kingdom Metazoa; phylum Chordata; class Mammalia; order Rodentia; family Muridae; genus Mus; species Mus pahari. The sequence continues at coordinate 47,304,803 of NC_034590.1, read as the reverse complement.
GAGGCTAGAGCTAAAGAAGTTTCAGTTTACTGTCTACCAAGTGTCCATTTCACCAATGCTTTCTCATGAAAATCTATGAACACTCTTGTGACAGTACATTCATGGGTGCAGACTAACATCTGAAACATGGCAGTCCATTTTGGACACCATTATAGCAAAAGCTATTTGGACAGTAAAAACAAGAAGCCACTGGTAATGAGGTAAAGCTTCTGGGACTACAATCTCTTAAAATATGCTACTAACCCTGATCTATGCACAGGTTTAATCGACAACACTAGACAATTTCAGTAAACTCTTATTTCTTCCAAAAGCAAACAGAGGTAAAACAAACAAACAACCCAGAAAAACAAGCAACCAAAACAAACAAACAAAAAACAGAAACACTTTTCCTTCTGAAAACAGCTTTTTAAATCTGTTGTTTTGTTTCTGGTATCTACCAGTCTGCCCCCATACTGACCATGCTCTCAGCAGACCCTACAGTCATAATTTCTTCTACTGAGCCACCACACCATCCACACCGTCAAGCGAAAGCAGGAAGTGACAATGGATGATGTTCAAGGCAAATCTAGTCTTCTGACACTTCTTTAAGGGGGAAAGATTGCTTGAATAGTCATAATTTACCATGATACTACAAATACAAATGGAAACACTGTCTCATTTTTATGTGGTTGCTGATAATCCAGCGACACTAGTACTTTGGCAATAAAACATCCCCTGTCTAAAATACTGCAGTGTCTCTCATCCAAGAATAAAACATTAAGATCATTCACTCTAACAGCAAGTGTGAACCTCTAGAAGGTCTTAGATTGTGAAAATCACATTCCTAACAAAAGAACATTCAAAATTCTGTCTTTTCCTTTATAATTATACAACCTTACTAGCAATTTAAAATAGGTAGACATGTTTACTAATCAAAGAATTAAAATCTGTTAGCTTTCATACAATTCAGTTTCATTTTAAAGAATCTGATTAAGGAATCCCTTTACAAAATCCCTCGAGGAAAACATTTATGAGAGAATTACTGTATTATAAAAGAGGGGTATGGTTAGAATGTGCTTGTTAGTGTAACCTCAACTTTCCTATACCCTATCAATGGAAAATATGTACCAGCTACAACAGTAAACATTGATTACTGAGACTCTGCAGAACTGACTTGGTTTAGACAAGCACCGACAATCTTGGTTTGCTTAGCACAGTGATCAATCAATGCTTTTGAAGAGGCAATGGTTCACATTGCCTTCTAACAGACTTCTCCCAAATCAGCAGCTAACTGACTCATAAAATAATCCATGAGCGGAATGCAACCTCCACAAAAAATACCCTTGGCTATGAGATCACACTCAGGTGCTTTTTTTTTTTTTTAAGGCAATGTGACTAGGGACTTTCCTCAACCCTGGCTATTTTGTGAAGAAAGCACCAATGTCTTCACCAGTGGCTACTTTTTTTTTGTAGTTGGAGGTTGAGCACCAAGCCCGTTTTAAGTCCTTTCGGTAACAAAACAAGTAACTCACCTACACAAAATATATCACCCCAAAATCACATTAACTTTTAAAACTTCCTTCTTCAAGCCTTAAAAACTTTGTACCATTTCTTAGTATCTTCACCACAGTTATATATACACTTAAGAACAGAAGTCTAAGACTATGCCAGTTTCTCTCTCTCTCTCTCTCCCTCCCCCTCTCCCTCTCCCTCTCCCTCCCTCTCTCCCTCCCTCTCTCCCCCTTTTTTAAATCTTTTCTGATCCAGTGCTACAGACACACACTTCATAGTTCCCAGATACTAGGATCAAATTGTGATCCCAGAACAAGAAGGAGAAATAATCCCATCCAGGCTGGCCCAGGACAGAGCACCCAAAGAAAGGAAAACAGCCAGGCATCAGCTTACAGTCACTCCCATGCTCTGAAATGTCAACCTGCCAAGGTCCCCAAAATAGACTTCTTGTTGTGCCTTTTTTAAAAAATTAGAGACTTCATTTCAGTGTTAAGATAGAAGCCAGCCTGAAACTCAATCTAAAGACTGAATCTAAAAACTCAATCTAAAAACTGAAGTCACCAAAACCCCCACACCAGCTTCCTTAAGTCACCTAACTGCTGCTCTGGAAGTTGGGGTTTAAAACAGCCAAAAAGTCCTTCATCTGGCCATAGTACTCACTGTGTTTAAACCACCTCTCCAGAAACAATTTCTTTATTTTTGTTTATCTCTCTCCATACCCCATACCCACAATTCTAACATGTACCATTCACTATTCTTAAAAGCATTGCCAACAGTTAAACAAACAAACAAAAAACTATCACGAAAGCATCAGAGCCACAGTACAGGGTAGCATGTGGTGGTGACACAAACGTCTGCATCCAACTGACCTTCCGGACTTCAGAAGACAAGACTGACAGCCATTCCGACTCCAGTTTCAGCTTCAGTCTCAAAGGCCATAAGAAGTTCTATTCAGTGAGTTCATTCCACTGAGCAATGGTGGCTTCTCTTCACTCTCTTTGGACATAGTTACCCATCGGTGGAGCAGGCTGCTTGTGTTGAGCAATCTGCTTAGTGCAGCTGCTTCACCGAGATAAGCAGACACCAGGTCTGCCTGGTGACAGCAGCGCAGCAGACTGGGCTTGGGCGGAAATCCTGTATCCTATCCCCTGTGCTGTGCAGGACCCTGAATTCCCAGACTCTGCCCAAAAGCAAAGCAGCAAACCTGGAGGTCTGTTTCTCAGGCAGGAAAAGGAGGACGAGTACACACCCCCAACTTAAGCAGTGACCTAATATCACTGTTTTAGACGTTCATTTCATTCAGTACTTCTCAAAAACAGCTGTTCATGAAACCGACCTGACTTTAAATTCTCTTACAATACACACAGCTATGACTTGGAAAAGTTTCCAATTTGTAAGCAAAGCACATTCATTTCAGCACTATATTCTGGGGTTCTAAAGAAAAGAACTAAGCTGTTTGACTATCTAACACTGTCTGAGATCTGCGTACTGTCTTCCGGATTTAGAAGCTGAAATGGCTCCAGTGTGACAGAGAATGTAGGCTTGAAAAAACAACAACAACAAAAAAGCTTTGCGCCTGTAATACAGGAAGTAAAATCTGTCCAACCCAAGATGACACGTGTTTTGACAGCAGTGACTATTAACTTGGCAACTTACATGACTGAGCAAGTAGGACTTCAAACCAACAACATCGACATTCTAGAACACAACAGAGACATGATCCTTAAGCTGTTAATTTTTATAAACTGCTTTGCTTACCTGGTGCTGGCTCAGGCCTGTCGACAGGTAGAATAATTTTCTCTGGTTCTTCATGAGTATTCTCCATCTGCAGGGTCTCCCCAGGCAGGAAAGCACATGCACTCTCTGTATAAGCATTCTCTAGCTGCTTAGTCTCTGCACTGGAGAGTGACGGATTACGGGTTTCCACTTTCGTCATCAGTGTGTTGGAGGCCCTGACTTGCTTGATGACAGCCTCCACTATCCTAGTGGCGGTCTCCTCTATGGAGTCTGCTCTTGTAGGCACATCTGCAGCTTGGGTCGAGACCATTCCAAGAACAGTAGTGGCACTACTTTCCTCTGCTGGGACAGAGGCCTGTGCCACTTGCTTCATGTCAGCTTGAGGGACACTGTTATTGATTGCTGAGAGCCCTGTCTCTGTGGGGAGGTCCCTGGCAAGAGGCGGCATTGGTTTTTCGACTGGGGTCTCTTTGGAGTTACTCGTGGCACAGCAAAGGTCTGTTCCCTCCAGTGTCTCTCTCTTGCAATCAAGTGGTTCTATCTCTGGGGTTATGACTTCCTGTAAGTCAGTGACACCTTTGTCCAGTAAAGCTTCTGGCAAACTTGGAGTCATTTGCTTCTCTTGGTTTAACAACTCTGAAATTGGGATGTCTTTGATACAGTGTGATGCATCCTTTCTTCTGGGCTCAGCAGTAGCTAGTAAAGCATCAGGCACTGTAACATCCTCCATCGCACTTCTGCTTACCTCACAGGCATTGGTTTCCCCTTGGAACTGAGTATGCTCCATGCCAACATTGAGAGCAGAAGGGTGATTAGAACGGAGTGCCTCAGACGCACCTGGCAGCCCACTTGGCAACAGAGATGAGCCGCTCTGCTCTGTACTGGAGGCTTTCTGCTTTGAATTGGCAGACATACTCGTTCTTGGTGGCACCAGGCTCTTTGCAGCCCCACCTTCAGTCAGCAGGGAGACCTGTGGGGCCACTTCCTTGATGTCTTTAGTTTCTGTTTTCAGACAGGCAGAGGGTGTGTCTGGTGAGTTACTGTGCTGCCGTGCTTTCTCCTCGGCACAGAGGGCCGACACAGGTTTTTCACATAGTCTTGGTATCTCCTGCCCAGAGGGCGGTGTTCTCTGGTCTTCCCCTGACATTTCTGAAGAATGCACGTCTTCTTTAACTGAAGAACATCTCATTGCTCTATCTTTGCCATCTTGCCCCAGGGTTGTGGAACTTTCTGGAACCACTACACTGCCACCTTCTTCGGGCAGAAGAGAGTCAGAAACCAAAGCAGCTTTATCCACGCTTTGTAGTAAAGAGTCGCTCAGCACCTCAAGTGTTGCTGTTGGGCCGGAACCCTCCTGTTCTCCACCAATGCCTACAGGGCTGGTATTCCCCATGCTGGTCCGAAGCTCTACAGCAGAGGGTGTAGGTGGGTCAGTGGCCCCGTCTCCTACCTTATCGGTATCACTCAAATCCCTTCCATCTGGGCCATCTCGACAAGCTGTAGCTCTATGGAGCTGAGGAGTTGTTGTTCCCTTTTCTTTCTGGGAGGGGACAAGAGAAAGTGCGTCATCTTTGGTTACTGATTCACTCTCTGGACTGCTTGCCAGAGAGAAACTGCTGCCTGGAGGTGATACCTGGTCTGGTGCTAGTTCTTTCTCAGTCTGGGGGACAACTGAAGGCAGATGTGGAACATCCTCAAGCACATTCGTTAAAGGTGTATCTTGTTTCAAACCATTTCCTTGATTCTTTGCATCTGAAACACAGAGATGACAACCCCCCACAGATTTCTGGGTATTTTTCACAGTGTCAGAAGTGACTGTGTCAGCTTGTGGGTCTTCTGGGCAGAGGGTGGTGCAAAGCTCTTGCGTGCTTGCCTGCACTGCTGTGCTTTCAGGCAGGCTAGCTTTACCACTGCCACGGTCTTCCAACCTGCCACTAGAAGTCACTGTGCTCTGCTGACATGCAGACTCAGCAGAAGGCGTGCCAGCCTCAGCTGTAGAACAGAGCAAGGCCTGGCTACTTAGGCTCTGAGCAGGCTGTGCATGAGACTCTGAGTTCTGTTTTGGCATTCCATCTGGACTTGGGCCTGACATGGTTAAATCCAAAGGTGATGCTGTCTTACAAAAGCCTGCTATGGGAGTATCAGGTTCTTGTCCACCTAAAACCTTGTCTTCTGTAGCAGCAGCAGGAAGCACCGGGGAGCTCTGGTCACTTGTGGTTCCCCCCTCACAGCCTCTCTCTTGAGTTTCCATTCCTGGTTTTTCAGTGGGGATTTCTTCAGGGCTCAATGCAGGTGAAGCCTCAGCAGGAGTGTTAGCACCCACAGCACTGGTGGCAAAGGCATGGTTTGTAATATCGGCTTTCTCCACGGGTTCGCTTAAAACTTGAACAGCAGTTGCTTCAGCTGTGCTACTGTCTGAATTCTCAAGTCTTTCCTTTGTGCCTTCCCCTACTTGAGGCTTATTGCTCTGGGTGGTAGCATCTGGGGTAAGTAGGCTATGTTCCAGTTCCCCTGCCTTTTCTGGGGCACCGACATCTGTTGAAGAGCTGTCTGGTAGCTCCCCTCCAGAAGGGTGCTGGCATGCATCTGGTTCTGTGACCATGGCATCCTGCAGCACACTGCTCCTGCTGCTCAGTGGCTGCGGACATGTGGTCACTCCAGAATAGTTTGTTCCAGTTACTTCGTTTCTGTTTCCACAGGACGGAAGGCCTTCTCTGCCCTCCACTCCACAGGCCGGTACACTCTGAAGGCAGCTGTCTTGATGACATGCAGACCCGGAGTCCATGGCAGATGCTGGCTCCACCTCTTCCCCTTTTCTCCCCGAATCTTTATTTTTCTTATGTGAACAGAGGACATTTTCTTCCTCAACCGCGCTTGACAAATCACAGGAACTTTCAGCCGTCCTCCCAGGCCTCCTTCGGCAGCACAGAGTGCTCTTAGTTTCTTCAAAAGGAGGCTGCTGGTGGTCAGAAGGCTCTGGTACACAGGGCACACAAGACGAATCTTGTGCTGTCACCATTAACGGCATGAGATTGTCCATCTGCTTCAAATTTGTTTTCTAGGAGGAAACCAAAGATAACTTTTAAAAATTGATCATGAAAAGAAAAGGGGGGGTTGCTGACTAAGAGAAAAAGGTGTCACTGATACCTGTATGCCAAGTCTCGTTGGACAAGAACTGTCTTTCCGGGCCTTCTACCTATCTGCCTCAAATACTGATGTAAAGACACAATATAACCAGTTTTAGAACCCCTTTCAAGCAAAATACTCAGCCATGTAACTACATTCCCAAAATATGTTCAACCCAAAATATCTATACTTTTAGAATTAGGAATTCTATGTATCAGTTTAATAAAAAGTGGGTTTTGGGCTGTCCATACAGCATATTAAAGAAAAGACAGCGTATACTATTACCCAAACTAAACTCTTAACTACTGTCAAGGGTGTTGTGGTTTGAGGGCACTAAAAATCTGATCAAAAAATGGTTTTTAGCACCTTAAAATTAGTTTAGTTTTGCTCACTTCTTTTCTGAGACGAAGTCTCACAATGTAGAGGAACTTGCTATGTATACTGGCTAGTTTCAAAATTCCTCAACCCTTCTGTTTCTTCATCCTAACTACTGAGATTGTACTCACATTACTATGCACAGTGTAAAGGTTTTTAAAAATTAATTATATGAACAAATACAGCAAATAAGAAAGAAATGGCTAAAACAATCACAGTTCATCAAAGTAATAAAAATAACATAATACTGTTATATGAACTATGAAGACAGCCTAACTATCTAATCTAGTCTTCTGCCTCTGAATGTGTGTATGTGTGTATGTGTGTGTGTGTGTGTGTGTGTGTGTGTGTGTGTGTGTGAGAGAGAGAGAGAGAGAGAGAGAGAGAGAGAGAGAGAGAGAGAGAGNTGTGTGTGTGTGTGTGTGTGTGTGTGTGTGTGAGAGAGAGAGAGAGAGAGAGAGAGAGAGAGAGAGAGAGAGAGAGAGAAAATGAAAAAACTAAATAAAATTTACAGTTGGTCAGAAGTTATTAATTAAGGAAAACAAAGACCGAGGAGCTAGCTCTGCTGAAGAATGCATACTTCTCTTGCAGAGGGCCTGAGACTTCTATTTTCAGCACCCTAAATCAGGCAGCTTACAAACACTTCTAATTCTAGCTGCAGGGAATTGGATACCTTCCTGTTTGCATTTATCTGCACATACTCCCCGACAACACATATGCATGGGGTGGGATGTATGCACACATGTGCGCACACACACACAAAATTAAGTCTTAAAAATAAATAATATAAAAATATCATAGACATACAGACAAGGCTCAGGAAAATAAAACCAAACAAATAGAACTGCACCTTTAGTGAATTTATAATATCAAAATTCAGATATAGTGCTATTTATTTGGTACATAATTATTTTAAAATATCTGTTCTCCATTTCTTGTCCTTTACAATACCTTTAAATACAGTCATTAGCATGTCTCACTTATCTGTTTAATCTGTAAATATACTATATCATCAGATTGTTCCTACTAATTAAAGGTACCATAAAGTTTGCAAAGAAGAGTATAGTCTGCTATCCTTGCTAAAGTCCTTTTGTTAGAGTGTACTAAAAACCAGATTCTCACTAAACACATGTATGCTGTACCCCAGAAGAGTACACTCCTAAAAGTTAGGGCAGCAAATCAATACCCTTAATCAAGAGTAAGCACTGCAGACCAGGGAAGTAGGTAGGCAGTGCTGTTTCAAGAATGGGAGAAACAACGCTGAAATGGGCAAGCTGAGTTCCCTCAGTTAGATGACCATCCATTAAATCAGAGAGGAAAAGGTAATTTCCAAACAGTCCATTTATACAAAAATGACAGGCTGGAAACAGATATCATTCAGAAAGGCAGAAGAAGGCTGGAAAGATGGCACAGTGGTTAAGAACACTGGCTGCTCTTCCAGAGGACACAGGCTCTCCTCTCCCAGGACTCACATGATGGCTCATAACCATCTGAAACTCCAGTTCCAGGGGATATGATGCCTTCTTTTGACCTCTGAGTGTACTGTATGCACATGATACACACAGACACATATACACATACAATGCATGCACATGATGCACAAGCATTCATGAAAAGCAGAACAACAATAAACAAAAACATAAAAATATTCCAAAAAGGAAAGCCAGACAGACTAAACCGTTTCATATCATCATAGTGAAGAATTCGTTTGACTTGCTTGTCTCAAAAATAATGCCTCTGGTATTGAGCTGACCCTAGATGACCTCAAAAAAAAAAAAAAATTATCAGGCTGGTTCCAAATCAAATTAGCTCTGAAATAAACTGGGTGGAAAAATGATCTAAGATTAGCTTCTCAGATGCTACAGATCCACCCATGTGACATCCATACCATCCACAATAAATGCTACTAAGAGTCTGTAATGATCTTATGTCTGGCAACCATTTTATCTTCAGTGCTTGAGTGGATTATAAAATCCTTAGTTTTCAGATGGTCTTTTTAACTGTCAACAATCCACGTAAATACAGCAGCTCTATCATCATTCACTGGACAGCAGTGAAAAGGTTTTCCTAAGGAGTTCTCTTCTTGGTCATTAGCAACACTCTAGAAACTCTGGCCTTCTTTGTTCTAAAACACTGTAAAAAATACATTTCTTTTCACAACAGGAAAATTTTGTTCCACTTGCTACACATTTGTACATCTACAGTGCCTCTGAGTACCTTTTATTACTTCAGAAATGTGTTAAGAATTTAGTCTAAAGATCCCAGTCCTCCAGGCTAGCAAGACGGTGGCTCTCTGAGTAAAAGCACTTGCCATGCAAGCCTGAGGACCTGATTTTGATCCCCAAACCTATAACAAAGGGAGAACTGACTTCTCCTAAGAGCTGTTTTCTGACTTCCATATACATGCCCAATAACAAGGCCATGCGTGTATGTGTGTTTATACATGCATACACACATACAGACACACACATGCACACACACACTGAAAATAGATTTTTTTATACGATATATTCTGATCATAGTTTCCCTTCTCCCAAATCCACAAGTCCACATGCTTTCATTCTGTCTTTCATTAGAAAGCAAACACACAACTAAAACAAAATATATAAAATAAAATAGGATAAAAACAAACAAACAAAGTATAAGAGAAAACCGAAAAAAGCCAAGAAAAAAAAAGAACTGGAAACATGGAGATACAAAACACAAACATTTGCACACATACAAGTCCCCTAAAAATACAAAATCGGAAATCATGAAATAAAAGGAAAGGACCTATAAATTAAAAAAAAAAAAAAGCCTAAACAAAAATTGAGAGTTTGTTTTGTGTTGGCCACGTACTTACTGCTGGGCCTGGGGCCTGGGGCCTGTCCCTAAGTGTGGTTTGTATAACCAGGGAGACTCTATTAGAAAACTAATTTTTGCTTTGTGAGCAGTTACCAATTGGCAATAGATAGCATCTGGGTTAGTAGGGCTGGGCGCTCATGTCCAATTTCCCTTTCAGTGCTGGGGTCCCATCTGGCTTAGACCTGTGCAGTCCCTGTACACGGCACCACTGTATCTTCCAGTTCATATTCAGTTACAAACCCTTTGATCTACAGTTGTGACCTATATGCAAGATATACTGGCCCAGTAGTGGCATAAAAGTTGTGGGAGCAATTGACTACTACCTAAATGGATTTAAAGGCCATTCACGACATAGAACCTACGCTGGACACTGCTCAGTGGCCAAGAGCTTGAGACTAGATAGACCATGGGCATAGAGGACAATCAAATACTCCTCCTTTGCTAAAGGAATGTAGCAATAAAATGATTCCTAACAACATTCTGTTGTACTTCTATATCAGTGTCTGCTCAGCCATCATCAGAGAAGCTGCAGTGCCGCAGGTGGGAACAGAAACGGAGACCCACGACAGAAAAAAGTGCAGAGTGTGGGACCTTGGAACACTCTCTTCTCCATCAAATCCCTCCCCTCAGAGCTCAGGAAACCCTGGGGAAGAGGAGGTAGAAGATTCTAAGAGCCAGTGGGGATGGAGGACATCAAGGAGACAAAGCCTTCTCTGAGTAAAAACAAAATTAAGTATCAGCCCTCTGCTGCTACAACCCTAAAGTTAGGTCTTTTTCTTAAGTGGCCACTATCTTAGTTTGTTTTCTGTGCTGTTATAAACACCATGACCAAAGCCAACTTGGGAAGGAAAGGGTTTATTACATTTTACAACTCTCAGGGATTTTTCCATCACTGCAGAGAGTCAGGGCAGAAAGTCAAGTAAGAAGCTGGAGGAAAGAGCTGACTGACCATAGTGAACACTCCTTACTGACTTGTTTCCCACTGTAGGGATAATCTCTTGTGTGGGAGCATCACCTGTCAATAAATAGCTGATGGCCAAATAAGCTGAGGCAGGATTACAAGGTGGGACATCAGGCAGAGACTGAGAGGAACTCTGGGAAATAGTGAAGGCGGGAAGATTCCCTGTCTGCACTGAAGCTGGACGTATGAAAGAGAGGTAACTAGCCATGTGGCAGACATAGTATGGTATAAATGGGTTAATGTAAGCTACAAGCTAGTGGGGACAGGCCTAGTTTATGGCTCAGGCTTTTTTTGTTTTTTTTGTGTGTGTGTTTTTTTGATTCAGAGATGCCTCTGAATCGTTACTCAGGCATGGGTGGGAAAGCCAGCGGTTGTACCCAACAGCTTGCTCAGCTTTCATATACAACCCTAGGCTACCTGCCCAGTGTTGAGCCTTTACAATTTGATTCAGTTGTTTCTCAAGTGAGGTTCCCTTTTGCAAAATGACTCTTGGCTTGTGTCAAGTTGACAAAATACTAACCAACAGCAACACTGTATAATAACAATGCTTTATAATTTACATCCTAATTATAGCAAGACCTACTGGGTGAGGGGCACAGACAGACATCTAACTAAAAATGAAAACTTTTCCTTACCATTAGCTGCTGTTGGATATTCATAAGTTTAGAAATATGTCCAGTACAACTGTCTCCATGGGGTTCACGATGTGATTCAGATTCAGAAGTCAACGTATAGATGTCCAATTCTCGATGATGCCTCACTGAACAGTCGCCATAAGGGATTTCATAGGATAAACTGCTCCAGGAATCTGGTTCACCAGCATTTTCCCTGCAAGCAAGCAATCTTTTGTTAATCTATCAATTCTACTACCAGACATAGATTTAATCTTCTAAGAACGATGTAATATTTCTTATTGCTCTCTGAGCCTTCAGAACAGAAAATGGGTTTATGCAGCTCCAATGATTCAAGGATCTGACAGGCATCTCTACCTTCTTGTCCCTCTTTGCAAGAGAACAGAAATGGCTTAAGTAAAACCTAAAAGACCATTCCCTAAGGATTTTGTTTTGATCAAGACAGGGAAGTCTGGAATCTTTAAATAGCTAATATTATGGTAATAATCAAATAATGAACTACAAGAATGATGGCTTTACCCTGGTTTTCAATAGTAGAAAGAGCCATTAAGACTGGATTATAAGCTGAGCGTGGTGGCGCACGCCTTTAATCCCAGCACTCAGGAGGCAGTGGTAGGCCAGTTTCTGAGTTTGAGGCCAGCCTGGTCTACAAAGTGAGTTCCAGGACAGCCAGGGCTACACAGAGAAAACCTGTCTCGAAAAAACAACAACAACAAAAAGCCTGGATTATAAACAGGTTACACTACATGCTAACACAATTCAGTTCTACTAGAAGGGAAGAGTCAGCTACTCAATTCCTATAAAATACTCCCCTGAAACAATAGAAGAAACACTTCCAAACTTCTTGAAGTCAACTACAGAAGGAAAACCCCGCAATGTTAAATATACTAGACTCATCAACACAAATCCTGTTTTAAATGAAGCTCTGGTTCTAGAAACTTTACAGTAATTTTTTTTTTTTTAATTTAGAAACCAAAAGCTGGTTATGTGGTTCAGCGGTAGAACACTTGGCTACCATTTGCAAGACCCTGGGTTTGATCTGAAGTACCAAACAAATCACCAAAAATAAAACTCAACTTTGCTCAACTCATAAACATATGTGGTATACAAATAAAGTTCATATGAGTACAGACACGAATAACTTCTGGCCTAAGAGTAAAAACATGAAATTATTTTTCTGATAAATGTAGGAAACTTCAGGTTTAGTAAGGAGAACAGGCTTACTTCAAAACATTTGAAAACAAGTGACCACAGAAAGAAGTCACGAGGTCTCTCATCAATGTTCTGTTATTATGTTTATTATATGCAACTCGGTTTGTTTCAAGCCAAGTGGGCTTCTTCTACACAGCTCACAGAACTTTTAACTTGACCTTTCCTCACAAGGTCCGCCCAGGCAATGTACCCCGCACATGGGCTGTATGAAGGGATTTAAGGGTTTAAGATGAACAGGGATGAAGCATGCAGTGTATCACACACTGTCATATTCTCACTGTATATATTTTGTCACACATTTCAAGCCAAGGAGCCTCTTATGTTTTTGGATGCACTTCTTGGAAGCTCTGAACCTAGGTATTGTGTCCTTTTTTTTTTGTCAGTCAGATACAATGTATAGTGAACAGAGCTGAGATTTCTGGATTTAAATCCAAGTATTGAATTTCTTGCCTATATACCATAAAGTGTTCTAATTTTTCTAGAACTTACTTCTATAATCTGTACATAGGGATATGACAGTTCAATCACTATTTCAAGAAATGGATAAAATGAACATCAAGGGCTAAGCACAGGGAAGGTGCAGCTTGTGTTGCCTGCTACTCCCCCCTCCTGCCTTTACTAAGGTCTGCCCACACATTCTACCATTCTCAAAGCATGGACCTTCTTTATATATAAAATCACCTCAGTTTTCATTTTAAAGTTACTTTCTTTGTTTAGTGTACTCTGCATCTGCAGAGGATCTACTCTGCATGGCTTTAAGTAGAACCTTTCCTATAGCTACCATTAGTGATTAAGTTGTCCCTTAGCCTTAACTTGTGCCTGGTTACCTAAAGTTTACTTTTAAAGCTATATGCAATGATTTTATTGTAACTAAACCGAGTCTGGCAGGACACAAAAGGATACCTACAAACACACTAGAGAAATTTTGTTTCTTTTAGTTGGTGAATCAGGATGTCCTGGTAAAGATCTTTTTATAAAAAACCCGAGTGACATGGAGACCTGCAGATAAAGGAACTTAATAGTACAGAAAGCTCTACAGAGATCTCCGCCACTTCCTCCTCCTCAACTCCCTTCTTAGATCATGGTGAGAAAACTTCCACTGTGATGAAAGCAAAAGGTATTTTATTATCAACTGGTACTTATGCAGTAGAGACATCATTTTATGACTACACCAGACAGTATTAACTGTCTTAAATTGTCGTCTTCAAACTGACTCTGAAAAAGCCTTTAAACTTTCAAACTTCTTGTTAAACAAATTTATATTGTTTTCAAACATTCTCATGAGCACCAAACTGTGTGTGGTTTCTAACATGGCTCTGGAAAACATTCTGAGCTCAGCATGACCACTGTGGTTTAGTTACTCATCTTTAACCTCACCTGGGGACAAAGGTGTGTCTTCTGAACAACATGTTTCCACTGTTTACTATACACTCCCTTGGCACACTATAGGTGCTCAGATATTTGTTAAGATTCTACTACAAAGGAAAAAAAAAAAGTAAGAATTACTTTGCTTCTGGGGTGGGTGGACAGATAACCTTAAAAATAAAAAAATTCTCCAAATGGCCCAATGTGTTAAGTACTCATGATTTAAAAACCAGAAGCAGTATAAGAAACTTGAAGACACTAACAACCCAATGGGAGAAATTTACTTAAGAGATTATTGAGTTGCTAGTAAAAGATGGAGATAAACTGTAATAGATACAAAGTTTTCTTAATGCAATTTACCCCATTGTTCTTAGATTACAATATGACCCTCAGGCTGGGCCAGAACTCATAATCTTTCTACTTTGGTTTGTCTAATGCTGAGATTATAGCATACCATGTGTGTTCTTTTGTGACTGGGTTACCTCACTCAGGATGATATTTTCTAGATCCATCCATTTGCCTGCGAATTTCATGAAGTCATTGTTTTTAATAGTTGAGCAGTACTCCATTGTGTAAATGTACCACATTTTCTGTATCCACTCCTCTGTTCAAGGACATTTGTGTTGTTTCCAGCTTCTGGCTATTATAATGAAGGGTACTATGAACATAGTATCCAGCATGTGTACTTTTTATATGGTGGAGCATCTTTTTGGGTATATGCCCAGGAGTGGTATAGCTGGGTCCTCAGGTAGAACTCTCCAATTTTCTGAGGAACCACCAGACTGATATCCAGAGTGCTTGTACCAGCTTGCAATCCCACCAGCAATGGAGGAGTATTTCTCTTTATCCACATCCTTGCCAGCATCTGCTGTTACCTGAGTTTTTGATCTTAGCCATTCTAACTGGTGTGAGGTGGAATCTCAGATATGCACTCACTGATAAGTGGATATTAGCAAAAAAAAAAAAAAGCAAAAACTTGGAATACAATACAACACAACACGCAGATCATTTGAAACCCAAGACCATTTGAAGGAAGACCATACCAAAGGTTGGATACTACAGTCCTACTCAGAAGGGGGAAGAATCATCTCAGGAGGTAGAAGGAGAGAGGGATGGGGAGAAGAAGAGGGGGAGGGGAAAAGGTGGGCCGGTTGAGATATGGAGGAGATGGAAGAGAAGTACAAAAGATCAGAAATTTGAAGGAAGGTGTGTAGCAGTGGGGGAGAGGGAACTGGGGGTAGCCACTGGAAAGTTTCAGAGGCCAGGGACCCAAGGGGTTCCCAGAACCCAACAGAGAAGACATTAGCTGAAATACCCAACAAAAGCGAGACAGAACCTATAGAGACAATATCCAGTGGATAGGCATGGCCCCCCGGGTTGAGGGATGGTGCCACCCACCCATCTCAAAAATAACAATTCAGAATTCCTCCTGTCAAAGGAAACACAGGGACAAAGAGTGGAGCAGTCTGAAGGAAAGTCCATCCAGAGACTGCCCCACCTAGGGGTCCATCCCATCTACAGACACCAAACCCAGACATTATTGCTGATGCCAAGAAGAGCTTGCTGACAGGAGCCTGGTATAGCTGTCCCTTGAGGGTCTCTGCCAGATCCTGACCAATACAGAGGCGGATGTTTGCAGCCAAACATTCGACTGAGTGTGGGGGCCCCAACGGAGGAGTTAGGGTAAGACTGTAGACGCTGAAAGGGTTTGCAACCCCATAGGAAGAACAATATCAACCAGCCAGAGCCCCCAAGGCTCCCAGGCACTAAACCACCAACCAAAGAATACACATGGGGGGACTCATGGCTCCAGCTGGATATGTAGCAGAGGATTGCTTTGTATGGCATCAATGGAAGGGGAGCCCCTTGGTCCTGTGGAGGCTCAATGACTAAGAGTAGGGGAATGCTAGGGTGTTGAGGCAGGAGTGGGTGGGTGAGTGGGTGGGGAGCACCCTCATGGAGGGTGAGGGGAGGGGGGAAGGGGAAAGGATAGGAGGATTGTGGAGGGAAAACTGGGAAGGGAGATAACATTTGAAATGTAAATAAATATAGTAACCAATAAAAAAGAAAATAAAAAAAAAACCCAACTCGTTAAAGAAATCAGTATCTTTAAATGGCAATAAAGGTATTATTCTATAAACTACTTTCTTCACTTGAAAAAGACAATTCTGGTTATTAGTCTGACTGGACCCTCAACCTTCAGTTCACTTAGCAATATACTAAGTCACTGAAGTTCAAAACAAAACCTTTAAACAAACCAGTAACTTTCTAGGGACCTCATATATTTTTAGAAAGCCTACTGCTTTGACTTAGTTTTTCAGAATTTACTACTGAAATATATTTACTTCATCTATCAGTTTGACTAATAACTTAAGTCACAATAAAGAAAAAATTTTCATAAACTAGTATGATTTTCATCTTTCCTCTAATCTGCTTTTGCAGCAACATTTAACATTATTCTCCCCAATAACAGCACTGTACAACAGATTAAGTGAAAAGGGAGCAAATTTCTCTATGATAAAGAATCAAAACTTTTTGCCTTTCCAATTGATTACAAAGGAAAAACTCTAAACAGCATTTGATCAGCTAGAGACTGGTGGGAAAAGATTTCATTACCCCATCAAATAGATACTTCACTTAGGCCTGAGCAAGCTGAAAATTTAATTGAATAGGATTCAGGAGGTTTTAAAAGCCCAGTTCACAATTAGTTCTTATTGGTGACTATTATTATTTATTATTATATCAAAGGGATCCAAAAATCAACTTTAATAGCCATGTTACTATGGGC
Source organism: Mus pahari (assembly GCF_900095145.1). Taxonomy (NCBI): domain Eukaryota; kingdom Metazoa; phylum Chordata; class Mammalia; order Rodentia; family Muridae; genus Mus; species Mus pahari. Next base: position 47,288,272 of record NC_034590.1, on the reverse strand, counting down.
TTCTGTAATTTACTAAGATGATTCCCTTGAACCAATGTGAAATGCTGGAAGCAATTTATAGCTCAAAATAAACACAATGCAGTTGCAAAGGATTATCTAGTTTTCAAGAACCACAACAACAACAAAAAAACACATTTAATCTTCCAAGTTATAATACCAATATTCTTTATATAATGAAATGTAAATAAATTCTAGTTTCACAGAGCTACTGTGTATAAACAGATTTTTATTTATTTATTTGTTTGTTTGTTTCCTGCAAAGTATTTGCTTAATTTGGTAGTTTTTTTTGAATTCATGATATTATTTGTATAGCTAAGGAAATGTTTCTTTAGATTATATTTTAAAATGGTAAATGAGGCATTATGAATGCCTAAATTTTAAGTTTTAAAAGCATATATACTCTAAAAGAAAATGTGTTTACAAAGCTCCAGAAGATAGTTATTAAAATGTTGACTTGCTATGAAATCCAAATATGTCTTTTCAAACAAAAAAGGGCTGGGTCAACACAAGAAGCCAGTGCTATTTTTCTGTATTTGAAAATGTAGTAAGTTATAATATAGTATTTGTATCAAATGTTCATACTGGTCTTTTTGTATTATGGATAAACTCCCAAATCTTGTTGAAAAGATAACACCAAAGAACATGGCATTGTATTTATAAATGCACTGTACCTGTATCCTATCTCTTTTTTTATATTGTAAATCAAAAGCTCAGAGACTGTATACAGACTCATTTCTAAAACTCTGTGCCTCTTCTTACTTTCCAACATTAACTACCACTGTAATAGTTTCAAATTATGGCAACATCCATACATAACAAAAATTTAATATAATATGTAACAGAAGTCTATCAGGCTTATTAGGTACTTTTATCACAAATTTTACAGGATCCACAGCACATTTTTCAATTCTGGAATAATATAAATTAGAAGTCGTTCTCTAGAGATCTGGTTATAGCATCCAAACGGAGTCTATAACTGTACCCAATCTAGTCGTTTACATATGCAATTCAACAAAATTCAATATCCCTACAGTAGACTTCAACTAATACCAAGTAATCTTAGCTGCTACACAACAGTCAATAATTTAGCTCTCTCCTGTTTTAACCTTGCAACTTCAAAAAAAAAAAAAAATCAGGCTTAATGCTAACATACACATAAACCTTCAACAAATTAACTACAAAGAAACAGACTTTCCAGGCATAGTAACACTAGTCATTCAGGAGAAGTCCAAAGCTACTTCTTGTTCAATTACAACAAAACGCTAGTGAAGAGCAGCAGGGAAAACTAATAATACATCATTTTGAAAGCTGATACTTACACTTGTCTGCCCAAACACCATGAATATCTCAAGCCCATCCTATTTGGGTTCTGGTACTATCACTTTAAGAAAAGATAAAAACACTCGGGCCAACCCTCTCAAGAGGGGTGTTCTACCCTGAGCCTACTTTTGACAAGGAACTGCAAGAGCTGGTTCCTTATTTGAGAGCTCCTGCAATACCTTTCATGAAACCACATCACTATAACATTGCCAAACCTCGATGGGGCTTACAAAATCAACCACAACGCCACTGAAATGGAGCTGGAAAGTCTAAATTCCAGATGAGCAACAACTAGACCAAGGGGAAAAGAGTCATTTTGCTCAAAACGAAACAGTCATCCTAGCTAGGTATTGTCAGATAAGTGTTCACATATATGCAGATTCACTAGGAATTTTATTGGCTTTCCTCTTCTGTTCTTTGGGTTGAAGTGGGGGATGTATTGGTCCCTTGTTCATACTATAAGGAAATACATTAGGGTGAAAAGAGGTCTGTTAGAATAGTTTAGAGGCTAAAAGTTAAGGTAACAGCATAGGCTCTGAAAGACTCTCCTCCTTGGTGGTATCAACTCATGGTAGATGGCACTGAATTCCAGAGCCATGTATGGAAACAGGTCATATTACTTAGGTAAAAGCCAAAGAATGGCTTGGGGGTTAGGTTTAAACTGTTATAACCAGTTTTGGTTACAAGAAAGGCTTTCATCTCTTCCAAGTGTGGTCTTCTTAGACTTTAGGGCCATCTAATGTGTTTCACCTTCTACGACCACTATACTGAGGATCAACACATGAGCCCAAAACCCTATCCAAACTATAGCAGGAGACAGAATTGTTTCTGTCCCCTAAGTAACCAGCACAGGAGAAATACAAAGGAAAAGAAAAGCCAAGAAGACACATGATTTGAGCAAGTGCTGTCTATCATTAGCACCATATGTCTGTCTATTCAAAGCTTAAGTGGCCAATGATCAAATAAATGGAGACGTTCCACCACCTCTCAGTGAAGGCACTCTTCTGAAAGAGGAAGTGAGCAGCGCTCCCCAAGCTCTCCCTAGATCATGGAAAATACAAACCTTCTTACATGCTTTTTAATACACAAGTTCTACTGGCTACAGCATAAAATATTCATTTAATATAAAACAAGTCCTACAACAATCAGTGATTATAAAAATTGTTAATTGCATAACTACTACCAATTTTCCTAAGACCAAGACAACTAGTTTTACAGTATTAGTATGGAGAAAATATACTAGTACTAGATAACTTAGGAAGAACATTTTATTTTCTTAAGCCAAATGTCTATAAAAATATAAAGGTATAAGCAAGAATTATAAATATTGGATTTTTATAAATTTTCAAAATAGCACTTATTAACATTCCAAAGGTCTAAGTGTACTGGGAGATGCTCAGAGGGGCACATGGCTACCGGGCAAGCACGGACTAATTTGTTCAGCTCTCCAGCCCCAAAGGAAGAGCCAGGGTGGGGCAAGAACCAGTAACCACAGAGCTGGGGGCGGGGTCTGGATCAGGATCAGGAAGATCCTGGAACCTCACTGGTAAGCCAATCTGCCAACTGAGAATTTCCTGGTTCAGTGAGATACTGTCTCAAAAAATAAGGTAGAGAACTTAGCTAGGAGTCAAATTCAGGCCTCTAATGTGTATACATAGGCATGTACACCAACACATACCAATATAGACAGGAATATAGTATATTCAATAAATAAAATTAAGCTAAAAATGAAAACACTGTAAAAGAATTCTAAAATTATAGTTATTTCATTCTATTTAAGCCATTTGGCATTAAATAGAATGTTCTTTTATAAATTGTGTTTTATAGAAAAGATGAAAAGAATAACCACACTGCCATCTCCAGATTTTTTAGAAAAGAAAATGTTAACTAGGATAAACCATCCCTAATCCACAAATAAAACATAAGCAAGAAATGTGTCTGGTGAAAAAGTTAGGCACCTAACTCATTAACTTCACTAACTAGTATCAAAACAGAACCTTAATTAAAGTTCTTAAGGAACACAAATCCTTCTCTGTGTCTGTGGACACTAAACATTTAAACACAACCTTGTCAAGATGATTGTTATACAATGCCAGCCAACTTAGGCAGCTAAAGGAGTTTTGTAACTGGTTTAAGTAAGAATGTTAACACAAATGCTTTCAAGAAAATGTCACTAAAAACTTTCATATCTCAATTGTTTATAATCCAACTAATTATAGATATTATTGATATAAAATAACACATTGATATGAAAAAACACATTCACAGTTAAGTAACTGAAGGATGATCTAATGCATGATAATATGGAGAAGTCCTTCCACTTTAAGATCAAGCTGGCAAAAGTCTAACTACTAAACTGCAGTAAATGTACAGAATAATATTTCATTTCTTAAATCATACAACTTCATTCCATGCTACTGATACTCAATTTGAGCCAATTTTTTTTTTTTTGCAAAATGGCTATTCAATACAACTATTTTTATGAATGTCTTGTTAGCATATACTAATTATATATATTTCATGACATTTTCATGTGTATATAATGCATTTTGATAATATTCACCACGCATTCATCTCTCTTGTCCTGCCTCAAAATCTCCCACTAATTCCCTTTCTCTTCCCAACTAGTTTTGTTTCTACGTGTGTGTGTGTGTGTGTGTGTGTGTGTGTGTGTGTGTGTAAGTTTCATTAGAGGTGTTTACATGGGTAAAAGTAGTTTACAGGAGCATGGTAACACTCCATTTGCTATACCACCGAGGAAATATCTCTCCTTTCTCTGTAAATCATTAACAGAGTATAAATCCTTGGATGATATTTCATGAGCTATTTTCCTCCCAGGTAAGGATCAATCAACTCATCTATTTTTGTTTTCTTCACTTTAGATCAGTTCTACTTCTGCTATAATAACTGCAAGTGAAATTTTCTATTGGCACACTTCTAAAGAAATTTTAAAACTAGCAAAATAAAAATGTGTGAATTTTTTTCTAAGTGATCCTTCATTTTCTGATCTGTACCTATTAAATCCAATATTCCAAGCCAAATCACGATATAGTATAGCATAAATGAAGTTCTGTAATTTCACAAATCTAATGAGAAAACTCTGAGCCTAAACATTACATAGCAACACGGGATAGCATTTGAAATGTAAATAAAGAAAATAAAAAAATTTAAAAAAAAAAAAGCAACAGAGAATGAACACTCGCTCAGGCCACTTGACCTCATACAGCCAAGAGAAAAGAAAAGATGCTCAGAAAGGCCCTGTGAGTCTAGTTAAGGTCTAACACCTAGGTACCTATCTTGTTTAGAATTCCTTTTTTTTTTTTTTTTTTTTTTTTTTTTTTTTTGGTGGTGGTGGTGGTGGGGGGTCAAGATAGGGTTTCTCTCTGTAGCCCTGGCTGTCCTGGAACTCACTCTATAGACCAGGCTGGCCTCAAACTCAGAAATCTTCCTGCCTCTGCCTCCGAAGTGCTGGGATTAAAGGTGTGTGCTACCATTACCCTGTGTTTAGAATTCTTAAAGCAATGCGAAAGCTCAACTTTTGGAGCTGTACAAACCCTTGTTCTACTACTCACTTTATTGTTATTTGTTTCTTTGTGCAATGAAGACTAATGTCTTCATCCCCAAATGATTGCAGAGAGGATGGATGGATGGATGGATGGATGGATGGATGGATGGAAAGAAAGACAGACACAGACTGAAAATGCCTAGTATATGGTAACTGGAATTACTGTTTATAAAAGTTCACCATTTTCAGAAAAAACATGTACTTTTCAATTTTCCTGCACATTGCCAAATAAAGCAATCCTGAGGCGATTAGGTTAAATACCTTAAAAATAAAACATAGAAATTCTTAAAGCTGTTAATGAGAAAAAAACACTGCAAACCAGATCTATAAATATGCAATTAAATTAACTCATTAAAAACCTGATACTGCTACCAAATATACTTTTTTTTTTTTTAAAGTCAGGCATGTGAATATAGCCTTGGGCAAACTACTTAGATACTGCAGGAACTACACCTCATGTTCGCTGAGTTATTTTAAATGAGAAGAGATAAAAAGCTCCAAAGCAGGAGGCTATTTGCATTTGATAAATACTAGTATCTTCACCGTCTCTCACCTCCATCTACTTCTACTATTCTATCTTTATAAACCACAAAGACCCAGATCACAGACTGAGAAGGAATCAGAGGAATAACAGACAAGATTGTTATTGACAAGTCAGGCCAGCATGTCAAGGTGTTCCAGATCATTCTCTCTGGCTATTATTTTATAGCTAAATTTGCATATATATTTTATCCTTTCACCTCTGAAGCAAAAGCAAAGGCTCCAAACTTGTTTTGTAACAGATAAGCTATTGTGATTCACTTACCAAGTTCTTAAGAGGACCCTAAAAAGGTAATCACAGTGTTGACAACACATCTTGCACAATAGTCCTGTGTTCTACTGTGAGATGTGCAGTCAAGTTTCATGTGAGAGTCTTGAAAGCAAGATTCAAAAACTCACAAACATAACGCCCCTGAGAACTATTTATACTTCCTACTACACTATCCTGTGACTGAGTGCCCATTACTTAGAAGGCTGGGTCTATGTCCTGCACATTTACAAATGTCATCAGGAGAATTGAGGCTAAGCTTTGTTACTTTATGGGCCTGTGACAATGGGCAAGAGACTTAATTTCCTTTGCCTCAGTTTCTACAACTATAAGAAAGAGATAATAGTATTTATTCTACCCACTCATTGGGTTTTTATGAGACTCAAAATCTAAGACAATAGCTTTAAGTGTAACCAATCATACTTTAAATATCCCCATGAGTGTTAAAACTGTAAAGTTATTACAGTGAGACTCAAAATCTAAGACAATAGCTTAAGTGTAACCAATCATACTTTAAATATCCCCATGAGTATTAAAACTGTAAAGTTATTACAGTGAGGATCTTATGTCCTTCACACAGAGGCAGGGGCTAATGGAAAGCAGGCCACCCTTTGTAGTTGAGTACTATTAGATTCTCCATTCTAGCAGTCTCTCCCTGAATTTCTTCTTTCTCTGTCAAATTTCTACACTGGGAAGAATGTTGGCCTTGTATTTCCACTGCCGTTTGTGTCAAACCACTTTTTATGTATCCTAGTTATTTTAGTTGTCTCAACAACCATTTTTCATCCACAAATCATAAATAACATTTACTTCAGAAAGGTCATTGTAGGGTTAAAATAATATCTGAAATGTGTTAACTATGGATTCTACTGCAACACAACTATTCAACACATAACTATTTGTTGAATCAATTCTAAAAATCAGATAACGCTTATGAAGATAAATACTCATAAACTGGCTCTTAATAGCAATTGAAATATCTCAGCTCTTTATGTAAATACTCGAGAGTTGACAATCTTAAAAGAAATTCTTTTCTTCTAAAGACAGAGGTACTGTAAGTCATTTTTAAATCAACCTGTGATATTCCGGAAAATGTTTCCATTTACTAATTTTAACTTTCAGAAAGGCATGATATATATTACAAAAAAAGAATTCCCAGCAGCCCAACCAACTGGAATTTGAGTTTACAGTGGAGTGGCTTTAAGTTTACTGACATTTTTATGCACAATTTTATGAGACTTTCCACAAGATCACCATGTAGTTTATCAAAGCATCTGTACACATTTCAATTGGTTCAAACCACCACATGACTGAGGAAGAGCAGCAACAGAGGTGGGACAATTGTATTTATCAAAGACCTAAAGAGTGGCTTGGAATCATGTATGCAAGTGAGGAAGTTAAGGCTGAAGCTCTTCACCTCTCACCAATCAACACACAACACAGTATCTTTTCAAACTCCAATACTGATGCCCCTTTATTTATTCTACAATCTCTAGAATCTGGCCACTAAGCCATAATTTTTGCACTACATACTGTAGGTCTCTAGCTATCACTTGAGGATGACAAGACATTATTATCCTTTATCAGATGAAGCAAGCAAAACTGAGAGAGGAAAAGCAGCTTAATGCAATCGAAGTAACATGCTCCAGAGTGGTGGGGCCAAAAGGCTCCCTGACTTGCACTCCTAGGTGCTACCTTGCTCTCAGTACCATCTGTACAAAGGATGCAGGTTCTAAAACTCCTGCTTTGTGATGTGTGAGACAACAATTTGTTCAAGCTTTTCTTCCTCAGACTGTTCCAAGACCACCTATAGTCATCACCTATCAGCATTCAGTAAGCCTCAGACCTGCCAGCCAGAGTTCTGTACCTACTCGATCCATCACTAACACGTGAGAGATCCTGGTAGAAACTGCAAACTGGAAGAAATGACTATGATCTACCTGAAGCTAGAGCAGGACTACATGAACTCCTCTGGGGCTAAGATTTCTCACAAGAATGGTAACATTTTTGTGACGATAAAATTTCAGATCATAAATATACTCAATAATAGAATAAGATCAAAATGAGAGTAACAAGTCAATAAACATTCCCTTGTCAGTATACTAAGTGAAAGTTAATGGCCATGGGCAAAAAAAAATAAATAAATTAGATAGATAGATAGATAGATAGATAGATAGATAGATAAATAAATAAATAAGAAGCAGAAGAAGAAAAAGAAAACTTACAAAAGTACTCTTAGTATTAACTCTGTAGTGACAGCAAGGCTCAGTGGCTACAAGCTAGCAAGGCAGAGCCAGGGCCTCACTCTGAAGCTGAACCCTGAGGAGATGAAGGGAAAGATGCACAAGGATAGAATCATCTCCATGCAGAATTTCTCATCTTCATGGTCCTGATGTGACTTAAGTCCATTATCATAAAGAAACTGGACAGTGTATAATGACTGGGAGGCTATGTGTGAATGTATGACATGAAGAACTTGGGTATACTTTTTCCTATCTACAAGTGAATTATCCCAGAAAAGTATAGAACTCAAGGTCTAAAGAGATGGCAGAGGACCCAGGTTCAGTTCCCAAAATTCACATGGTAACTTACAACCATTTAAAACTCCATTTTCAGGGGAATCTGATGCCCTCTTCTCAACTCCAGGGGCACCAGGTATGCAAGTAGTTACTGCACATAGATACATAAAAGCAAAACATTAATAAAATAAATAAATAATAAACATAATTAAATAAATATAAACATATTAATAAACATAAAATAAATCTTTAAGAAATAATTTAAAAAATTTCAAGGTGTAAAACTGAATGAATGCAAAAATTGTATTAAGAATGAGTTGCGTTATGGGAACTGAACTGAAATGTGAAATGATTTGCAAGTACAAAATGATGTCATGTGGTCATCGTGTGCCCTTAAGCCTCTATGAGTGATATAATTATAAACAACATCACCCATGCCATCCATTGTCCATCATTAAGGAAAGGATGTTTGGAATGGTACTATCTTGGTGGTCATTTCTGTTATACCTTTACTTTTGTTCAGAATATATTTGTAAAGAATCCTTTACAATCTATTTTCCTGTTGCTGTTAAAAAAAAAAAAAAAAAAAAGCTGAAAAAAGCAACATAAGGATTTATTCTGGCTTACAGGCTTCAACCCATCTTGGCCAGGAAGTAAAGGAAGCAGAAGCATCAACCAGCATATTATATTCACAATCAGGAAACAGAGCTCCGTTTCTCCACTTACACAGTTTAAGACCCCAGCCAGGGAATGGGGCCACCTACAGTGGGCAGTTCTTCCTACCTCAATAAATTCAGTCAAGATAATCTTACCTAGACATGCCCAGAAACCCATCTCCCAGGTAATAGGAGATTCTGTCAAGCTGACAATTATAATAACCATCATAGACTAGAAGGTCAATAGCTATTTAGTTGTTTGGTTTTTTTCTTTTAGGTGCATAACCCTTCTTCTGAAGAGTGATCAGAGGTGATGAAAGAGGTAGGCTTTGGCTGAGAGATGTTTCAGTAATGTACTTGTGCAAGCAAGAGATCTGAGTTCCTATTTCTAGCACCTACATAAAAAGTCAGGCATGGCAGACTAGATCCGTCGCCCTAGTGATAGGGGGTGGAGACAAGAGAATCAGGGTGCGTCTCAGGCAGTCTAGCTAAAACCAACTAACTAACCAACCAATGCTCTTGTTTCAGGACAAAACAAAAACCTTTCAGGTGGAACAATAAAAGAAGTCACCCTGTGTTGGCTTCTGCCCCCCATTGGTAAGTATTCTACATATATGCCCAAAAAAGCTAAGATTGCAGCTCAGTAGTAAAAGGTACTTTTATGAATGAGTCTTCTAAAACAAACCCTTTCCTCGGGAATGTCCGTAAGTTCGCTGTATTTGAAGAAGTACAGATCCCACCCTCAGATTCCCACAGGGATTCCACAAGCAGAAAGAGCAATGAACAGTCTGCTAAGAGATTTGTCACTCATTTCAGGCTTACTACCTCTTACCATAGACCAGTTAATTTGCCTGATTCCTCTCTAATGTACACACTTTGTTTATTCATCTGTTGACCAAAATTCAGGTTACTTCTCTTCTGCCTTTTAACTTTACTTGGGCCTTAAAAAAACTGACATTAAAAAAAAACAAAAACCCTGAATATTTATGGTGTGATTATTTTGAGAGGTATATACAGTGTAAATCAACCCACTTAACATACTCATTATCTTATCCATTATGAGAACATTTAAATCTCTTTTTGGAATCTTAAAATATATACTATTATTCTGGTAACACAGTTGAATCATTTTTGTTTTTGATCCAGGGTCTCTCTACATAGCCCTGGCTATTCTAGAACAACCTATGTAGACTAGGGTGCCTCAAACTCATAGAGATCCACTGCCTCCCAAGTGCTGGAATTCAATGTGTATGCTACCATGCTCACCTGACAGTTGAATCTTAAGGATATTACATGATATTAAAGAAACTAGATGCAGAAGGATAAACTTTCTACATTCTGCTTATGTCAGGTACTCAGAAAGAACTACTTTCTTACTTGGAGAAAGAAAGAAGAACAGAGATAACCAGGGGGTGGGGACAGAGTGAGTACAGAGCTAGTGTTTCATGGGTACAGGGTTCCTATGTGAGTTCATGGTAGGTTCTAGAAATCGATAGTAGTGATAGTTATATAACACTGTGAGTTATGTAACCAAATTTGGCCAAAAGAGTACAACAGAGACAGAGACAGACAGACAGACAGAGTGAGTCCCACAACACACAGAGAAAAAAATGATTTCTCCTGATCTACCATCATGGCAAAATTCTAGCAAAGCCTACTGGTATTCAACAAAGACAGAGAATAAGGAGAACCACATCTACTTTTTCACTGGGCAGCTGTGACTCAGCACTTTTCTTGGCTTTAAACCAATGACTACCCAGAGGAACTCACTAAGGCAGAGGCAACTGCAGTAGGCGCGTATGCTCTCAACATGATCCTCTACTTCACCTCTTGGCTGGACTTCCCCTCCCCTTCCCCTGTTAAGATAAATCATTAGTGACCTTCAGTTTTGAAGTAAGTAAAAATCTCCAAGAATAATTACATCCCAAATTTCAAATCATGCTACAATAACCATCTTGTGACACCCAGGTCTAAACATATAATGAAGCTGTTGCAATCATCCTATTTCCCCATTTGGAGGGCAGTCTGTAACAAGCTCCACTTCCCAGCAAACACTCAGCTGTGACATCAAATCTGGAGGAACTGCCTTTGAAAATAGTAATAGCTGTTCTGAGTAAATTGTTTCAATTTTTAGAACAATGCAGCCCTCTCTGAAACCATGAGGCAAACCACAGAATGAAACTGATCACTGGCCAGAAGGTAAGCATGGAGGAACAGAATAGACTACATTCTCGAATGTGAGAGCTCAGGTGTCAAAGCTCATCCAAGATGAAGGGTACCCCTTCTTTCCACGGCTGCATCTCAGCACCTCTCAACGCAAAGCTGTCTGCAAAGAGGTTTCTGCCTGGCTTGACTGGGAAAGCTATAAGCCCAGCAAATGCAACAAACAACAGCAGCAACAACAACAACAAAAAGGGTTCTTCTTATATAACTGTAAGCTGTCTTAAATTCTAAGTCCTCTTCCTGGTCCTTCCCGATTACCTTGTTCACATGCGATTAACAATGACATGGAAATCCAACTACATGAAGTGAGACTCAGGCAAAGGATAATATGTGGGACTCTGGAAATACTGCCTGAGTTTACAAGGACCCCTCAATATGAAAAACAGGGAACCAATACAGTTTTGGCTCACATGATAGAAAAATCATGATCATAAAACTAGTAAAAATATACTAAGCAAGAAAATATTCCAATGAAGAAGCACTGGCTACTCTCAAGGAAAGAAACATTCTTCAGTGTTTTGACTAGTAGTCTTCCTCCACAGGAGGCTTTAAAGAAACACAGAACTGAACACAAAGACAAACAGGATTTCCTACTGCATATTTCTACAACAATGTAACTGCTTTTAACTGTACTCATAAGAAGCTACTTCTCTTAACTCTATTCACAGAAATTGCATTCGAACCAAAATTCAACTTTTACCATATTTTATATACAATTATAACACCTAACTATTAATTTCTAATTATCTTGTTCATGTCATTACAGGAAAAAAAATGTAGCACAGGAAAACTGTTTCTTCCTCTACTCGGTCATATAATCTATACATTAGTAACATTACACTACCTCCACAGACAAGAGGTCACTGGGTTCTCAATAAAAGACAGTGGCAAGAAGCAGTGAAAACAGAGACAAGAGAAAGAAAAGTGGTAACATGACTCACGCGGGGCTCTTACAACGAAGCAGTTGGCAGGAGCAAGCTTACAGCCCTCCGGCAGCATAGGCGAGGTGCAGAGCCAGTGGGCTGTACTGCTCTGAAATGTGGGGTGGGGCTAATGACAAGAGGTGACCGGGAAGGGATACTCACTCAGTCAGAAGCTGGTGAAGTTTGTGATAACCTCGCTCCAGTGCCAGGCTCACAGGCGTTGCCCCTTCCTTGTTGTGGATGCTGAGAGCCCCACGGCCACCTGGCTTCTGTAACAGGAACCATGTCAACCGGAGCAGTCCAAGCCGCACAGCAAAGTGCATCAGGGTTTCCCGAGGGCCACCGTCTGTGAATGGGGAAGAGCGTGAAAATTAAAGCCTGTAACCACCCAAACCCCACCAGCAACAGAAGAAGACCAATCTAGGCAGACACCTTGGAGGTCATCTGTAATGTGCAGCCAACAACTTTATTCCAGGTGAAAATAGTCTTTCAAGTAAAGGCAAAAATAAAGCTGGAAAAAAAATTGGGACACAAAATCTTCCAACAGCAGACAAATACCCACATAGAGAACCAAGCCATCGCTGTGATTTTTCATAGAGGTTGATACAGGTGTCCCCACTATGCTCCTTCCATTAAAAACAAAACAAACAAAAAAAATGACAGCAATATTAGAAGTAAATGCAGTTCCTTGGATCTAACGTGAACAGTTTTCAGGACTCAAATGGGTATAACCTGAAGGGTATAATTACTTTTTAAAGAACGCTCAGACAGGAATTGGCTAGTTAAACACTACAAACAGGTTAGACTTGTTAAGTACACGCAGGTCTTTAGTCCCTCTCACTAAGGGCATATCAAATTGCTGGCACTACCATCCTTGTGTTTGCTTAATGAGAAAACGAAATGAATCTTCAGGTACAATGGGATGAACTGTAAGACTACACTAATAACTTTTGGAGAGAAAACAAGCGCTTGGGCCGAGTTCACTAGAAATGAAGGATCCTTCTTGGCATACTGAGTGTGGGTAGGACAAGAAAGGGCTTCAGATCAGGCAAAAGCGGGTTCAGGCCTGGTCCTTATCATAGATGTGGCTAGGCATGGTTCACTTGCTTCTCAGAGCTTCACTTTCATATTCCCGGGAGCAAGCCACCACCCCCTCACTGAGAGCTGCTGTAACAGAGAAGGGTAGGTGAAATGCTAGACTAAAGCCTGGCTGTAGGGTTCTCCTCCCTTTCCCTGCCTCTAGCCCTGGGCTTCGCAGTACATGCTAACCTCACTAGCAACACTCTTTTCCTAGCTCATTCTCATGTGAGGGCAGGTGCTAGGGCCAAAGCATTCTAGACTTCTTAGATGAACCTGGTGTTTTCCTTCTGTCAGATGCTTCTGTATGTGAGTATCACAACAGGAGTGAACAATGAAGTACATTTCTTTTTTAATAAATAATTTTTAAAAAGAGATTCCGTTTCTTTGGGGCTGGGGGACTTTTTATGAGCGTGCAGTGTCTGAGAGAAGAGGGAGCTGGAATTGCAGGGAGCTGTGAGCACCTTGAGTGCTAGGAACTGAACTCAGGTCCTCTACCAGTTCTTAATCACTGAGATATCTATCCAGTCCCAAATGCACTGCTTCCTAACGTCACTTGTGTTACCTGTGACCAACATAAATTTCATTAAAAGCAAATGGTCTTCCATGTTTTTTTCTCTCACAAATCCCATTTATACATGGATCAACTCATGATTTGCTATGTGTTCAAGCACGGGCGGAGACAGAAATGAATGCTTTAGGGATGAGGCAAGAACAGAACACTTGCTGAGCAAACATGGGGGCTGGGTTTGATACTCAGGACTCTAAGAACTAAACCAAGAAACCAGAGGAAACAAAATGTCCTTGAAGAAATAATTATGTTTCCAATCGTAAATTTTTAATAAATATAGCCTCTGAGGAAGTGGCAAGACTAGAGAAAAGGCAGAAAAAACTCTCATCAGGATTAAATACTTCTGGCTTGTGCTTTATGCCTCTCACAAACATCCTGACAACCTTATCAAAACACCAAAGTGCTAAGCACTTACAGACCAGGAAATATGTGAGTATTTTTTTTCCCAGAGCTGGTTAAGTCCAGCCTTATCAGGTACTAGCTTCCTTTCCAGCTCTTTCAAGTTCCTTTGTTCTGAGTCACCATAAGGTGAGTTACCAGAAAGCCCAATGCGGCTGTTTTCAGCCCCACTCCCCATTTCCTATTATCATTTAAAATACACGTAATTCGGAAGAACAATGCAATCATCAGATACTCAACAACTTGTATCCTACAATAAACATTCTATCAATGTATTTGCTTTATCAACCATTTATTCTTCCAGATACTCACTGAAAGGGAGCTGAAGACTCCAGACTAACTTGACAGGTACTACCAACTAGAATTCAATATGGGAATTAAATGACTAAGATACAGGAAAATACAAGCATAACATTTGATAATCTTTTGTGACAAGGTCTCACTATGTAGCTCTGCCTGTCCTAGAACTCACTGTAAAGACCAGTCTGGCCATGAAACTCAAGAGAGATCTGCCTGCTTCTGCTTCCTGTGTGCTGGGATTAAACACAAGCACCACCACCTCCAGCTCCAGCTCATTTGACACTTGGATTGTCCACCTCCCATCAAAATGTAGGACATTAGGAACATCAAGCTAAGTTCCTTTATGCTCCTTTCTGGTCAGGGCTTCATTACTAAAGCCAACCACTGCTTTGAATTTTTCTTGCTTTTTTGTCTATTTGAAAAGTCCATATAAATGAAATGCTACAGTAAATAAATGTCTTTGTATAACCTACTTTCATCTTTTCTGAGATTTTCAATACAGCTGTCATGTGGTGGGTGTTCCATTTTATTGTTTAGTAGAGCCACTTTGTATATCTATCTCAGATTGATTAAATACGATACTTTTTCATATTTTACTGTGTTTTCATACAAGTCATGGGAATTAGATTCACAAGGGGGCAAAGTTAGCAGTGTGAGTGGACTTTTCCCCAGGCTGCCCTGCTCTCACAGCATGGAGCTCTGCTGTTAACATCTACCTCCCAGACTGCTGCTCCTCCTCCTCTCCCGTTTCAGAACTCATAATGCGATGAAAGCCACTACACTTGGCTTTTTACAAGGTGCTGGGATCCAAACTTAGATTGCCATGCTTGTACAGCAACGTTTTTACCCCGAGCCACCTCCTCAGCCATCAACTTTCCTACATTGTCATCTGGGTCCTTCATCACAACAGGAATGTAACTGTATCAAGGGAATCAGCATGTTCGTGTGGTGTTTCCAACAACTTCCTTCCCGTCTTTGTCCTTCCAGTTGTTTCTCCTGCAGGTACACTTTGGGCCCCAAAGTGTTATCTCATGTGACATGTTTTGGTTGAGTTTCTTTTTGACCACTGTATTAGTTATTTCTCCCAGAGTTGCGATCAAAATACCTGACAGAAACAACTAAGGAAGGGAGGCTCTGCTTTGCTCTTGGTATCAGAAATCCCATCCAATGACAGCAGCGGAAACCAGCAGTGTGAGGATGTAGCCAAAGCTTAGTCACATGGCACCACACAGAGCAACAGTTAGACCTGGGCTGGAAGGAGTAAGTATCAACTTCAACGACCCACCCCTGGTGACCTCTCCTACCAGCAAGGCCCAAGCTCCTGCAGGCTCCATAACCTTAAAAACATCACTCAAAAAATGTAGATCAGTCTAGATTCAAATGGTACCAACCACACTTAAATGCAAAGGTCTATCGTGGCTTGGTTAAACCACAGAGGAGGAGAGCAGAAAGGGCTGTAAGCTCCAACTGCTGTCTGCTTTTATGCTGGGTGCACTTTCATAGAGATGCCCAGAGCTGCAAGAGAGCTGATGTACCCAGAAGGCATTCAACCACAAGGGGTCTGTTAAAAGATTTTAATCTTTTTCGAGTGATGTTTCCGGAATAAACCGCTCTGAGAGTGTCTGGATGGTATAATAATCAAGGACTGTATGTTCTGTTCCATCCCATCAATGAACCCACCAAGCCCACCTCAGAGCACTGTGTGAACCTGTAGCTTTGAGATTCCAAAGTCACCACCCTGTGCACTTCTGGCTTATAAATAAATCTGCAGACCCACAAGAAGCAGTCATCTTCACACTGCATGAGGGTTGGAAACGTCCTTAACAGGCAGAGAAGGGCTCTGAGGAAGAATGAGAAGAACTGTGACAGCAATAGGCCTTGGAGGTAGCAATCCTTTCAGAGTTTAAGCCTTGCTGCTGGTAGGTAGGTAGGTAGGTAGGTACTGTCTGTCGCAGGAGCCCACAGGGAAGACAGGGACAAATCCAAAGCAATCTATCTACATTTTCTTCTTTAGTAAAGAAGACAGCTAGAAAAATATGCAGAGACTAGTATAACAAGGACGGACTTTATATGGAAAGCTACAGAACATTCTAAAAGGGCTGTGGGAACTAAATCAACCATGTGGTTAAGGTTGAATATCTACTAACCAAAATCAACCAGTGAGAATGCAGTGCCTGTGCTTAGGAAATTCATCTTAAGTCTGTCATCATTCCCTCTACCAAAGCTGTGGGTTGCCACCCTCAAAGACACTTACAACTAATTTTCATGATCGACATATTCACTAGGATGTGTTTCTCCTTGTTTTATGTACATCAAATATTTAATGGCCCATTCTATCTGAGAGTTAAACTGACTGCAACTATTCAATGGTCTTCCAGGAGAAATCACTCAACTTACCACTCTCCCTAGCCATAGAGACACTGAAGAACTAAGGCAACTAAATAAGGCCTTAAAATGGGGAGTGGGGGGAGGGAGGTGTCTGTGCTGCACAACTCACCTTCCACCCAGATGAACCTTCATTACCTGTACTCAAAGGAGCCTGCTGCAAAATGCATAGTGTGGAGGTTTCCTTATATAAACTCTAGATCAAGGAACATGTAGAAGAAATAAAACGGACAAGAGTTGCAGAGGTGGCTCAGTGGTGAAGAGCACTTGCTACCCTTGCAGAGAAGCCAGGTTCAGTTCCTAGCACCCATAGGGCAGCATCTGCAACTCCATGCCAGGGGATCCGATGCCCTTTTTAGGCTATGGTAGACATGGGGCACACATATGGTGCAAACATACACACTCAAGCAAAATACCTATATCATAAAATAAAAATAAATGAAACACAGCTGGGTATCGCTGTTTGCCTTTAACACTAGCACTCTGGAGAGAGGAGCAGGTGGATCTCTATGAATTTTAGTCTAAGCTAGTCTGATCTCCAGGAAGCCAGGACTACACAGTGAGGTGCTGTCTCAAATGAATGAAGGAGTAAATGAATAATACCATCTTTTAAAGGATGAAAAACAAATTTCTCCTTGCTCAAAAGTTAAGACTATCTTCAGCAAAAGAAAGACCAGAGCAGAGCAACGCCATTGTTCTCTGCAGACCCTTCCTTTTAGGACTGACCCGTTTTACCCTTTCATGAGACTTGCTACTGATCCGCAAAGGCTTATCAGTGTTTTGTACCTTGAAAAGATGATGAGCTAGTTGTCATGGTATATTTAAACAACTAGCCTGCAAACCAGTACACACTACCAGGCTATACACTTGTCTACTTTACTGGTGAAATAATTACACAACAAGTAATGTTTTCCACAAATAGTCATAATAAAACCAGGATATAACGAATTAACTCCTGTTCCCTTGTTTCTTTCCATTTAAAAAAACTCCTCAAGCTAAGCCAGGGCTTCTTAACTTCATGTTCATGCCTTCATGTTCATGGAGGGCTGTGAAATTTGTTACACGTAAATGTTTATGAGTAGTCAGTTATGTGTATTTTTCCCCCTGAGGAGAAATAGGAACTAATTTCAAAGGAGTCACTGACCTGGGGTGAGAGTTAGGGTGAAGAGCACTGCACCTCAACAATTAATGGAAGGATTACCATAAATCTTGCATACCTCTCTTGTAGAGTAGTAGAAGTATTACTCTGGAAGAAAATTTAACAGCAAGTGGCTCTCTTACACAATAAGATGTCCTGTCTACCTCTGTCTCATCCCAGACAAAGATGGTACCAAGCTTGTTTCATACCTTTTTCCTTTAAAATATATTTCATAACTATACAAAATTACTGGTGTAAATAATTATTCCACTGCATTCACCCTTTAATAGCAAACATAAGCTCTTAACTTATGTTCATCTATCCTGAGCCCTGCCAATGTTCGCAGATTCTAACACAGAACTGAGCAAACTACACTACAGATTGATTGAGAGCACTCAAAAATCAGATTCCTGACTCCAGCCATTAAGTTACATACTTTTTAAAATTAAGTATCTTTACAAGTTTTACCTAGTGTCAGATGGTTTAGTAGGCAAAGGCATTTGTCACCAAGCCTGACAATCAAAGTTTTATTCCACAAACTCATGCAATAAAGAGAACTAACTTCCCGCGGTCTGCCCTGACTACATGTGTGCTATGGTATGTATGTATATGTGTACACACACACTCCCCACATAAAATTACTAAATATTTTACCTTGCAAAGTTTACACTTAACTAGTTCAGTTACTTTTGAATTTTAGTTACTATTTAAAATGCATTTATACAATAAAATTCACTTAGGGGAGAATTCTGAGTTTTACCATGTAGCTTAGGATCCTATAAGCTACCACTAAACCAACCCACAGAATAATTCCAAAATCCACACAGAGAATTCTCTCATGGTAAGACTATAAAGTCAGACCTTTTCACTACTCTCAGCTATGGCAATTACTGACTTTTAAAATCAATCAATCAATCAATTGTAGGTTTTTCAAGACAGGGTTTCTCTGTATAGCCCTGGCTATCCTTGAACTCCAAGATCTGCCTATCCCTGCCCCCTGATCCCATGCTGAGATTAAAGGTATGAACAATCACTGCCCAGCAAAATTTATGTTTACTTTAATAATACTTTTTCAAATATATAAACAGAACTATAGATTATGTAATCTTTGGGAACTGACTCTAAATTAAGCACAAAGCAATCAAAGTATATCTAAGTCGTATATATCAACGTTTTGTTCCTTTTGATAGCTGAATGATGATGTTCCCAATTTGTTAGCATGTTCACTCAGAGGGAAGGATGTGAGCTGTTCCCATTTTTTGGTGGTGCATGATTAAGCTGCTTTAGGCACATTTGTATAGACATTTTAGTGAGAATAGGCTTTCATTTTTCATTTTTCTGGAGTAAATAACCAAAAAGAGGGATGCTGAGTGATATAAGAAACTACCAAACTTCTTCAAAGTTGTCATTTCCACAGGCAGTATATGAGATAGAATTCTGCATCCATGCCTAAATTTCACAGTTTTAATTTTAGCTGCTTGGGTCAATCACTCTGGGTACTATGACAAAATGTGGGCCATTCAAACAACTGGAAAAAAAGTGATTCCCATTTTTTTCCCCTCAGATATCCCAAACTGACCATGAACTTGCTATGTAGCAGAAGATAACCTTGACCTCCTGTTCCTCTTATATCTGCTATGGCCTGGAATTACATGTGTGCTTCACCACACCCAATTTATGAGGTGCTGGAGGCTGAACAATCAGGATCCATCAGTAAGTACTCTGAATAGGTACTGATGCTCTAAATGTCACATATTTAGATCCTAGTATCTTGCAGTACTAACATAATTTGTGTGCTGTGGGGTATTTATACATTTTTCTCAATTATATTTGTTCTAAGGACAGGAAAAGGATGTTATTTATGAATCAGGAATATTTTATTAAAACTATGCATATTTGTAGTTATAACATTTAGATATCATTTGCTGAAAGAGTAACTATATGGGGAAATCCTTGTCTGATTAGAAGGATTTAATATAAGTATTTATTATAACAGGGTTGTTTTTATTTTTTATTTTTATTTTTTAAAGATTTATTTATTTATTATATGTAAGTACACTGTAGCTGTCTTCAGACACTCCAGAAGACGGCGCAGATCTCGTTACGGATGGTTGTGAGCCACCATGTGGTTGTTGGGATTTGAACTCAGGACCTTTGGAAGAGCAGTCGGGTGCTCTTACCTGCTGAGCCATCTCACCAGCCCTGTTTTTATTTTTTTAATGTGATCCTTTAAGAACTTTTATATGGCGTCATAGAGTCAATACCCTGGTCAAAGAACTGCCGAGTTTCTCAATGTTTATCTTGAGCTCATGCTTCCCTGACACACTCCTCTACTACTGCTTCCAACAATTCCACAGTATCTTTATAGAACCTTACATACAAAAAACACCTATAGTTATACTTTTGTGAATGAACAGTAAAAGATCACTGCTCTTCTCATGAAGCGTAAACCACCTGCCTTGCCTGAACAGTCAGTCCGGATGCACAGAGATGCGCCAGTCTACTTAGGCTATGTTCCTGGAAGAAGAAAATACTCTGTGCAGGAATTCTAGTTTACTCAGCCACTGAGGAGGCTGGAGCCACAGTGGTTGTTTAACAGGGAAAGCAGGTATTCCAAGGCAGTTTGTAAGTCTGTGGCTTCTCACCATGCAAAGTGTGATCTGTCCCTAACACGTTCCATTCTGCAGGCAGCTTCAGGTGTCTGAATGCCAGTGCAACCTTCTCATCAAGAGAGTTCACATCTCTAGAAGGAGGTCCTGATCGATCGAGGAACCGTGTGAAGTTCAGAGCCTGCTGATTTCCAGCACTGGTTGCCAGGAACTGAGCTGCATCATACGCCTCATCCTGGACGAAATGGAAGTCTTCTTCAGCGACTACAAACACAGGCAGGCCCTCTCTGGAAGCACAGAGCAGCACCTTCACTGTCTCACAGCAGTCATGACCTAAAGAAAGCACAGGCAGCAAAGAAAATTGAACTTATTGAAGAAAGAACCCAAGTGAGTCCTTTCAGCTTATTTTATAGTATATAAGATTTCTCCTTCTAAAAGAAAATCTTCCTCTCCTGATTTCTTAAAATTCTATTTTTAGTTTTCTTATTGTTATTTGCAAATATGAGTGATATCTTTAACAAATGGCTAACAAATATGAACCCCAGCTTTTACCACTCCAGTAACATAATATGTAACAAAGAACAGGCTGTAAAAACTACTGCTGTCACAGCTGAACAAATTATACAATGAAAGCTCTAGGAGCCTCTAAGGTCCAGCATGCAATAGATACTCTTCGGCTTACTGAGTAGAGTTAGATCTACACTAACAACAGGAGACATGTAGAATGGCAGGAGTGGCCCAGATAGCTCTGCACCACAATACAGTAAATCAAAGAATATAGACTAGTTAAAAGGAAAAACTTTCATGCTTTGAGCAAGCCAAGGTCCAAATGGTTACAGAACAGTTGCTCCCAGGTACCTTTTACCTGTCCCAACCACAAAGGCAATAAGCATGTCAATCAAATCACCTGGTTCAAATAAAGATGATGCAATGCTGTGGTTATAAGTCCCACTCAGAAAAGGGCACACTGAAGCAGGCTATTCTCCCTCCCCACCATAAAGTTCAGCAGGCACCATGTGACCTGAGACTAGCAGCTACATGCCACTGAATGCTTCACTACAAACTTTAAAGACTTAACAACACAAAGTTACTGTTAGTGCTCTTACAGAACAACACTTTCTTCTGCACAGTTTCCTAGCCTTTCAGAATTAAGTATTTCCAATAAGGAGATTGTATTCAACAAACTATTCACTATTTTTCCTCAGTTTTCAAATGCAGTTCTCAACTAGCTAGGGTTATATGTTGCTCCTACTATCAATACTTAGAGCGAGAAGAGAAGAGAAGAGAAGAGAAGAGAAGAGAAGAGAAGAGAAGAGAAGAGAAGAGAAGAGAAGAGAAGAGAAGAGAAGAGAAGAAGAGAGAAATAGAAAAAAATTTCCCCCAGATACATAAAAAGAGTAAGTTGGAAGACCATAGTGATGAGAGTGGTGTAAGCTATGAAGGCCCAGCCCGAGAGGTTTCAGGAGAACAAAATTAGTTAGCAACTGGGCTAGATACCATTTTTATGATATGTTGGCAAAGAATGTAGCTTCTTTTTGTCCTCGTTTTAGAATCTGGCTGTTTCCGGCTGATTTCACTGGCAGAAGAGATTTCAAAATTTCAATATTGCCCTGCTGTGTGGTATTAGCAACCTCTCTTAAGCAGGTCTATAACAAAAATGACACAGCAGGCAAAAAAGAAATACAAAATATGCATTCCAAGGAGAAAGGGGGCACTAGGAAATGTATTGTTGGAACCAAGGCTTATGCTGAAAAGATAAGGAAAGGCCTGCCATAAAATGGAATAAAGAAAGTGGTGCACTTGAAGCAAGACTGGACCACAGCTAAGCTTCCAACGTGAAACAAGAAAAGGCTTAAAACACTACCTGCTCCTTAAAAGCAACAACAAATGTAACTCTAAGAGGCAGCTAGGTTCCACCCCAAGCAGGGAGACAAACTTGGGAGCATTAGCCATAGCTTCAGAGTCAAGATGAAGACAGGAGTAAAAGAGCTGTGCAATGTTCTTCCACCATTAAGGAAAGAACCCAAGACTTAGGCATCTGGCAAGGGAGGTCCTGTATGGAGACCCTAAGAGACCGCTGAATGTAGCTAGGAAAATGAAGCCTGAATTACATCAAACATGCCAGGATGTTGGAAGTGCCAGAGCCACGGGATGCCTGCCAGGAAAAGTTGCATACAGGAAGTAGAACCACCCTAAGAGAAGTGTGTTACAGACAATAAAGCTGGATGGGGGGATGCCACCCCTTGACATCAGAGACTAAACTACAAGGATTTAAGAGTTTGCCCTTTTGGGTTTCAGTCTTGCTTTGGTCCACTTTTTCCTCACTGTGCCACCGTCCTCAACTTTTGGAATGATGGTCGTGGTGGTCATGGTGGTAGTGTGTATTTACCAACACTGCGTCTGCCTTGAGTTTTATAAAAGACTTTAGATTTTGAAATGACATTGAGACTGTAAAAAATTGTGTGGACTTTTCATGTTGGACTAAATGCATTTTGCTTTATGATATAGTTAGAAGCATATTAAGGCCAGAAAGTGAAATGTGTGGTTTGAATGAGAATGGTCCCCATAAGTTCATATGATTGAAAAAGTGGTCTTCAGTTGGTGGAACTGTTTGAGAAAGATGAGAAAATGTGGCCGTATTGGAAGATGCGTGTCACTGGCGTGGCTTTGAGGTTTTAAAAACCCATGGCCTTCCCAGTTAGCTCTCTCTGCCTCCTCCTTGTGGATCAAACTGTGAGTTCTCTGCTACTACTTCAGCACCATGCCTACCTGCCAGCTCAAATGCCTTCCTTCATGATAATCACAGACTCAGCCTCTGAAATGGTAAGCCCCAAATAAAATCTTTTTTCTCTAAGTTGGTCTCTCTTACAGAACTGAAAAGTAACTAAGATACCTCCTTACGCACATAAGTGGTACATACATACACACACACACACACACACACACACACACACACACACACACACAGGCAAAACAAGCAAATATATAAAATAAAAGGCAAATCTAAAAAAAGCACTAAGTACCTACTGTGTGGCCAAAACACTCAAGATTGGCAAGTATCACTATCAAGCTCAAGATTAGTTTTTAATCCCTGTATCTTTTCAAATAAAATGAAAAATGAAGGGGTTAACCATTTTTTAAAACTAAGGGCTGTGTAATATACATCTTGGAATAAAACTTATCAGTGTAGAAGCACAGGTAAAGCTCACTATAAACTTGCTCTAGAAAGATGACTGCTGGAGGAGGAGGAGCATTAATCTTAGGTCTGCCTCAGTCTCCTGCTATACTACAAAGGCAGGATGGGAAATTATAGCAAATTTGATACAATAAAAACAGAAGTTGTAGTGGGGAAGTGCAATAGCAACAATTTTCAACTAGTTTCCATGGTGGTTTTGTTTCCATTCAATTTCCTGGTAATAAGAGGAACATGAGCAGAGCTATTGTTTTTTTTTCTTTAAGGAAAAGTACTGAAATTTTACTCAATTTCTAAAAGAAGCTATCCTATAGCATCCAGAAACAAACAAAACTCCCAGGAACAGTTGAGGGGACAAAGTCCTAAGTTTAAGTGCAATTTAGGACCCTGCAGTGTCAATTTTGTTTACAATGGAAACAGAACATAATTATGAGGTCTGAAGGATCTGTTACCCACCAAGTAATCTCCAGGGAATAATGAAGGAAACAGTAGATTTGGGTGCCAAGTTCTCTTGCAGATAGGTGTGGTCATTCTAACACACACTCAGTCTTGAAGACTTTCTCTGATCATAAAATGATACCATCAGCCTTACAGAAGTGTTGAAAATATCAGAAGACATCATGCAAAGCACATGGCAAACAGGCAGCAGGAACTGGTAGTTATACTCAAAATACTACTGTTGTTTAAGTAACACACAGAAAAATAGATCACTAAATCTTGACAAAGTGTTTCATAAGCCAGCAAGCCTGTAAGAGAAACTGATGCCTTTATTAGCACTGCAGAACTGAATGAACAAATAAATAAATAAATAAATAAATAATAATAGGAGAAAAGACTTAAACAAAAAGCACCCAGAAGCACCCAAGTAAGAAGCAAGTTATCTAAGGTTAACAGTCTTCTTAGACTCAGTAAATTCTAGGCCCTGTGGGTCAAAAGTATGCGTGTGTGAGGTTGGGAGAGCCTCCCTGCAGGCTGCTTTCCCTGCAAGCTTTTTATCACCGTCTAAAGCATCTGCACCCATGGAAACGCAAAACTGCTACAAATAAACACAAGTACTGAACTATGACCCAAAAATTACTTCATTTCCTGTTAAGCTAAAAGTGGAACACATCCCACCCTGGGCCATCTCGCTTTTGGAGACTAAAACAATCCGGCCTTTGTTTTTATCATCGATCTAAAAAAGTACCCTAAAAGCACTTACTGGACCAGCCCAGGCCAATCCCACACAGAAAGAGTAGACTATATTAGTCAGCAGTGGGATATAAACTAGATTTACTACTCAGTTTATCATAGAAGCGTTTAAGAGCCTGATGTGGTTTTCTTCCTCTGGAGCAGTGAAAGTAAAATGCTCAGTTTGCAGACTGCTCTCCACCCCTCAAAAGAGGATCAAATAAACAGACACGACCACACTACTAGATCCTGTAGACTAATGGCAGGCAAACGAATTTGGTGCATTTATAGAATGTCTCTACATGCAGGGGAATAACAGTGAAGGAGAAAACACAAAAATAAACAAAGAAAAATACAGCAGCAAACTTAGAACCCCATCATGTGTACTGTGAAAAAGGGCAGGCTATTAAATCTACAGTGTGACTTCTGTATTCCAGCCTAAACCTTGAAGGCAGTGCTTGCCAAACCTTCTTCCTATTATCATTACTCCTAGGAGCCATTTTTAGCTTTTCCCTATTCAACCTCTACCTAGTAAAATCTGTGTCTCATTGATATGCCTTAGATTTGTTTATGTGTACATACTTTGTATGTGAAGAATAAGAATCTCCCCCAACACACACACCAAGATCCAATTTATACTCCCAAATTATATCATTCACGTTGTAATACCCTAGGATTAGGGTATTGTATTCACAGGTACAAGGTGATAAAATATATAAATGATGTATAAAAACATCATCACTACTAACCACAGATGTGGGTACTTTTTCCTCCCTTCAACTACTTCCTGGTTTGCTTTTCCAGTGCAACCCTTATATGAACTGCATTATTTGACTTTTACAAAGCAAATAGACAAACTCAAAGCTGTCAAGATATAATCTTATACTTGGATTACATAGACCATTATAAAGTGTTCAGTTCAAAATAGTAACTGATAAGAAGGGAAATATAAGAATTCTTGACTGTGAAATTAAAAGCTCATAGTTTTTTATTTCAAAATACTTCTTGATTTGATAACCAACCCCTGCTCCTAAAGAGTGTCTTGCCTCACAAGAAGTAAAAATTACATGGCACTATAAACATAGGACCACTTTGTAAGATTTAAGCTCTAAGTTTTCATTAGCTAAAAGCTACTTGTAAATACAATAGATTTTTTTTTTCCATTTCACAATGAAACTACCTTACATGGTCAGCTATCCTGGATAA
Source organism: Mus pahari (assembly GCF_900095145.1). NCBI lineage: Eukaryota > Metazoa > Chordata > Mammalia > Rodentia > Muridae > Mus > Mus pahari. The sequence continues at coordinate 47,262,210 of NC_034590.1, read as the reverse complement.
ATATGAAACAACAGAAAAGTACTTAAGTGTTGAGTCTAATTTGACATCAATGAAAATTTGTAATTTTACTACCAAACAGAAGCCTTTGTTTGGATTCTAGAAATATAATAAACTAAAAAGATTTCATTTTATAAATAGCCTATACCAAAGCCTTTCACAACAGTGTACTAAAGTACTAAATCCCTATTCCATTTGTAAATGACAAAATCATAATTTGCTTTGCCAAAAGTGCCTAGTAAAAGTGAACCCCCAAACTTTATTATACATCCTAAGAATACCTTTGAGATAGATGGCTCAATAAAACTGAAATGATAATTCTTCAAGCAGCCATCTGAAAGTCTCTCTAAGTTTTTGTTCACTTACTATTACTGGAGGAGAAGAAAGCAGGGATGCTGAGGAAGGCCAGAAGACTGCGTATGGAAGTCAAGTCTCTCTTTCCATCCTGAATTCCAGAGATCAAACTCAGGTAGTCCGACTTGTATAGCAAGCCTTTTTACCTGCTGACTTTCTCTAGCCTCAAAGTTATTTTGAATGGAACATTTTATTATGAATTGTGGCCAGTCTCTAATGTTAATTACTGTAAAGATGAGTTTAATTTTAAGAATGAGAATTTGTTTCAAAGTTTTTGAAATATTTTTACTAAATGTTACTATATACCATATATAGTATGCTCTTTATAAGGCATTCAAATAGCCAAAAACATAAAAAGTAGAAGGGTCTCTATGCTATTTATCTTAAGATGAAGTATATTATATCTCCAGACTTCAAAAGAAGAATGGAAAACAATAAAAATTGCTTTAAAAGCCTTTATAACTTTTTTATAGTTTCCTTTTTACTTTTGAATCAGGATCTCATATAGCCTGTATCATTCTTAAACTTGTTATGTGGCTGAGGACGGTCTTAGCCTCCTAATCTCCTGCTTTATAATCTCCTTTTACTGTAAGATTCTTATCAGAAACACACCCACACAAATGAGAAAATAAAGTCAGTCATGGTGGCTCACCCATGAAATCTCAGTGCTCAAAGGTGGGACAAGCTGGTGACAATGAGATCCTCTCAAAAGACCTCTTCCCCAAGAGGAGGACGCTTATAACTGTTTTACATGATGCAAGAATTTTTCCTATAATTTAGAAATGTCTCGTTTTTCCAACCTATTTACAGAAAATATTTGATAAAAGGTTACAGACTAGCATGAAAATGTAGCTGCTTTCTGAAGGTCAATCAATCATCTGGTTTTAGTAAGAACTAAATGTAACAAAACACAATGAATCATACAGAGAGCTCAAAGAAAACCCAAAGCCAGCTATCTGAATAAAGCATGACATTAAAGGGGAGAACAAGGCACAAAGCTTTTTCTTCTTAGAACTCAGATGACTGGAAATGGCAGGGCTCACCCTAGAATAAGCAGAAAGGGCACAGAGACAGCCCTATCAGGAACACCTGCTACAAAAAAAAAAAAAAAAAAAAAAAAGACAGTGAGTATTTATCCAGTAACTGTAATGCCGAAGCACTGTACAGACTTCTATCAAGAATTTTGATTGGCCGACAAGGGCCCTCAACAGACAGGAAGTCTGAGGCTATCACTATCACTGACTGACGCACTGAAACCATCAAAGTCACCTCTGGGAAGAGAACACAGACTTGGTGACAGGCTCAGAATTCAACTCAAGAAATCAAACTCCTTTTGTAGTTTCCCAAGGAGGGAAGAGGGAAGGGAGGGTAAGACAGGCACCTCTCTAGAATGTCTGCTCAGGTGAAACAATGTCCACCAAGCAGCAGGGATCCTAGAAAAGATGAATGAGCATACACGGGTATGCAAAACAAACCCTTGCCCTTATGAAGCTAATACTTTAGCTGAAATAAAAGGGCAATGGGCTAAACATGCAGTGTATGAGAAGCTAACTGAATAGAAAAATGTTAGAGTAAGTCCAGGAAGTAGGCTGGCGTGCAGATGCACTGTAGTGTTTTTAGAAAAAGCATGCTGAGGCAGTTCCTAAGGGAAGGGAAAACACAAGTCTAAGATGACCATAAGAGCAGATTGAAGCCAGTTTGATCCTAGGTTATAAAGTTAATCCCATGATATGAATAAGATGTTTAAAGTTGTTTGGGTTCTGTACCCGACCCACAGCCTTCAATATCCATCTCTACTTGTCCATTACAAAATGTTGGACGAACTCAAATGACAGTAGCTGAAAGAGGCAAGTAAACAAAAAGCCTCAAACATGATGACCAAAGTAGGGGGATCCAGTTGGGAGCCTCCACCAGTTTCTCACACACAATCCAGAGTACAACCGAGATCCACATGCTAAAGTGATGACATAATTGCCCCTACCCTCCCGTGGGTACACAAGAGTCTTTCTGAACGCTGACATAACTGGGCACTTCCTACCAGAAATCAATGAAATTAGGTGAGTGGAGGAATAATGAGGCTATTGAGGAGAGAAAATTTGAATCAGTAAGAACGATAGAGAATAGAAGACCTAGGTAAGTGAAAAGCTGATAAAAGAGAACAGAAATTGAGTATTCTAAGCTACAAGTGAATGGATGGGTCAAGAATGCCAAAAATAGTAATCGAGTGCAATACTGACTCTGGTTGGATTAGATCACTAGGGCAGAAGTATTTGGGATCAAGAAACACAAATAGATACCCACAGAGTGTGTGGCTAGGGTGTTCCTGGGAAACACACACGCAATGGGGGGTAATTTTAATTATAAATTCTAACTAAGAAGAAATGAATCCATACGACTAATCTCATTTCACTTCCTGGCAGGAGTCTACCCAGGGGCTGACTCCTAGTTGGAGAACCCTCTCCCTTCCCAAAAGGAAGTTGATAGCAGTGCCTGATGACTTGTAATTGATTTCTTACATTGTGTTTACACTTACAATGCAGTGGTAAGTAGCCCTGCACTCCATAGTGTTCTATGGCTTGTAAACCAAGGCATTGCCTTTATGCAAAAGATGTAAGACCCAAAATTAACCCATAAGCCCCACCTATGCAAGGGAGGTAACTTCTGCATTCTGGGAGCTGTAGTTCTTAGAAAATAACAATGAAGCAATGGGAAAATACGGTGGTTAAATGGTTTTGTCCATAAAAAGACCTACAACAAGTGTCTTGGGCCTCTCAGCTAGGAATTTCAGGGAATGGACCGGCCAGAGTTCACTGAGTCAGTATTTAATATTTAATAAAGCTTGCTTCAAAATTTGGAGGAATACTCCAAATCATGTTGATAGCTTCATTATTTCTCCTTAAATAATAATGGTAGAATTAGTCTTTCTCTTTCAAATCTCAGGATTAACAAAGAAACTGTGCACCTCAGACATGAGGTATGTATTACTAATTAGGTTTTCTGTTTTGGTTTTGTCACTGTGAAATTCAGAATAAAATAAATTTTGAAGCATCATCGTGATAATCACATGAGAATGTATACCTCCCACGTATCTCAGTTTTCTCCAACTCTCAAGCTCCAATAAATTAGTGGGTTTTGTTCTTTTTTTTGCTGATCCTGATATCCTTCCATTTGTAACATCACTGTACTTCTAGTTAGGTTCATACGTGTGTGGAGCAAACAAAAGCATTAGCAATATACTTAGAGATCTAACAACAGCTGTTAGGTGAGCACCCTGCTTTGCTCCTTCTATTACTCTATACTAACCAAATGTGTGGTATGTGTGTCCCCACCAAGAATAAAGAAGCCCAGTATATTATATGGGCCAGCAATCCCAGCACTCAGGAGGCTGAGGTAAGAAACAGTTTCATGCCCAGCCTTGGCTATTTGCTACCAAACTTGGCCTCAAAATAAAGAGCAACATTACAAATAACTGATGAAGGCTAGAAAAGACACCATTTAGATACTTACCAGGAGCAATTGTCTCCAACGTATCAGAACTGACTTTCCGGGTACTTGTGCAGTGATAGAGGGTAGAGCCAGAAAATATCAAGTAGAAAATAGCATCATCTTCAACTTTGTCCTCTTCAGCAAGCAATACTGTAACAACACAATCGCCCTGGAAAAGAGTCCACAAGTCTGTATTAGTAAGGTTCCTATTGGAAGCCTGCTAAATTTTTCTTCTCATAAATTGCTACTAAGTCTATCCATTTCCCAACAAAGGTGAGGGTGTATAGATCTGCCTTGAAATGGCAATGTGTGCATTCAAACTCCACCTACAAAGATTTATTTAGATCCATCAAACTTAACTTTCCTGGTCTTGTATAAATGGAAACAACCCTTCTGCCTTTAGAGTTGCTATATGAAACTCATGAACAGAATGGACTTTCCACCTATTTAAATAAAAGGTCACTTTGAATAGCCTGTGCCTCTCGATCATCTGACATCCCTGTTCTTCTCCTTTACTCAGCCTTCCAGGAAGCCTTTAAAACGAGGTTAAGTGTCATGCCAGTAACTATGCAAAGAACTTTGCTACTATTGATGATGACAAACATCTTTGTCTACCAGTTTCAAATACTCTATTTTTATAAGTTGGCTTCTTTAAAAAAAAAAAAAAGCTAAAGCTTGTAGTTAAATATACTCTGTGTCATGCAGCCCTAATTAGCATTCTTTTCAATTATAAACAAAATTTGTGTTATAACCATAAGCTAACAAGAACAGGAAAAAAAAAAACCCTTTAACACATCAAAGTTTAGGGTACTGAGATTTAATATTTTTCAAATCTTAATAATGAAGTACAGAAACATCAATTTAGTTAAAAAAAAAAAACCCGGACATTTTAACATAAAATTGGGGAAAGCATTATCATTTAATTTATATGTCTTCATCTTTTTCATTTTAATCAACCATAAGATATGTAAGGGAATCATGCCACCCTGTGGCCATATTACTAGACCCAGAATTGGTAGAGAAGAAGGCAGCATTTTGATATATGCTGAAAACTTAAAATTATATCATCAAACCTAAGATTAAGTTTAATAAATGTTAAGAGCACATTGTCTTTATAGACTGAGTTCAAACTGTTTCCTGGAGCATAAATGTTGTTTTTATTTTATACCCAGTTCTCAAGTCCACCAAATTCGACACATAAGTCAGAATGAGCCATAACCCCAAATAAGCCATAACTTAACTGAAACACTCCAAAGCACCATAACACAGAGATAATATGGTCAGAAATGAATTATCATTAGTTTTGATCACTACTCCAAACTGTAGTTTGGCCTTACATACACGCCTTTCTCTGGAAATGATTTTAAAAGGCTTAAACCAGAGAAATGCCATCCTTTAGTATGAGGCAATCAGCTTAAATGTCTGAGGCACAATGAGAACAGTCCAAATAAAAACACAGAAGTTTTATCCTTTCCTTCATGTGCTGGAAACTAAGACCCATGGCTCACACCCTCTGCCTCTAGCTTGTTTTGTTAAGTAACTCCATGCCATAGCTGTGCCCATTCATCCATACTTACACACTTACCTACATCTTCACAAGAGAGGAAGTCTACTCACATTTCTAACTGAAATTTCTAACTTAGATTTCTAAACTGGAATTCTACGACAGAATCCTTCTTTTCAGAGCCCAGAACTTCTCTCACATGAAGAGAGTTCTTGCTGAGGTTCTTTCTGTATGTGCCCAGACTAGTTAATTTGGGGCTTCCTTTCAATGAGGGCAAGAGGTGGCTGACATAAGCAACTGACATCCTTTTAACAAAGCACTAATACAAAATTACTAAATTCTGAATTGTTCTCATACCTTTAACTTTTTTTTAAAGCTAAGTCACATAACCTTATACCTAAGAGAAGAGAACAAAGCTTTATTTACTTCAAGACAACTCAAAGGCTAAATTCCAAAGGCACTTGGAAGTAAATGTAGTTGATTCCCTCTAACAGTAACAGAGAGCAAACACACTCCGCATTTCCCAGGTGCACAAAACTCCTATTTTATGAGTTACAAAGACAAAAATTTCCCTCTCTTCATTAATGAGAAATGTATCCTTGAACTTGATCATTTTTAGGGTCATAATTTCACAATAACTAATGAGAAAGGTAGTCTACATTAAGCATTATCTTATAAGCATAGATGATCTCCCAAATAAAAATGTATAATGATTTAAAAACTGCTTAACTGGGGTTGGTGAAATGGCTCAGCAGGTAAGAGCATCGGACTGCTCTTCCAAAGGTGCAGAGTTCAAATCCCAGAAACCACATGGTGGCTCACAACCATCTTTATCAAGATCTGACTCCCTCTTCTGGAGTGTCTGAAGACAGCTACAATGTACTTACATATAATAAATAAATCTTTAAAAAAAACAACAACTGCTTAACTATCCATAACAATGGGTTTTTAATATAAGGATTTTAAAAAATAAAGGAGAATTATAAATGGTGGGATGTCTCAGTTGCCCACATCTTTTACTTACTTATACAGAAGTTACTATATTAGTAGCACTGCAAGAATTACCTTATGATTTAGATAAAAATTGTTTAAACTCTGACTCTCCACCAGAACTCCAAGAATATGTGTTCTTTTTCCATACCAAAGATTGCCTCTCTACAAGACCTTGGCAAAGACTCTATTCCACAAAATACTAGTCACCTAGGACCTTTCTTCAATAAGCAGGAATAACTTGGGGGAAGGAGGTAATAGAATGGAAAAGAGCTATGCACTTCAGAAGTGAATTAATTATACTGTAGAAGTGGATTGAAGAGACAGGATGTGGGAAACAGGGTAAATAGAGATACAGGAAAATGAAGTAGGAAATTTTGGGGGAAGAAATGGTAAAAGAGAAAAATCACTGATGTCTTATATATGTTGGCCACACATATTAGAAGGTAAGTCTGGTCAGCAGTAAGACAACTATGGCAATAGCTTGGGCCAACTTGTATAAACTCATGAGAGTCCGCTGTTAAACTTCTGGGAATTCTATAAGCCAACTGCAAAGCATAGTCATTATTAGAAATTAAACTTACAAATAACTTAGATTAAAAGCAAATATAATACCTAAAAGTATTATTAAGTCTATATCATACTATAATATCTTGAGATTTACATTATGGTGTGTATATGGAAGAAAATCTACATAATAGTGTGCTACTAACATTTTTTTCCCAGGATTCATTGCTTGCCAATTCAGCCTCAGTAAAAAGGGAGGGAAAGCTTAAAATCCACCCTTAAGGGAGAAATTATGTTACTAAAATTGCCAAATGCTACAAAACAAGGGCTGTCTTTTACTGTTGCTGTGATAAAATAATTCTGATTAAAGTAACTTAGGGGAGGAAGGGCTTATTTATTTAGCTCAGTTCCAGGTTATAATACATCATGGTAGAGAAGTCACAGAGGCAGGAGCTTGAAGCAGCAGGTTACATCCCATCAAACAAAAAGCAAACAAATGTTTACAAGCTACTACTGCTCAGTTCTCTTTCTCCTTTTAAGTCAGGGAATGGTGCCACCCACAGTGGGCTGGTCTTGTCAGCTTAATTCATGTAATCAAGATACTCTCCATAGGTAAAAGAGGCTCATATCCCAAGTGATTCTAAATTCTATCAAGTTGACAATTAACAGTAACCATTATGAGAGCTTTTTATTCCCCTTAAGAAGCAACAAATTGCTTCCAACTGGTCAGCAAAAAGCAAGAAGGTGAATGATTTCCACAGCAGGCCCAGTTAAGGCACAGCACTTTTACCTGTTTTTAACTTGGCAGTATGTTACTTAAATACCGAGCTATAAAGGAGGACAGCAATTCTGCTTATCTCATGAGACTACTGAAGGAATCAAATGACTGATTCAAAAAGAAATAATAAAAAATAATAAAAAGTAGCAACTGCATCAGCCAGTCATTTCAACAGCACCAACATCACACATGGAGCTTGCATAGTCAAGAAATCTGAAAGGCTCCAAAAACAAAGGAAACTCTTTGGCTCACCAGTCTGTCACTGTGGTGGTGTGAATGACATGCCCTCCACAGTCTCAGAGACTGAATGCTTGGCTCCCAGTTGGTGGTATTGTCTAAGGAGGCTTAGAAAGTCTGACCTTGATGGAAGAAAAGTAACTAATACAGTCACTCAAAATGTTTTGGAATCAGTGGTGGTGGTGCATACCTTTAATCCCAGCATTCAGAAAGCAGAGGCAGAAGGCTCTCTGTTGAGTTTGAGGCCAGCCTGGTCTATAAATTGAGTTCCAGGACAGCCAGGGTCACACAGAGAAACCCTGTCTCAAAAAACAAACAGGCAAACAAACAACAACAACAACAAAAGACCAAAAAGCTTTGTATGTGGGAGCATTTCAGGTTTCAAACTTTTATATATGGGATGTTTAACAAATCAAATCTCCTCTCTGCAAATATTCTAAATCCCCAAAATAAATTCAAGTTCCAAAAACTTCTAGTCTAATGTACTTATGAGACTATTATGTAATCAATATTACATAGCAGAATGTAAACTCTTATCAAATCCTTTTATTCAGTGATATAATTTTCATCTATAATACAATTATAAAGTACCTAGTACATATTGGGAAAAGCCACCAAAACTTGAGAACAGTTCTTCCTAGAGAGTAATAACAAAGCACTTTTAATGAGCTTGTCTTATTTCTGAATTTGGGGGCATATAAAAATGGGCATACATGCCAAGATGTACGCTTTTATGTATGTGGGTCCATGCATGTAGAAGCAACTATATTCACTGAGGCAGGGTCTATCACTGAACCCAGAGCTCATCCATTTGGCTAGTCTAGCTAGCCATCATGCAGCAGGAAGCCTCTGTCCCTGGCTCTAAATGCTAGGAATACAGGCAGGTTGACATACCAAACCAGTTTTTGTCTGGGTTCTAGGGATTCAAATCCCAGCCTTCCACTCAGATGGCACACTTTATTCATCGAGCCATCTCCCTAGGTCATCTTTCTACTTTCTGACAAGACAACTTGGACTCTATTGTGGCAGCCTGCCTTTTTTAATTGGCATGCAAGGTTAACAGGATTCATTATCACATATCCGCACACTATTTGCTTTCGTTGCTCTTCTCTCATCTCCCCAAGCCTTGTGAAAATCTTAAGAAAAACATTTTCAAAACCTACTACGATTGTTCTGCTAAGGAACATAGCAGTAAAATGACTCCTGATGACATGCTGCTGTACCCGCAGATCAGTGCTTTGTTCAAACCACATCAGGGAGGCTTTTCCTTGCAGTAGATGGGAATTATCACAGACCCACAACTGGACAGTGAGCAAAGAGTGACACTCAGTCCTCAACATGATGTCTTCATCAAACCCCTCCCCTCAAGGCTCAAGGATCTAAGTGGAAGAGAAGGCAGTCAGATTCTAAGAGGTAATGGATGACTCCAAGGAAACAGCATGTTCCAGACACAGCAGGACGGATGCATGTATGAGCTCATGAAGACCATGGCAGCACACATAAGGTCTGCACAGGTTTAAGCTGGACAAGATGCCAGTACTGAAAGGGAGAAGTGGACTTTGGGTCCCAACCCTAATCAAGAAGCTGTCTGCAACTGATACTCACTGGCAAAGAGAACAATCCGTTTTTTTCCAACACAATCTCATTGGGTATATATCAACCACACTTCAGGGTTGGCTCCGCCCTAGGAGTAGTTGATCAATAGAAAATGAACTCAGTGGTATTTTTGTGGACTGTTTTAACATTTTTTTGTCTTATTAATTTTTTGTTTTGCTTGTTTGTTTTTATTTTCATTTTTGTGAGGGTTTTTATTTCTTGGATTTTTTTTTCTTGTTTTGTTTTCTTTTTTCTTTTTTTTTTTTTTTGGTGGTGGTGGTTGAGAGAGAGAACATAAAGTTGAGTGGATAAGAAGGTGGGAAGGATCTGGGGAACAGAAAAACGCCATCAAAATATATGGTATGGGGAAAAAATATTGAGACAGGGTTTCTCTGTGTAGCCCCGGCTATCCTAGAACTCATACTGTAGATTAGACTGGTCTTGAACTCAGAGATCTACCTGCCTTTGCCTCTCAAATGCTGAAATTAAAGACACATGCCACCACTGCCCAGGAGAAATAATTTTAATTAAAAAAAAAAAAGAGCGAGAGAGCGAGAAAACAAGTTGAGTGGATGGGGGTGGGGGTGAATCTGGGAGGAGTTGGGGAGGAGAGTAAGTATGATCAAAATATGTTATATGAAATCCTCAAAGAATTAATAAAGACATTTTTAAAAGACTTCCCAGATATATACAATGCATGATCCTGGACTGAATGATGTTTTATAATTGTTATTACATTATTAGGACAATGGGCAAAACTTGAATAAGATTTACACAGTTAATGTTGTATCAGTGTTCAAATTCCTGGGTTTTTCTAATTATGCTTTGATTATATGACAGTATCCTTGTTCCTTGCCTTCAATGAATACATGATGAAATATTAAAGATAAAAGAACATAATGACAACATATCTTAAAATGTTTTGGAAGAGTACAGTGAGAGGAAGCTACAGAGATGGCTGAGAGGTGATGAGCATGCGCTGCTCTGGCAGGAGGGCCTCAGTTCCATTCCCAGCACTCACATCAGGCAGCTCACAGCAATCCCTAACTGCAGCCCCAGGGGTAATCTTAGACCTCTGCATGCACCTGCACTCACATGACCATACACACAGACACACAGACACAAACTTTTAAAATAAAACATTAAATATATCGGATTAAAAAAAAAACAGTAAGGGTTAAGCCCACCACAGTACAAGGGAAAGTGAAACTGAGGAAGTTGGTAATACTAGGTCAACCTGAGCACTGCTCGAAAGTCTTGTCTTTCTGTGTGAGGGAAGAGAAGGGAAGAGACAGATCCCCCATGTTTATACAACTCGAGAGCACAGCCATGTTTGCTCTTCTGCTTTAAACACACAATTGCTATCATTTTGCAAATCATTTCCTAAAGCAAGCAAAACTTGATGGCCTGATACAACTTCCCCAAAGGCAACAATGCAAAGCCTTTTTCCTTATAAACTCAACTCAATCAAGTGTTCAATGTCACTAAAAGCTTTCACAACAAAGAAATACCCTGTGACAGTAGTAAAGCCAGAGCAGACTGTAGTCATTAGTACCATTCTTCAGTAAAAGAAACAAAGGCTCCTCACAATGGTTGGTGCCAGGCCTGGGTCAGTGTCCTTCAGATGAAGTTAGAACGCTCTCTTTTGATAGAAAATAGGGAAAGAGACAGGGAGGAATCAGATTGTTAGAAAAGCCTGTTTTAAGTACACAAAGACCAGACCATAGTGGCTCCTTCTAGACAAATTTGGGACTATTTTAAAAAACAAATAATAAGTTATAAACATTTTTAAAAATAAGAATATCATCCTAAGTAAACTTGTCACATTGGTTTGGGAGTTTTTAATTAGTGTTAATTTAATCACTTTAAAAATTATTTCTAAATAAAAGGATTAAAAACATTGTAATGCACAAAAGACTCTAAAGAAATAAAGTATGGAGGACGTAGAATGTTCTGCCACTGTAGAGGTATACAGATAGATCTCCATCACTAACTGCTACCTCTGTAAGGTCCACTTAAAACTGGGCCCTGAACTCAGACCATGCAGCTTGTCCTTGCTTTCACACAACTGTTCCTTACTTGGGTATATAGATAAGTAAATAATATAGCACAGCATCTTGGGCACCAAATTTGTTTCTCGAACAGTTAATATCAGTTGAGTGTGTGAAAGATGAGCAAGCACCTACTGCTGTCACTTTCTGAATGCCTGCTGCAGTTTGGAACTGAACTACATGCAATGTGATACTACTAGGTATTCTTATTCCTAGTTTAGTGATGAGAAAAGTATTTACTTATTTATTTTACGTGTGTGTCTAAGTGTATGTATGTGTACTATATGTATGTAGGAGTCTGAAGAAGTCAGAAAGGACTTCAGATCCCCTGAAACTGGAGTTACAGGTGGCTATGAGCCATCAAGTGGTGCTACAAACCTAAGTCTTCTGCAAGAGCAATAAAGCACTCTTAACCGCTGAATCATCCCTCCAGTCCTAAGGCCCAGAGAATGCTTATTTCAATGTCTTGTCTGAGAAAAAAATTAGAATGGATCAAAATTCAAATTCAAGCACAATTCCCAAACCTTTATTTTTTCCACTATTTTAAAATCCTGAAGGCCAAAATCACAGATGGAAAAAAAGTGGTGTATGTAAATGTGTACTAATTATCAACAGAAGAAATACATATATGAAATAGCAAACCTTTAGTAAACACCAAAAGAGATGTTTAAAATGAACAGAGAGGTTCACTTAAAATATTCCCTATTTCTCTTTTACAGTCTGTTATTAATGATACTAGTAGTTAGGAAAAATAAAAGTCTTTTGAAGACAACATAATCTAGACAAGATATAATTGTTAGTTTTACTAATTAGTTAAAGCTAGCTTATATAAAGGTAAGAGTCTTAACTGTGTTGTGGCACACCCCTTTAATTACTCAGTGAAGCTGATGACTATGTAAGCACATACTGCCCTTCCAAGGACTCAAGTTCAGTTCCTAGCAACCCTGTCCAGCAGCTTGCAACCGCCTGTAATTCCAAATCCTGGGGGATCTGCCATTGCTGACTTGCAGGACAGCCGGACTCATATGCATATATACCCTCACACAAGAACAAATAATTTAAAAGAATTTTTTTTAAAAAAAAAATCTGTTACCTAAATATTTCCTTCCATGCATTTTACTTTATTTCAAATATTTGCTGCTATTACAAATTCTCAGTCTAGGTCTACCTAATAAGTTAGCTAGTAGAAGTTTATCTGACCCAAATGTATTCATTACTTTCCCTTTCATTCTGTTCTCATTACTACAATCTTAATGCTTTTCTACTATATTAATTATTACTGTCTATACAGGGGCAAGGAACATACACTCACTATGGTGGATGTGGAGAGAGTCTCTCCTTCAGTCTACCATGTGTCATCGCTTATCAGCCTTTTGGCTAAGATCACGTGCAGTCTACCATGTGGGGTTGTGGAATCAAACTCAGGTCATCAGGCTTGGTGATAGGACCATTTTGCCTACCCTCTATTACCACAATCCTCAGTCGTTCTTCTTAAACAGTACTTAATTACTGAAGATTGAGTCTATACATTTATACATTATACATACAGGAGACTATGGCCCATGACGCCCCAGACTCAAGGCAGATCATTTAAGGCAGACACACACGCCCAGAAGATGTCATCACAACACAGCTTAGTAACAGGAAGCACTAGCTTGCAGCATTGGCACTCAACAACTCTTTTTTTTTTTTTTTAAGATTTATTTATTTACTATATGTAAGTACACTGTAGCTGTCTTCAGACACTCCAGAAGAGGGCGTCAGATCTTGTTACGGATGGTTGTGAGCCACCATGTGGTTGCTGGGATTTGAACTCCGGACCTTCGGAAGAGCAGTCGGGTGCTGTTACCCACTGAGCCATCTCACCAGCCCTCAACAACTCTTTAACGTGGCTGGCCTATAGCAAGTCAGTCCTCAATGGTTGTTAAGCCGAACCTGAAATATTTCATATTTTAAAAAGGAACCTTCACATGCTGCATGTAAGTGCTTAAGTCTTATCCTTTCTTCTCATAACAGACTTTGGAGAGCATGTGGGTGAATGAACCTGAGGCTATAGAGACAAGACAATTCTTGCTCCTTTCGGGCTCACAGTCTCTTCCTTCAGGGAGAAGATCCATAAAGTTGTACGTACCTACAGCAGAGGCACTGCAGGAAAAACAGGATCAGGGTCAGCAATTAAAAGAGATCTTGACATGACTGAGCAAAATTGAAAGAAAGGCTTTCCACAGAGTTATCTCAAACAGGTCACTAAGGGGCCCAAAGACACAAATTCTGTTGCTTGACTTCAAATTTCTTCTCAGACAATGAATTGTCAAAGGCGATAAGGGAGGAGATGAAAGAAATTACAGACAAAATCCAGTTGTACAGGAAACAGCTGTAAAATCTGAGAAGCTGTAAACACTACCTATGACAGACCTTACACCATGCCATGTAACAACAGCAAACCTGAAATAAATAAACTTTCCATCTGCTATTCCTTATACTGAAAGTTATCCCAAAAAATAATACCACAAAATTTAATTATGGGACCCAAATTACGGGAGAGAGGGGAATACATGTGTGCTCACACACAAAGCCTCCATTCCTCAGGGACAGGGTATTCGCTACCACACAGGATGCTCAAGTATGGAATGCTGACTCTCACAATTTGTGTAGAAGGAGCTTGAGGCAGTCAAACGAAATCAGATAATAAAATGTAACCTTAAAGGGAAAATTCCCTTGTGGGGGGAAAAGATTTACTTTAAAAAGGAGGCTGAAGTGTGCATGAAGGAGGGGTGAGAAACATTTTCATACAAAGTGTGCCAAGAGTGTTGAGAGAACTTTCCTCTGAAAAGTTACATTTATACTGATTCTTGATGGCATCAGGTCAGAGAAAAGAACGTGGCAAGGGGAAGGCAAGCACAAACTCAGTATCAACAAGGAACAAAGCTCAGTCAGGAGACACAAACACACACCGATGGGAGGCAACACAACTTTGGGGCGCTTTATATGGGGGATTTGTTTGTTTTACATGTGGTGTTAAACCACTAGGAGGAGGGGCAAGTAACCCAGAAACATGATTCACATTTTAAAAGAATTCCAGTTCCTATGTGAGGGAAATACTACTGGACAGAAATTACAGAAAGAGGAAGGTGACTTGGGAGGCTGTGGATTCCTACACACACACACACACACACACACACACACACACACACACGCGCGCGCGCGCGCGCGCCCCCCCCCCCCCCCCCCCCCCCCCCCCCCAGGAACACACACCTCCTTCCCATCTTTAAAAGAGACCTGATCCAAGTGTCAAGGAAAAGAGGCAGTTAGTTCTCTATACCCCCAGCTCATTCCTACTTGGCAAGCTCTGTGCAACCTGCTCCAGTCCGCCTGTGAAAATACTAAGTGAGAAAGCAAACACACCAGAGGGAGGAGCCTCCAGTCATAGACAGGTAGGCCAATCAGTCCTGCTACTCACTGCTTCTTGGCCTCCCCACAGCCAATGCCGCCTGTCCTCAGAAGCAGTGAAGTCTGATACAGGGAGCAGGGGAGGAGGGCAGGGAAAACAGGCACCACTGCCATCAAGCCAGCCAGCTGCTGTTGTATGTATGGGTGCACATCTGTTCTCCAGAAGCAGGCTGTCACAGAGATTTGCACTGTAAACCATAATACTGTCCCCCTCTCCTTAGGCTTTGCGTGGAATCTATACCAACTCAGAAAGACGGGAGTCTGAACTATATATGGCAAAAGGAAGTTGGATTCAAGAAAGGGGCAAACCTTTCTTTTTGTACCATACAATACCATAAAACAAGTTTCTGTTTTAATGCTAATGTCCAGGTACTAAGATGAACAGCCTTTCTCTGGGAAGATCAAGGCTACGAAAAAGGTCAGAACAGAGTCTCTACCATGCATGGTTGATCTCAACTCCAATATAGGGGTAGGAAAATGTTTTCTGTGGGCTAGATAGTAAAAACTTTCAGCTTTTTGGAACATATCTGATCACTCTCACAATTACTCAATTCTCTTTTTGAAACAAGGATAGGCTGGCAAATGGCTTTTGTGGTAAATCTGGTACTTGTGGGAACCCCACCCCTTAAACCTTCCCTTCTCTCCACAGACCCTTACCAGACCCACAGGATCCACAGGTTGGAAGAAGAGAACCTACCCCACAAACTGTCCTCTAGCTTCCAATTCATAACTCCCCTCAAATAAATTAATAAAATTAAGAAGATATAACCCTGTTTCAATGAAATTTTGTTTCAGAAAATAGATGGTAGGCAGTGATTTACAGGGTATATACGACTGTAAACTCCTTGTCTAAAAACCTTCTGGGGGAATATGATATGGTCAGTGCTGATGCATAGGCTGGGTAAGAACTCTACTGTCCCCGCCAAACTCCTGAATTGGCTTACTTAGGTGAAACCATGCTCTGTGTTCTTCAGAATGGAAAGACAGAAAAGTCTGCATATATTTTAGTGAAGGTCACACTACCTTGCCCCTGGCCAAAGACAATCAGAAACACATGAAGAATAGTTCTTGACAGAGTAGGACTCACTCAGGCAAACAGAAAAGTAACCAAAACAGAAGCTATAACCTGAGCAAAATAGAAAGTAGGCAAATAAATAAGCCAGCTATAGAATAGAAAGATTATTAAAGAAAGCAAAACAGCATGAATCTTTAAATGGAGGGCTCAAGCAAGAACTGAATAGACAAAGGATAAATCCATTCAGAGGACTTGAAAGGATGTATGCAAAGCCACAAAGTAAATAAAATGGCACAGTCATGAAGCAATATGCCATGGCTCGAGGATCAGGAATCCATTATCCAGGGCCACAGTTCCCAGTCCATCATCGTACACTGGACAAGGGCGGCCATGGAAAGGCTACATCTCCTGCCCCATGCAAGTCTAGGCATTGCTGGTAAAGGTCACATATGTTCATCATGCACACTAATGATCACCATCCTTCAAGAGTGTGGGGGTAAGAGCTCTCCTACCCCACCTCTCACCTGCCTTGCCCTGCTTTACCTCTCCTGTAACACCTATTATATGACTTATATGTTTAACATATATACAGTATACCGATGATGTACAGAATTTTTAGACAGCATATTTATCTGAGTTAAGGGCATACTTGTTTTATTAAATGCAGTATCATTGCCTAAGAGTGTGTCAAACTATTGTAAGTACTCAATAATGTTGGCTGGATAAATGAATACCTAGCTCTACTCTGCAAATCTCTCCCCCCAATTTATCTTAGGTTAGATAACTGGATGAAAAAAATCAAAAGATCTAAAATATGATGCTATGAGGATGAAAAGATTTCAGCTCACGTCCATAAAATGACAGTTAAAAAGAACCAAGACTCAGAAACACTCCTGATAAGAAAACATAATAGGATCACCCCTGTCCTTAGTGCCAATTCTCTTAAAGAGAAAATGCTCAGACACATTCCAAGAGCCTTGGGTAAAGTCCACTCCCAACTAGCAAGCAAAGCCCTCAGCTTTACTTAAAAGCACCTCAAACAACATAAACAGAAATCAACTCAGGAATTCACTGGTTTTACTACCAACAAGGTCATTGCAAGTACAGGCTTGGATTGACTTCACTGGTAGAAAATATTATACAATTTCTTTGATGTTTCTATTTTGCCAGATAATGACAATGGCCAATTAAATCCACTTAGCAATCTTCCTCTTTTAACATGTTCGCATATATTCTAGTTAAAAGTTTCCCTCTCCTCAATGTAAACAGAACTCAGCTTATATAGTACTACTACTACTAAAGTTGCTACTGTCTTCCAGCTTCATAATTCTGCATCACCAATACAGAAGCAAATTCTTAGCCATTTGCAGGCTTCACTTTGGTCTATTAGACAAAACCAGTAGATGGCGCCCAATAAATCCGCTTCTTTCTTCCAAACAAGAATTTTGAGATTTAATGTAAGTGTCCCCTAAGAGACCAGCATTCCTAAAGTTCTAATCTTCCAATTCTTTCTGTTGCTGTACTCAGCTCACTTTAGTTTGTTTTTGCTAAATAAGCACAGCTAAACTGGATGGAGGGTGTTGGATTTAGATCTCTGGGGCACCCCCCAGCTACCCTGAGCAGTCTGCTATCCTGGCAGACCTCCATTCTCCTGGCCCACCTTTATCAGGACTGTGGATCCTGAACCATACAGGTTAGCTTACTTTCCCCAAGCCACCTTCACTGCTTGGTGAGTCCACTGGGTACCCCCAGTTGCCCTGAGCAGTCTGTTATTCCCAGGAGGACCTCCATTCTCCCACCATCTCTCCATCCACCTTTATCAGACCTATCTTTTTTTTAAAGCAGTGTCTCCTCTCTTAGAACCGTTTCATAACTAAGTGGAACTGCTCCAATAATTAGGTCAACATGTAAAGAGACAGTCTATTCTCCCTTCTTAAACAGGATCAGGTATTTGCTTAAAGTGCAAAAAACAAAGTTATTTTGTTGTTGTTTATTAATTTTCATTTAGGAAAGCTCACAGCTGGTAGGTAACGTATCTACTTGGTTATGAATTATCTGCCCTTCTCTTCCTTCTCCAAAGTCATCAATGAAACCAGTTCAGAGAGCTTCTAAGTTAATCCTCCATGTTCTAGAAGGCATGGAAGACTCTCCAAAAATCTGATCAGGCACCCAATGAAGTCGGAATAGATATTTATTGCTAACTTTGTAGGGATTGGCAGAGACCTGGTTTGGTTCTAACTCTGTCCCTTACTAGCTGCACGATCCACCAAGTGACACAGGTGCTCTGACACAGTCTCCCCCTCTCTAATACAGAGTAGTCATTTCATGAAGCTATTAGGATTACATAAGTAGGGAACACAGCATACTGTGTAAATACTACCAGGCATCAAATAATCAGAGGTGTATATGATTACAACTATGATATACTTTTCTGCCAATCCCTTCTGTATGTGTATATGAACTAGTGTGCATGAACATTTGCACACACACAAATATATCACATCTGAAAAAAAAGCAGTATTCTCAACTATACTATCCAGAAAAACTATGGTTTTCAACCTCAGTGTAGCATGTCTTCAAACATCTGCCTCTCTCTCCTAGTCAAGAAATAAAAAGTTAATACAGGGGAATGCCAGGGCCAAGAAGTAGGAGTGGGTATGTAGGGGAGCAGGGGCGGGAGGAGGGTATAGGGAACTTTCAGGATAGCATTTGAAATGTAAATAAAGAAAATATCTAATAAAAAATAAAAACAAAAGAAATAAAAAGTTAATTCCGAGTAAGATACAAACAATGTTAAATCATGTCCATAGATGTGGCAAGAATAAGGAATGTCACCGAGATCTAGAAACAGATTTAGTAAGGGAAAGATAAGTAACTGCAGACCTAGCTTCTTAGGGTATGATCCCTGGATTTTCTTAATACAAGTATGAGCTAGACAACGTCAGCTAAACCTCAAAATAGAATTTTGGTACACCAGAGATGCCTCACAATTCTATGTTCATTAAGAGTAGGTTACATTCATTCCTGATCTTTAAACTAATGCAAGATAACAAAAATGGTAGGAAATGAATGCACATCCAGACTGGTGGGTCTCATGAACCAAAAAAGGAATGTACCATTGCCCAAGCAGTAAGATAAAACTCACATTTCCTTCTGTGGACAAAACAAAGAGAGACAGCTGAGAATTCCACCCCAGCTGCCAGATGCTCTGTATATCACATGGGGTCAGCAGTTAATCCAAACAGAGTTTTGTGAAGGGCTCCAAGGATATACAAGAGCCAACAGCTCTTTCTTGGTTTAAAAAGGAGTAAACAGAGCCAGGGAGATAGGTTAGTAAGTAAGGGTGTTTTCACCCAAGCCTGCACTCCTGTGCTGGATCCCACTGGCCCACACATTAAGAAAGAGAATTAACTCCTGCAAGTTGGCCGCTGACATCTATGGGCATGCTGCGGCACTTGTATGACATCTATGGGCATGCTGTGGCACTTGTGTCCCCTCATACACACAAAATAAATAAATAATGAATACATAAATAAATAATTTTAAAGAAAATGAACAAGGAAGCTGGAGATGGCTCAGACGACCTGAGTTCAGCACCTGTGCTGGCCATGGGTGGTTTACAGCTGTCACAGCTCCAGGTCTAAAGGATCTGATGCCCTCTTGTGGCTTTTTCAGGCTTCTGCACTCAGTTGGCACAGTCACACAGACACATAAATAAATGTTTTAATTAAAAACAAATTGATGGTCTCATTTTCAAATGACAAAGCATGTCTCAAAGAAGCAATGGAAAACTTCCATCCTCAAGCAAATACACTGGTGACTTTAAATAACTCCTACCCCAATTTCTTCCTCCATAAAAATGGGAAAACAATTCCTAATTCACTGCTTTGTCAGAGCAGTAGAACAAGGTTACTAAGAAAGCACACACAGAGTTCCAAGTAAATAACATATCCAGGACAGCAGCTTGGCGAGAACTCACATGTATGCTCAGTCTCGCTGTGTATTTCTTTCTCACTAAAGGCCCCACCCCAGGGGTCAAAACAAAGGAACACTCTGTCACTTGCTCCAGATCACCAAGTTCTCCTGTGTAGCTTCATCTCTTAACTGATCTTCCCTTTGAGGACATAAATCTTAACGTCTTCTTGGGATAATCAAACATTACTAACCATTCACATATGGGGGCAAAGCTCTTTTCTGAGGATCACTCGGAATTCAACTAGAGAACATTAAACAAAAAATCCCATGCCCATTTTATGCAAGGCTCTGAGATAAAGCACAAATAAGAATGGAAGCCATAAAAACATTTTTAAGTGCTGCCCTGAACCTTACAGAGTATCCAACAGAGTAAATGGGGAAAATGCATACACAAAAATGCATCTGAAGTGTTTAGTGTTCTCTGCAGCATAGCTGAGACAAGAGAGGCGTGACAGATTCCACAAAAGGGTGAAGCATAAGGCAGAGCACCAGAGACAAATGTCAGGAAATTAATCCTGAAAGCTAAATGGTTTGGTGGTGGGAGTATGTGTATTTGGGGGCAGGAGGAGGTGATGGTGTTTCAAGGCAAGCAAAAAAACCCAGAATATTTGGAACTGACTTATTACCTAGCATTCCACCAACTCAACATAGCACCACTTATAGTAGGGATCTTTAAACTCCCAAATGCTAATGTCAAAATACTGCTTGTATTTACGCTACATAGTTTATACCGACAGTCTACAGGCAAATTAAAAAAAAAAAAACCTATGGAATCAGGTCTATTTGCATCATGGTCCATATTGCTTCCACTATGAAGCAGATATGGCTTTCATTGTCTACATCCACACAGGAACCTGTGAAAAATTCAAAATGACATTAAAAAAAATTACTGCAAAACAAAATGTGAACTGCTAGCTCCAGTAACGAAGCAGTCCTCTGAAAGTCACCACTACGAGTGATGTGAGGTAACTGCTATAATCAATAGTATGTACCTTAACAGTGACTTCAAAATCTATTAACAGTTCACTCAGAAAGCTGTCCTTAAAGAGAAGTTAGGCACTTGTTCTTTTGAAATAACAATCTACATAACCATTTTCTGTTTATATTTGATGGGTTGCTTTACTAGCCATGTTGGAAGACATTAACCAACCCAAACTGCTCTGATTTAATTCATCAGGGGCTTTTAAAGCTAACCTTCTTGCCCAGTTGGTTCATGACTAGATTTTAGTAGGCACCAGGATTACAGGATTCTGGTTTATTGGCTCCAAGCCCAGCATTTACATGTCTGAAGTGGGGTGTCCTAGAAGCTATTCTTTCTGAGGGCTCCCATCAGTTCTGCAGTATCTCTTCCTGTTGCCTGTATGAACTTCACTATGAGTGCAATGCATCTGACCCTTGAACAAGCTGCTGCTTGTAGTACTTTACCAGTCAGTCATGTATTTGAGCCTCTGTCTCCCAATCAAAGAATTCAGTCCAAAGCTCCCATTCATGTAACAAATACCTTGTAATACCTATTTAAGTGAATTAAGCATACAGATCATTATATTTTAATTTTCAGTGCCCAGCAAAACTCCTCTTCAAATACTAAATGGAAAATTTAACTCCCCTCATTGTTATTTGAAAGCTTAGGAAACACAAAGCTATCATAAAATGTATCCTTGAAATAGTCACCAAAAAAGAACCTTTGTTAGTTCTAACAATGCCAAGAAAATAAAATGTAAAGCTCAAACCCCTGGAAATTGGTTAGAAAGTCCAACAGATGGAACAGAAACAATATTTGCCTTTATAAAACCATACCATGGAGCACCAGTTGATTTCCTTATACCTTCTGAAACTACTCACAAAGTACTGTTATTTAAATATAATTCTCAGATCTGGCTGGACAGTGCACCGGCCAGTGAAACACTGAAGCAAGGCCTATCAGAAATCTACTGTTACAACAGATAATCCACTTAAGAGGTCAGAATGCTAACAAGGCTCAGGGTAGGAACAAAATATAACCTAACTGTAAAGTGAGTCAAGATTATTTCAGTTCCAGCGTGGAAGCCTGTTTCCCAGGAACAGGAGTGGGAGTGGGAAGGGGAATCACTAACAAACTGGTCTTCTTTCCTACTGAGGCCACTGAGAACATTTAAGTACAGGTACCCTAGTTCTGTGGTTCTTCCCAACTTTGTCTTATGCAAACTGCATTTAGGAATATTTTTTTAAGTGGTTCCTCTTTTTAAAAAAAAAAAAACAAAAAAACAAAAAAACAAACAAAAAAAAAAACAAAAAACAAGTTCCTCTCTCTGAACATAGTACCCACATAGGCGCTACCAGATGAAGATTCTAACTGCATTTAGATTGAAATCTATTCCAATTATCATGAATAAGCACATCAATCCAATGGACAAAGTACACATTGTTAGGAGGCTGAAAACAAATCCAAAGTGGGAAAAGATCCAATGTGGTAGCCCTAAGTCATTCTACCTCAACACCCAGATACAGATCAAATGGACCTGGTTCTCCTGACTTCCCGTCTGCATATGACTTCTGAGCCTATCTAAAATCTGAATACAAGTCTACTGGGGTGGCTGGCGGACCTTTTAACTCATTCTTGCCAGGATATAAAATGGAAACATTAGCCAAATCCTATATGCTTACTGTGAAGAGCATATGAGGCAATATATATTAAATGCAAGCTCATAGTACCTTTCCCCAACTGAAAATGTCATTTGAGTTTTCCTTTTTTTTAAAGCAGACACTAGTAGCTTGAGGATTAGTCTAATAGAAACAGCTAAAATCACTAGATTCAGTTTTGTTTTTCACAACTTAAATGAGAAAAGGCATCTAGTGCTGGCTATTCTTTTCATATAATACTTGTCAATTATCAGAATGTTTTCTGTCTCATCTAAGAAGCTATTCATTCAAAAATATTGGTACCAGGGGAAAAAGACAGAGAGGGTAACATAATAAACCATATTTGTTGGGGTTCTGGGAATCTGTTTTGCAACTGAAATGGCTCTTCCCCTTGAAAATCTAATAAATGGGAGTTTTATCCTAAACATATGGTAGATAATGATTATTAACCCATGTGTTGCCTTGGAACCTGTCTTGGAAAAGAATTTCTCTCTCATTTGTGACTGGTACTTTTAAAGGCATTTACTCTGTTGGAGGGGTGTCTTTGTGTTTCCGAAAAGAGTTGATAGACACTGTCCCTGTGGGCCCACAGCTGAAAAGTAAACAGGCAGCCTTAGAGGCATAAAAAGGCAATTTGCAACAGAAGAATATGAGAAATACACCCGTACTTTCTCCTCCATAAATGTGTTCTGGTCATTTTATCAAATTGCCAACGTCCAATATAAACCATCTGGGAGAGTATTTTGGCACAGCAGTCTCCTCTAGAGTTGCAGCTAAAGATAGCATTAACCACAGAAGACTCAAAGCCCACTAGAACACTTCAGAAACCAGTAAAGACTATTGTTTTAATACAGGAAACGCACCTGGAAATGCAGAAGATGCATTCTAAGAATTACCTTAATGTTGTAGTGCCTTCGCCTCACATGCTCATCACCCTTTTAAAGATGCTTTAAGTAGGATGAAGTATATGGCTAATTACTTGCCTGAGATGGTGACTCAACTATGCCAAATTCACAAAGTATGATTTAGACTATTTCTCCCACCTATCTCAAATGAAGATGGCAAACTATTCTACCTTTATGTAGTTCATGAAGATGCCCTAACCAGTAGAAGAACATTCCACCAAGAAGAACATTCAAGGTTCTATTCAAAGACTTCCTTTACTCCCAGCCTTCCAATCGATACATCTCTTAGTCCGTTTTCGCTAATTTTTATCCAGCAACTTCTCTTTGCATGTTGTCTTAAAATCAAATTAACCCAACTCCTGTGCCCCTTACAATGGATAAGTTAATAATCTGAAGATTTTGCGACCTGATCAGATCTGGCCACTATAAAACTACAGGCAATTCCTTTAGTCTCTTTATTGCTCTGTTTGCTCCCTCTTCTAGAAGATATAATCAACAGTTCCTAAAATACAGTAATTCCTATGGCTGACAAAATTATTCCTCGGGACTAGGCATCCACACAAAGCCCACCCCACATACAGAGTTAACCATAAAGAATTTACTTGGTATAAAGTATTAAAGATATATTCATATTCATTCTCTACCACTTGGAAATTTATTCCAAGTCTCCTAAGCCTTGACCCCCCATACCTACTGTTTCTTTGTACCTTAGGCCTAAGAGGCAACAGAGACGCTTTCCTCTTAACATATGAAAATCTGGCTTCAGTTTGAGCTGTTCATCTAGGAGGATGCATTTACTGTTACTGGTGTCCACTTGTTATATCGAGCAGTATTTAGTGGTAGAGCAATAGTAAGATCTAGCTGTTGTATAAACTCCAACCTTCTCTTTATGTGCTTGGCTTTCCTTTGACTATGTAACAGCATCCCTCACTCTTTGCCTCTTGGGAAGGTCATACTTTTATTCTTCAGAGCAAGAAGACCAAAATGCACATGCATGTGCTCATAAAATACTGGCAAGCGCTGGGTGTGGTGGCAGCACACCTTTAATCCCAGCACTTGGGAAATAGTGTCAGGGGAGTCTTTAAATTCAAGGTCAGCCTGGTCTATAAAGGGAGTTCCGGGCCAGCTGGGCACATGCATGCACACACGCGCGCGCGCACACACACACACACATGCGCGCACAACTCAAAAGTTTTAAAATCTTATCTGAAGTGTTTCTTCACTTGCTCTATGACCAACCACTGCATCCATAGTACCTACCTACTGCATTCATATTAAGTATGGTTGTTATAGCTCAGTTGGGAAGGACATTTGTTAAGAACCAGATGCAAGCCACTGGAGAGACAGCTCAGCAGTTAAGACCACAAGCTGTTCTTCCAGAGGATGGGTTTGGTTCCTAGTATCCATGTGGTGACTCACAACTATCTGTGACTCTAGTTTAAGGAAACCTGATGCCTTCTTGGCCTCTATGAGCACCAGACACTCACGTGCTGCACAATCATACATACAGGCAAAACACTCATACATATAAAAACGAAGAAAATAAGAAGCTGGTATGCCCACAAAGGTAAGGACAAAGTTCTGTTCCAACCTCAAGCAATGTGTTATTTATAATGAGCTCCCTACTGGCACTAGCATTAGCTGTCTTTCTTACTGTTGTGACCAAACACCACAAAAGGAGCAATTTAAGAGGGGAAGGATTCATTCAAGCTCCACGTTTAAGGAGACAAAGTCCATTGTGTGTGTGTGTGTGTGGGGGCATGGCAACAGTGATTCCACAGAGTGGGCACATGGGAAAGTTCGCCCTCCTCTCAACAGCCACACCACGGAGACTACATGGAGACTGGGGCCTACAGAGAGCCTGGACTAGCAGGCCTGCATGTCAATGATCCAGTTCCTCCAGTTAAGCTCCACCCTATAAAATTTCATAGTTTCTCAAAACAGACCACCACCTAGGATCATATGTTCAAACATATGAACCTGTGGCAGACGCTTCCCATTCAAAATCAGAATAAGCCACATTTAGAGATATATCTTACAGAGAATAAGGCTGCCCCGTTCCAGGAAATCCAATATCAAAAGGTGGTTCCAAACCAGAGACAACATTAGATAGAGAAAATGAGCAATTTATTATACCATCTTATGAAACTTCATTCACTAACTTAAGCAAGAGACCAAAAAGTTAATTCTCTAATACTTATGAATGAATGAATGAATGAATGAATGAATGAATGATGCCAGCTGGAAGTGGTGGCATACAATCCCAGCACAGGGGAGGCAAAGGCAAACACATATCCCGGAGTCTCAGGTCACCCTGGTCTAGTTCAGGCCAGCCACAGCTACACATTAAGACCCTACCTCAAGACAACAATAAAAAAGAAAGTTAACAAAAGAAGGACACTGTTTACTTAGTAATCCTACAAAATTAGAGGAAAAGGTCACAAAAAGGTCAAAAACTGCTACAAAAATGAATGGCTTATGTTTTTTATAAATCTCAGTATGAAAAAAGTACTTTTCTTGATTAAGAGACAAATGAGATATAACCACATTCTAATACTATATGAAATACTGAGCTAGGAGGAGAAGGCTACAAAAATTTTGAGATAGTCAAAAAATAACTGGATATAGACTTAGATTATTGAAGATCACTGCACTGATGTTGTAATTCCCATTTTTGTTTGCTGTACTAGGTTAAGAAGGAAACTATCAGCCGGGCAGTGGTGGCGTATGCCTGTAATCCCAGCACTTGGGAGGCAGAGGCAGGTGGATTTCTGAGTTCGAGGCCAGTCCGGTCTACAAAGTGAGTTCCAGGACAGCCAGGGCTATCCAGAAGTAAACAAAACCAATTAAAAAAAAAAAAAAAAAAAAAAAAAACACCAAACCAAAACAAAAAAGAAGGACACTATCCTAGTTATCAGGAAATAAATGCAGAAATATATAAGAATGGGATAATTCACTTTTCAAGTGGCTCAAAATACAAACACAATGTAAATGATAGGCAGATGACACTAAGAGTGATGAATAGAGGTTGTATCACTTATTTGTAAGCTTAAACTTATTTCAAATGAAATAGTTAAAAATGTTAAAATGAAACAGATTAAACTTTAATTAGAAGACAAAAGAATTTAATTTATGCAAACGGTGTAAGATTTTTACAGTTAATGGAACAGCTGTGGGCTTCCTAATCACTTGGTATACAGAACAAAGAAAATGCACTATCCTGCCCACTCACTAAATGAACCATCTTGAACTCATGTTTTTCCAGTGTCACAAATGTGTTGTGAGATCTAAATGCCATAGGTATTCTGTGCCTTTAACAGTTGGGTACTGCCTGAATAAGCTTTATGTTTTTAAAGGAGTTGTTATCTAAAAATTTTACCAGTGGCACAAATGAGTGTGTGTTACCAATGGTCTTCAAAGAAAGAAGATAGTGAAATGATTATACTAAAATTGCATCAACTACCACTTAGGTTCACAAATGAACTAAACAAATTTTGGAAATGTTTTTTCCTTTTTGTTTCAGTTATTAATAACTTTTTCTGTTGCTCTGATAAAAATTCATGACTAAAGAAGCTTAAAAGATTTATTTCAGCTTATGGTTTAAGAAGAAATACAATCCATAATCGTAACAAGACTGTAGAAGATGGGCAATTTCTTCTATTAAGGAACCAGAGAGAAATGAATGTTGGTCATGCTTTCTCCTTTATATTGAGCCTAGGACCAACCCACAGGGATCATACCATCCACTCTCACATGCCCTTCCTCCTCAGTTAAGCATGTAATAGACACATCTAGAGGCTTGTCTCTGAAATCCTGTCAAATCGACAATCAAGATTAACCACCATAACAATTTCTAGGCAACTGAAGGAAGCTGAGTGGGAGAAGTGGCCCTCCCCAGGGAAAAGCACACCAACTGCTTACCCCCCCCCCCGGTGTCAAATGGCCAGCCCTGAGAACACACATACAAGTAACATTATATGGCTGAAAGGGGTCTGTTTAGAAATATATATGCAGGGAGAGCAGGGAGGAGTATATCAGAGGGTTTAGAGAGAAGAACAAGAAGGGAGAAATGTTGTAATTTTATTGATCTGAGAGAGAGAGGCAGACAGACAGACAAACGAAAGACACAGAGATATTTGCCATCATACCCTTACAAAGTAATTCAGATATGAAAACTTTTCCAAAAGCAGAATCTTCACAGCACTGTTCTAAGTTAGCTTCTTGGTTAAACAACTGATTCTTAGTTCAAAAGAATCTATTTACAACTACAACACTGATCTCAATGACTAGATAAACTATGTTCGCTTAAATGTGTAGTCTAAAATACATATGCTTAAACTACCTAAAAAAATCCAGGTTTCTCAAGGCCAGAGCATGCTCATTAGAATAAATCCCAGCATCCAAAAAGACTCCAGGCTGTTGCAGGGTTAGCCTTTAGAGCATGTGAGAGCAAACACTGTCCTTCCCTGTGCGGGCGGCAGGTCTAAGGAGATTACCCATGGGTCTCTGATAGCTGACAAAACCTAGCTTCCTCTTATTCCCTATGTCTCTAGCCTCGTCTACAGGAGGACAGACTTCCCAGCCACGTGCTCACTATGCCCAGGCACGGTCTGCTGTTCCTCCATGGCACCACGCCAGTTTCACAGGGAGCTTCTGCAGTGGTTCTCTTGAAGATAATATACTCCCCCAGGCCACCCACGACTCTGCTTCAGTAACAAGACCCTCAGAAGCCTTCTCTGCCACCCAATCCCAAAGAGCCCCTAGGCAGGCACCATCATATCCTCTGGGTTTATACAGTTCATAAAACCCTTTCCCTCTGTAAAGTGTCTTCTGCATCAGTTGTCTTCCTCTCCTGGCTTAATGCAAGTGCCAAGAGGGCTTCTGTTTGATTCATGGGTCAATCTCCAGCATCAGGTACAAGTGCTGGGTCAAACAAGACACCTGAATTAAAGAATGAATTTCCCCAGTTCCGTCCTAATTTTCATGTCTAATCCTGATGTGTGACTGACATTAATTATTCCAGGAATAAAATGCTAAAAGCTCAAATATTAATTTGTAGGTATGCCCAAACTTTGACACTGTTATATAACATTGTCACGTACACAGTTCATGCCTGAGAAATCAAATGATCGAATTTTTCAGATTCATGATTTTTGTGTTGGGAGGGCAACCATCGATATGCCAGGACTCAACAGCTATCCAGCAGGTAGGTATATCTGGATCCACTTGTTGTTGTCCAGTGGGACACATGCATCTCTTACTGAATATTCCCGAAAGCTTTCTGAATTTCTCCTTCTGATTCACCTTTGTCTTCTTCCTCAACTGTCCTCTACTCTAACACCACCTTTACCTTCTCAAAGAGCTCCTCTGTTCTCACAGTTGAATGATAGACTATACCTACTCCATTTCTTCACCCTCCACTTCCAAGCTCAGCATCTCATAGGAAAGCTATGTGCCATTTGTATTTAAAGAACAAGAGCATTTCCTTCTGCCCACACTATCACTTACAGCAGCATCAGCTGTCACACTCATTCTCGGTCCCATCAATCACTCGTCACACTTTCACTTCTCATTTTAAATAAAGCATTTGTTTCTCTTGTTCTTCTAAAACCCTGTTTGCATCTACTACTGTCTTCCATTTTTACTCTCATTATACTATCTAGATCACATAGAAAAGAATATTCCCACAAATTTTTACCATTTTAATCACCCCACTTGATAGAACCTACACATATCTTATAATCCATCCTAGTAACAATACTTCTGTGGAGGTGCAGAGTGCATCCCCTGCTGATCTAATTCACGTACTAACATGAAGGCTGTCCGCATACAAGAACTAACATGTAAGGGGAGGAGAACATACTCACACTGAGCAAATGGTCTCAGTTACAACCCAGTGACTCTACATCCACCCAGAACATTTCCTCCAAGAAATAATTATGCATTAAGGCGGCCTCACCTAAATTATTTCACAATACAAGCATCTGCCCAGTGTATAACTCTTATTTTGAGGTAGGATCTCACTTTGTAACCAGGCTGGCCTCATACACATGGTGATCCTCCTGCTTCCAGCCACATAATTTCTGGGACTACAGGTATGTGGCACTATGCCTGCCTCACAGTTTTTAACTATTGCAAATTATTTTGTATGAAACTCTACTCAATGACTGAGTAAAATAATTATTTGGAGTCCAATCTGCTTACCTTAACTTAGAGATGAAAGGATTGTTTTCCTTCTTTTGAAGAAGTTTCTCTCCTCTGCTCCTAACACCCCAGGAGACCTCAAATATGTAATTTAAAAGAAAACTTCAACATAGTCTTTGATCTTTTGCTCACTACTTTGTTTTCTAGGTGCAGAGAACTGACTCTCTGGTTAATACACTGATACACTGAACCTGCTTTTCTTATTAGTCCATACACAGTGGAATATACTCTTATTCTTTTCAAAAAGACACAACAAACTGTGCCATTGACTATGACTGCTGGCAGACATTTGTAAGCTAAGCCTAAGGTTTCTTCTGTAGAGTCTGTTGACTCCTTTACACGGTTAGTCAGATATAATGTGCTTGCTTGCTTGATTGGTTGATTTTGCTTTTTTCGAGACAGGGTTTCTCTGTTTAGTCCTGGCTGTCCTGGAACTCACTCTGCAGACCAGGCTGGCCTTGTACTCAGACTTGTTTTATTAATAAGAACCCTTAAAATGACTCTTGCCTCTGTAAAAGAATTGTGCCTTTTGCTTATTATTGTAGCTATTCATTCATATTCATTCTCTCTCTCTCTCTCTCTCTCTCTCTCTCTCTCTCTCTCTCTCTCTCTCTGTGTGTGTGTGTGTGTGTGTGTGTGTGTACATGAACATATGTATGAGGCCAGATATCAAAGCCTGGTCTCTCACTATCACTGTGTACATTTTGCCTCCTTTGAGACAGTCTCCCTCATTGACCCCGGCTGGAGTTCACCGATTGGTGAGGACAGCTGTACTGAAAGCTCCCAGGATCTTCCCATCTTCCTCTCTCTACTTCCCAGTCACATCTGGCTTTTTAATCTGTGCTGGGGATCTGAACTCAGGTCCCCATACTTTACCCACTGAGCCATCTCTCCCACCCCCAGAATGAATTTAAAATTTAACATGTTTATAGTACTTTCTGACTCATCCAGAAAACAGCCTCCAATCATAGCTTTGCCACATGTTCAGACCTCATCTTCTTATGTCTAAGATAAAAATGGGTGAAGCAGATCATTCTGAAGTGATTATTTACTCTACAAATATTCACACCTGGTGCAGCCCACGATAGTAGGATCAGAAGGATTTTTACCTCTTGGCACTACTTTCTCCTTTACAATTATCATTTAGAAAACCACAAACTAAATTTTACACACACACACACACACACACACACACACAAACACACACACACCTCAGATTGGGCACAGTCTCACTATGTAGTTTTGGCTGGCCTAAAGCTCCCTATATAAATCAAGACTGCCATTGCTAGCACTGATATGGCAACTCACAACTACCATTAACCGCGGTTCCTGGGGATCCACACCCAGCACCCTCTTCTAGTCTCCAAAGGCTCAAGGCATGCATGTGGCACACATACATACATGTAAGCAAACATTCATACTCACAAAAGTAAAAAATCTTTTTAAAAAGCAAAATGGTAATGAACAAAACAGCAGTGTTTGCATATCACAAGCCTGAATTTGTTTCTAAAGCATACAAATAATCTGTTTACAACTCACTGACTTGAATAACCCAATTTTTAGATGGGAAAGGGTCTGAAGAGATATTTCACACAGGTATGCAATCACTCAGCCAACATATGCTCAATGCCTCTCACTGTTCCAACATCTGTCCTTTGTCCTAAACAAACTTCAGAGGCTTCTGAAACAACTAACTGGCCCTTGTTTTCAAGGTGAATCAAATCCCATTCCAGAGGAGCTTATCCCAATCTCAAACCACTGCAGGACAAGGCCCAGAGCTTCTCACAGTTCTGGCTGACTGCTCTCCTCCCAGACACCCTTGCCCACTTCAATGGAGTAAGTTCATTTCTACAGCAATAAGGAAAAAAAGCTATGTAGAATTTACCTCATTCAACTTGGATTTGTCCATTTAACCACGTCACCTTCAATGTCCTTGTTTTAGGGAAGTGATATGGCAATTCTAGCCAGAGTTCTGAGGTAAGTAGCATTTTAGCCAATGGCATGGTGTTACATAGCTGTAAGGCAGAGTATCTCAAAGGGCAGTTGAAGATCTCCATCCCATTTTTACAGAAATGCTCTCCAGGTGAAAGAAAGACACCTCAGTCCCACCTGCAGGGCGTGCTGTTTCATATGAGCATCCTACCACACGGACTAGACGACTGCAAGTAGTAAAATACTATTGTTCTCAGTTCAGTTCCATGCATATACTAGTCATTTAGAACTTACTAAGTCAAGACTAGTCAAGACTAGTTTCATAAATTTATCATTATATCAGTTAAAGTGTATAGATGTAAAAATGTCCCTAATTTCTACATGAGATTTCAAGTTAATTATAGTAAGTAAACAAACACAGAAAAGTATAAAATAAAAATAAACCACATTATTTACTTACATATAATGGAGCTTGTTGTGGACTAAGTTTCATGACCCAGGACACTGAAACAAAAAAAAAAAAAAAGAAATAGATGAGAATAAACCCAAAATTTGTTAACCAATATCAATATATACATACGCACACACACACACACACACACACACACACACACACACACACCAGCTAACAGTTGTAGATGTCACCTGTGGCTCTGAGTATAAAAGTTGTAGATGTCACCCATGGCTCTGTGAGTATAACCCCAAGTCTCAGTGGTGTACGCTCATCTCTCCTTAGAGATTTAAGAAGACGGAAGTCTAAAGGCTACAGAATACTTATGTTCTAGCCTTTTCGGAAGAGGATGGGTTTTGAGATTGAAAGATCAAGGTTAGCAGCTTCACAGTAAACATCCTCAGTTGAGTTTTCACATGACACCCTAAGCTCATCAACTACTGCTTCCCAGTGCGTGACCCCAAAACCCCACTAGGAAGTCTGTGGTGAAAGTAGGTAACAGAAGACCACTAAAGCGTCTCCATTTCTGCCTTTCCCTCAGAAAAGCAAGGCTACAGCTTGCCTTTAACAGCTAAAATCAATGGTCAAACCTTCTGAAACTGAATTCTCACCAAACAAACCACCACCACCACCACCACCACCACCAACAACAACAACACCAACACCAAATGAATAGACACTCTGAGATAGAAGGGGTAAAGCTCACAAGGCCTCAACCATAGACAAAAACCCATAAGGATGCAAGCAATGCCAAGAGCAGGAGAAATGGTCTTCCCCAGGGAAGGGCACACCACGTGAGTGTCCAACACTAAATGGTCAGCTCTGAAAATACATTCATACACCTAACATTATACAAACTGAGCAAACTGCATTGATATGTTTAGGAATACACAGACAATAACAATAATTAAATAGAAAGAGGACATGAATTTTAGAGAGGGGGGTACACAGGAGGTGTTGGAAAAAGAAAAGGCGAAGGGGAGAAATGATGTGACATAACCTCAAACATACAAAAAAAATTTAAAAGATCAGCACCCCCCCCCAAAAAAAAAAAGTAAAAAGAAAAAGAATAACATACTCTTAAATGTTTGCTTGGTAATTTTATTAGGACAACAGAACAGTGGGTCCTTCGCCCTTGAATATAAACTGATCTGACCTCACCTAAGTCAGAGGAGACCAAAGTGACTTGATTAAAACTTCATAATAGATAAGTTAAGGCACATACTAACCAGCAACCCCAGCAGTACAGAAACATCAGGTAGTGAAAAACAGTAGGTCAACTGCCACCATGAATTCTCACAGATTTCAAAACCCAGCAATAAACTGTAATCTAAACAGCGTAAAGTTAGAGGTTTTCAATGGTCAAGTTTTCATGATCATAAATAATCTAAACACACTTCTCAAAATAAGCATCCTTATAGAACTACCACAGATCAAGCTGTGTGTGTGTATGTGTGTGTGTGTGTGTGTGTGTGTGTGTGTGTGTGTGTGAGAGAGAGAGAGAGAGAGAGAGAGAGAGAAAAAAAACCCCCCCAAAGCAACTAACATAGATTGGAGAGGGGTGAGGTCCATTATTCTAGTAGCAAATCATTTCCAACCAGCTCTAGTTCCACACCACAGGCAGACTCCCCCCCACCCCCCATGTCTGATGAGACACCTCTCCAGCCTCCCTTGCTCACTTTCCAGTCAACTCCCCACAGTGTCACTGTTCTCAAGCCTGCAGCGCTCTTTCCTCCTTGCCCGGATTCATTTAAGGACTCTGAATGTAGAGGCACTAAAATCACTGAAAACCAAGATCAGAAACGTATCAGCTATCTTTAATAGAAAAGCTAAGTATACTTCAGGCCATTTACTCAAATAGGAAACAGACTAAAAAGGCAGGCTAGGGGCTGGAGCGGTGGCTCAGCAGTTAAGAACACTTGCTGCTCTTCCAAAGGGCCAGGGTTCAGTTCTCAGCACCCGTACCTACTGCGGCTGCCTGTAACACCAGCTCCAGAGGACTCAATCCCTTCTTGTGGCCTCTTTGAGAAACTACACCCAAGTGAGCATAAATCTATACATACAAAGTTAAAAGAATAAATAAGAGTAATCTTTTAAAAAAATGTTGATGAGATTGAATAGTTTTTCAGTGCATTAAACATCCATTTAATTTTAAGTTGCTAGCATTTTAATTGGTTTTTCAGACCCCATTCAGACCTGTCTAGGAGGCAGAACTGGAAGAAAATAAAAGTTCATGAGTCAATGTGCCCTGACTAATTTATGAAATGGTTCTGCCATTATACACAGTAAAATAATATTGGTTACACAGACACAGAAATTAATACTCCAGCAATCCATAATGACTAAGGACTCATAGCATCTGTGATGAGAAGCAGTTTGACTCACTAGCCATCTTATAAAATGTTCATGATTTGCTAAGAAAAAAAATAAAATAAAATGTTGGTTTCAAGTGGCTTCTCTAAGCGAACTGCTACCGTACTGGTGAGAATCACATGAGGGAAGGTGGGTTGATGCCGTCTCAATAGTGTAGAATTATAAACTCATCTAGAGGCACTACAAAACCAGACCCATACACACTGCTCCAACACAAGGATTAAAGAGGGATGACAAAGTGTCTGCCAGCCCACACTTTTCAAAGCGTCAGATCACTATTACATTGGCAGCACAAGGCACCAGAAAGAATCCATCTGTCAAAAAGAATCAAAGCAACGACCAGAAGGCTCCAGGAATGGTTGGGGAACTGAATGCCTTTTAGGTTCCTTAAATGCTGACACACAAGAAGAGAACTTTCACAGCATTTTATATTTGATTTTTATTCCTTCTTCACAGAACATACATTTCTCATCAAGTAATTTTAAGAAAGCTTTACAATGGCTTCCTTAGCCAGCAACATAAAGCAAATAATAAATTCAAATGAGTTGCTTTCAGCTAACAATACAGAAAAATATAGACAATGAAAGCTGTCTAACATTTGAACTAAGAAGAAATACCAAAATTCAGTCTTAAACAATATGATGCTATGAAGTATACTAACAAACTATAAAACTAGCTAGAGTTAAAATGGGTCCTAAATCCAATGGGTGTGAAATAAGCGAGTGACAGTGGCCAGGTGCTCCTGTCCTTCCCACTTTATAAGTGTGGAAGGAACACAAATTTCCTATTTTACTGATGTATAAAAGTGGCATATTCATTTTATGTCAAGACAAGACACATCCAATTTTAGTCCAACTGTGGCAATCATATAAACTAACATTCTCCTGTACTTGATGTAAACTACCCCCAGTCTTTTCTTCATAGGGTACAGTACAGACACCATGATTAGACTGCTACAGTTGGGTGTGCAGTGTTTGCAATAAACATAATAAGCAGCTTGGAAATTTTGAAATTATTGCCTATAAAGGGCTATGTAGAAATTCAGATGAGATTGGGCATGTTCTGGGTGGTATGGCTGGAAGATGTGTAGAAATTTAATCACTATACAAGATATCACAGATATTAAGGCATGAAATTCTATGGCTGTAAGGCTGACCTGAGAGAAAAGGGGCACGGGAAACAATGTGGTGCATAAATGAGTGAGAAATCCTAAAGGCCACAAGAAGATTACAAACAATAACTATAGTGTCCACAGACACTGTTTAGAGACCACATTGCAAATATCTGAAGTTTTATGATTCGTGTCTCTAATATAGTATGTAAAATTAATAGATACATCTGCATTTAAGGAAGCTTTATTTAGAGAAAGAAACAGCAGAATCATCCAGCAAGCCATTTACAGTAACAACCTTTAGTTAAAAATCAGTGTGACACCTGTAGCACAAGTAGCAGTGTGTACCCACCCGAGGCTTCATGTGCCTCAAAACGTTATCAGCTAAAAGCAAGTGCTAATACAGGCAAGGCAAAGGGAGGCGATACACTGTATTCTCAACCAAGTCTCTAGTCCTCAACAGATTACTCCTTCTAAATCAAACTGCTTATCTGAATCCAAGTCTCTTCAATTACAGAAAGGGTATATAATTATTACATGTACTACAGGATTGGTGGAAAACTTAAAATACAGAAACCAGGTACAGAACTTAAGGGATAGACCAAAAACTATTGCTTCATCTTCTTGTAGTTTCTTGGGCTCACAGAAAACCATGAAATACTAAATGAAAACTTTCAAGTACCCAGAGATATTTTTCTGACAATATCCTAAAATGGACAGGTATGTAAATTAAATTCTAAAATAATACAGAAACCATAGGAAATAACTGGTAACAAATACTAAGAATTGGTAAGTCTCCTGATTATATTTCTCACTGTGACCAAATACCTACCAGGAAGAAGGTGCAGGGAAGGAGGAAAGGCCTATTTGGGGCCAATCTGGGGGTACAGTCTATTATGGCAGGACGGCATAGCAGAAGCTGCATCAGATAGATAGCTGGTCAGATTGCATGTGTCGTCAGGAAGCAGAAGTGAGATGGATGCTGGTTTCAGGTGGCTTCCTGCTCCCCGCAGTGTCCCTTTTTAAAGTCAGACAAGGTCTTGAACCTGGGAGATGTACTGCCATAGTTATTTTCTTCCCTCCGCTAAACATCTCTGGAAACTTCCTCAAAGACACACATAGAGGCATGTCGCCCCAGATGATTCAAGCTGGCCAGGAAAATCAGCCACTATAGTAAAGCACAGTAAGAGAATGCATCTTTGGGGATTACAAGAAATTTTCCTTTCCAAGCTGCCTTACCTTTAACTATTCAAATAAAATCTGAATAGTAATTTTGTAGTTTTTCAACACATATCTGAATTGCAAATGTGCAAAACTGAAAGAAAAACACACAACTAAAATCTTTACTAATGGTCTTTATAGAATGTGTAACTATAGATATAGTAACATAAATAAGTTACTCTAAGTCTATAATGAAGCATTCCAAAAATTGGGGATAAGCATTTTACAGGCCCGACATGATTATTGGGTAATTTCTCTTATAAACTTTGTGATCTCTTCGCACTTACTAGAAACTATATGTCTAGGTCTAACAAAACCTGTAACTTCAATTGAAGTGGTTTTAAAAACTAAATATCCTCCACATCTGCCCCAAGTCCTAGAAGTTCCCTCATACAGTATCTACAGAGGGTTTCTACTGTCAGAGTTCCTATGTTACAGAATATGCTTTAGATAAATTCTCCCAGCCAAAGACTCTACCAAGCACTAAGGTATCATCTAGTCCTAGAACCCAAAACATCTATGGTGAGAAGCATATAAATGACAATGCATAACATGCTCAGGATTCTGGTGAAAGAGAAAAAATGTTCAGCTCTTGCTCTAAGAAAACAACATAATCCAATGAATTGTTCTTACATTCCTAGGAACACAGGCTGGTTGCTATAAATGTGTACTGGCTGAGAAGTTTGGGAGGCTAGAACACAGGATTCTAAGTCAAAAGGAAAAGATAAAGAGTTTGTAACATCAATGAGGTTTTCCTGTTAAGAAAGTCAAATGATTGCCTGTCTTTCTCTCTTTGTCTCTGTCTGTCTGTCTGTCTGTCTTTCTCTCTCTCTCTCTCTCTCTCTCTCTCTCTCTCTCTCTCNCACACACACACACACACACACACACACACACACACACACACACACACACACACAGGGGCGGTAGGCTACAGCAGGACCCATGAATGGTGTGCTTGCTTCTGTTTACAACTGCATTAAGTACTGAGTGGTCAGCTGTACACAGGGATTCTTGAACCTTATTTCAAGGGCAGCAGTTCAAAGCTTGGTGAAATAAAATAGTCTTTCACTCTATCTAGAGTCAAAATCAAGAACCACATCTGGTACTGTCTCTGCTCTGCAATCAGGGCCCACACACTTTGGGAAATGATGAAACTCCACAGCATGGGTCTGGTTCTCTGCTATCCTGACAGTTAGCCTTCCTTCCAACTAGCACTGTCACATGACACAGTACTTATTTATTAATCGTCAAGATATGGCAGAAACCAGCACTGGTCCAAATGAGCAAGAATCTCCCGTAAGACGCAGAAGGTAGGAATGAGATGAGATCAATGAGGACTCAAAGTAGACTCACACTCAACAGAGAAACAAATGGATCCACGTAAGTTAGGACACAAACACACACCCCACCAACACATTCGTTCGTCTACTTATTTTTGGTCAAAGCTGAATTATCCAATTGGCAGAATCACCACAAATTTAGGAAAATATACTTATTGCACAAATCAAAGTAATAATGCACACTTTTACCTCAGAAATAAATAAAAATAAAAAATGTGAATGCGGAAACGAAACTATTTTAAAGAATCACAACTCTGGTCTGAACATGTTGCTCAGGCACAGACTACTTGCCTAGCACGCTTGAGGCCTTGGGTTCAATTTTCAGTATTGTGAGAAAACAACAAAAATAATCATACATTCATCTTAGGAGATTATTTTAAAATTCATGAGAGCATATCAGACCCTCTCTTTTTTATTACATTCATACAACTCAATGATATAAAAAAAAAAAAGAGCAAAGAAAATCCTTTCACTTTTCTGAGCTTCTACAGCATTTCATGACCAAACCTAATTACTGAGCTCTAGTAATAAATTATTTATGTCTTATCCTAAATTACAGTACAATGAGAACAGTAACAATGTTACAGTGGTCAGGACGGAGCAATGAACTCTCTAGAAAGGGGATCCCAGGCAGCCGGTATTGGAGGAGGCAAATCAGGAAGCAAATCTCCCCACAGGGACATGGAGAGAGCAGAGCACAAGCAACAGCAGTAACAAGCTTCACGGGCACAGCAGGCTGCTGACCACGATACACATCAAGTACAAGCAGCAAAGGATGGGAAAGGAGACAGGAGGAAAACCTCGTGCAGATATGAATGCCTCCCAAACTGCCTAGCCTTAGAAAGCCAGGCCAGGAAAGAGGAGCGAACACATGAATGGCCTATGTTGTAGCTACATACTAAAGAAACCATAGCCGTGCAAATAAGACGGCATTAAGTTTGTTATTTTTAAAGCTTGGCTCACATTTTTGCTATTCACAACTGCATGCCCATAAACTCATACGAGTAGAGTGAAAGCTGTTTGCAGTCACAAGGCCCCTACTCAAACCCACCCAGACAAAGCGGAGAAGCTGCTGTAGTTCACAACTACTGAGACAAGGCAGATTCCCACCATGGCCTCCCCAAAGTCAGCACAGTCTTGCATCCTGGTTTTCCAGCACTGTGCTCTTCCTGCGATCCCTAGCCCGATCCCACCAGACCCTTTGTAACTTAAAGGGTCTCAGCAACCAACTGAACAGATCAAGCTCCTTCCCCAGGAGGAACCACTGCCAATTTGCCTGTCTCTGCCTGTAGACTGAATGGCAGAGCCTTATCACCCTGAGAAAATCTCTCCAGACTCCACTCACACTCTGACTCAACCTTCCTAAAACACTATTTTCATTCTGTAACTCTCTCATACACTGGAATAAGCAGTCTTTTAAAGGGCTTATTTTGAGGTGTCAATCCCTTTTCTTGAGTATTTCTAGGGCACAACACTAAGAGTGACAAGCCAAGACTCAAGAAACATCTCCGAAGAACACACTTTATGCTCCATTTTGGGGATGCATGTGACCCACCTTACTTTTTCTAGAGTATTTATCCCCATGAAGTGGCTTATACACAGTCGGTGTAAAATACATATACTTAATAACTGTCGTGGTCTAGTTTGTAGAATGCAGTGTTTATGCTTGAGAATCTCATGTTGTGGGGAAGGCTCTACCATATTTTACCTTTCTATTTGTAAAACAGAGATAAATAACAAAGGTGTGTAAAATTTTTAACTCCGTGGTAGGCAATAAGGAAAAAACAGGTTAAGTTCTTGTTCCCAACACCTGGTATAAATGATGTGACAAGCATTTCATGGCTAATCTTACATTATAATCAATTCCTACATTCTAATATCTAATGCTAATTAATCCATAATCATAAGTACAGGGTAATGCTCAGGAAGTTGTTGAGTAAACAGAAACAGTACTCTATTAAATATGCTACTTATCATTAGGGACATCTCAGAAGTCATTCACACTGTCTTTGCCTCTGAGTAGTGTTCAAGGTCTCCTTGAACATTATCTATGCAATCTTAGGTACTCCTGTTTTCCTGTCCCTTTGCACACCTCAGCCCAGTCTAGGCCTTTGCTCTAGCTAATACCCTCAACCCTGGATTCTTGCTAACAATCCAACCCCACAATCGGCAGACTAAACAGCATACTGTATAATACTTTCTCTTGTTTCTGCACTTGACTTCTGCTCTTACCTTGATAACTTACCACATTACAAAGGTATTCACTCTGTAGTGCCCTTCTCACTACTACCACACATGTACCATATCATCCCACAGTGCTGAGCACCTAAATAAGCGTTATTAACAACAACACCACAAACAAGCAAATAAGAAAACTTGACAAAGGGTACATGAGAGTGAGCAGGAAGAGGTCTGAAGAGGTAAGGAGATGGTAGTGTACAAGTGATACAAGATATAGGAGTGGGAAGATTGGGGTTAAAAGTGGAGGTGGAGCCGGGCCTGGTGGCGCAGGCCTTTAATCCCAGCACTCGGGAGGCAGAGGCAGGTGGATTTCTGAGTTCGAGGCCAGCCTGGTCTACCAAGTGANTCGAGGCCAGCCTGGTCTACCAAGTGAGTTCCAGGACAGCCAGGGCTATACAGAGAAACCCTGTCTCACCAAAAAAAAAAAAAAAAAAAAAAAAACAAAACAAAACAAAACAAAAAAAAGTGGAGGTGGAGGTGGAGGTACAGAGAGAGGAGGAGTGGGAGATGAGCAGCCCAAAGCCAAGGGCTATGAAAAGTGCTTATAGAGACACAATATTCTGTAAGTTAATTTCTAAAAATCTTTTCAAAAGGGTTTGGATATAAATACCCTGTGTGAGTAGACAATGCTGCTTCCAGAAGAAATGAGTTATTCAACAAAAGTCTCAGTGCCAGCTGGGATACAGTCCTATAAGTTACTGATCAGAGAGGGCAATATAGGTTACTGTCATTGCTTTTGGCTGTCCTCCAGAACTAAATGGTAAAATCCTATTGCCAAAGCCACAACACACTTTGGTTGCAAAACAGACAGAAAGGAATCTAAAGCTGACTTAAAAACTTCACTCTTCATGGTTAGTTTTCATAGTGCTAGATGATGCTGTGCAGGCAGTTGCCAGAGGAAAGACATCGATCTTATCCAGTACTGGACCTTGTATGTTCATTACTGATCATACTGTTTAGAATAAGTGACTACTGAGTGATCACATATAACTCCTTTCTACCATTAGGGCTCAGGAAATTTCCTTGAAGCAGGGACAGAAATGAGTTCTTATTACATTATGTAACAGACAGAGGATAGGGAGGAGTGCCATTGAAAGCTGACATGGACATGACCTGGCCACTGCACTCATGAATCTGCAACGCAGCTACAGTTACATGCATGAAGTCAAGAACATTAGTCACCATTCCAGCGGGCAGCACTAATTAGACTATGTGGTTAAAACAAAAAAAAGAAAAGAAAAGGAGAAAGAGGCACAAAGGTATAAAGTGGAGGTGTTTATTGACTTCTGGGAAGAATTGGGGGATATGCATGATCAAGATATATACATGGATAAAATGGTCAAAGGGTAAAAGATAGTCTTTTTAAAAAAGAAAGAAAAATCTGGGATTAACTTCAAAAACAAATGAATCTGAATTTCTGTGCCGTCATGTCCCTTTCAGAGACAGGAAACAGACTGGAAGACTCTTCTAAGCAGACACTATTGGAGCTAAAGGGAAGGCTGAGTGCTATCTCACCCTGTATTAGGTTTCTACATGGCAGATGCAACCTCTGGGGAGAGGAATACACAAATTCACCACTTCAATTATCTTTTGATATTTACAGTACCTATGATTTCCTACAAATAATGTTTTTGTTGCTCTGCAAATATCTCAGTGGAGAAGGAAACTCCCACAATGGCGAAGGTCATTCCACAAGTGAGAACAGCTGTATCCTGTCATCCAAAGGAAAGGAAACTGTTAAGTGACCTAGGCATACAGAAAGGGGAGAGAAATCCCACAGATTCAGTTAAGTGCTGACATTTATCCCTATGGTAGTAAGAACAAACTTTAAATTTAGAAAATTCACACTCATCTGTGAAACATGTAAATTGATTTCTACAGGGGTTAAAATAGATATCCGGTTCAGAGACTGCCAAAGTCATGCCTTCACACTTCCTCCACCCTCCCTCCCTTCTATCTTAAAAATAAGCAGCCTAATGGGCCAAGTTATCAGCCACCTGGACAGCCTAAACAGCCCTTACCAGGACGAATCCCAGGTCCTATTTGTGGCTATCTTGCTGGGCCTGACATAACAGAGTCATGTGGCCTACCAGCTTGGACACATAACAAAAGCACCATCAACTGAATTACACAAGCAGAATAGAAGGCTAAAGAAGTCACAAACAAGCTAAAAGCAGGCAACATTAGCTTTTAAACTAAGAAAAAAAATCTCTTATGGCTAAATATTCTGTTCAAAGATGATTCCACAATATTTGGGGAACAATGAGACTGAAAATCAGGAGAGATGGCAACTTACAAAATAATCTCAAAGTTAGAAGGACCTGTGTTTACTAATAAGTCTTAAAATATCTGTGAGTGTCTAATGAAGTGAAAAATGCTACAGAAATGAGAATTCCAATACTTTCAGCAACTTCCTATTTGGTTGTTTTGTTTATTTGGTTGGTTAGCATTTTGAGATAGGGTCTCTTTATGTAGCTCTGGCTGTCCTGGAACTTGCTCTGTAGAGCAGGGAAACCTCAAATTCACAGAGATCCACCTGCTTCTGCCTCTGAATGCTGGGACTAAAGGTTTGTGCCACTACCACCCAACTTAAACAAAAAGTAACTCTTCCAATGGGACTTCTAAAAAAAGAAAACGAAAAGAATTAGTTATATGTATGTGAGTATACTGCCGCTGTCTTCAGACACACCAGAAGAGGGAACTGGATCCCATTACAGATGGTTGTGAGCCACCATGTGGTTGCTGGGAATTGAACTTGAAGTGGTCAGTGCTCTTCACTGCTGAACCATTATTTCTCCAGCCCCTCTAATGTGATTTTTTTTTTTTAAACCACAAAACATTTCTGATCTGAAGAATCCCTGGTGAACTGTTCTGCTTTATAACATACACTAAACCGTGTTTTGTTGTTGTTGTTAAAAGTTGTGCCTATGTGTGTGCCTGCATGCAAACCTCCAAGAGTTTTTACATCACATGCATGCAGAAGTCAGAGGGGCCTAGAAGAGGGCATTACATCCCATGGAACTGGAGTTATGGAAGCAGTAGGGAGCCACCATTTGGGTGTGTGAAATGAGCCTGGGTCCTCTACAGAGCAAGTAAGCACTCCTAACCATCAAGTGCCATGTCAACATAGAATCTATGTGGAATACCATTAACCCTGTTTGTAGAAAATTTCAGTCAGTCAGTCAGACAGCAGACAGACAGACATTGCTCTGAAGTAACAGAAATGTTTTAGAACCTCTCATAAAACATGGAATAAGATATCCTTCACTCATCTCTAACATGTCAAGCAGTTCTAACCAAAACTGAATCTGCAATCTTGGGTGACATGGTAAAAGAAAAGTATCAATAAGTATTATTAAACACCTTTAAAATGAAATTATTAAGAAATACTGTATATGTTAGTATTATACAATACATACATGAAAACTCTCTGTCTTAAATAACATTTAAAGGTTGTCATGAAAAATGACAGCTGTGGTAAAACGCACCTTTAATCTCAGCACTCAGGAAGCAGAGGCAGGGAGATCTTTAAATTGGAGACCAGCCTGGTCTACACAGCAAGCTCCATGCCAGCCAAGGAGACACAGCAAGATCCTGTTTCAAACAAAACACAGATCTGGAGGCTGGAGAGATGGCTCAATGCAACCATTGCACATACTGCCCTTGCAATCTGAGTTCCACTCACAGCACCCAGGTCAGGCAGCTCATAAATGCCTAGAACCCAGCTCCAGACTCAATGTTTTTGGCTCCCTCAGGCACCCCCAACACATGTATACCCCCACAGAGAAACACACACACAGATTAAAAAAACAAAAACAAAGACACAAAAAGAACTGGTACTTTATAAAAATATTTAGCATTTCTAGCTGTGTAGAAATAAATGGCATAAAATTTAGAAATGTAAAATAACTTGTACTTTACCATAAATACAAACAGGTCATATCATTGTGCATGTAAAACTTAATATTTAATATATGGAGAATATTTAATGTATGCTGTCTCCTCTCAAGTCCCCCAACACCAACACAGCCCAACTACAAATAACTTTTTAAGACAAACTGCCTCAGTATCCAGGGATGGAACCAAAGCAAGGCAGAGGACCCACAGCCCAATCTCCACTCTCCTCACCTTTCTCCTTCCTTGGCTTACACACTGAATGCCTGTGGAAGGTCCTAGATATTTTCAAACTCATTTCTGCACAGGACTAGGAAGCCTGTAATATCCAAACAAGTGAGAAAGATGTGGTTAACTAGATCCAATACGCCAACCCATCTCACCTTGGTCGTTGTTGCAAGTTTCTTTCCTGGCATCTGAAAACGATTTCTAAAACTTAACCATGGGCTTTTGTTTTGTGCAGTTTTGAAACAGGACCCCACTATGCAACCTTAATTAGCCTGGAACTCAGGAGATACCCAGCTGCCCCTGCCAGGGTTAAAGACCACTACACTTTAAGGCTGTGTTGTAACCACTGAGAGCTAAGGTGGTTGTGAGCTGCCATGTAGTTGTTGTTCCTGAGAATCTGGGTTCAAAAGCTACCGCCCACATGAAAGCTGTTCTTAACTCTAGTTTCATGGGCTCTGACGCCCTCTTCTGGTCTCTGTGGCCAC
Source organism: Mus pahari (assembly GCF_900095145.1). Lineage (NCBI taxonomy): Eukaryota > Metazoa > Chordata > Mammalia > Rodentia > Muridae > Mus > Mus pahari. Next base: position 47,217,266 of record NC_034590.1, on the reverse strand, counting down.
TGCATGCATATGGTGAATTGACATACACTCAAGCAAAACACCAGTATACACAAAATAAAATAAATAAAATCCAGAACCAAAAAAAAAAAAAAAAAAAAAAAGAAAAAAAAAAAAAAAAAATGAGGGGAAAATGTAACATTACACTACTAGCATATACACGGGCCACGAGAATTTGAACCCAGACCTGACTCTAAAGTCATGTTTATACGTTTTTCACATACAGAAACATGAAAGTACCTTAGGGATGTGACCAAGAAAGAGGGAAGGGGGTGGTTTTGTATACTGTGCATTAATACAGAAAACAAAAAATGAAAAGGGAAGGTCTTAGAGGATTTTCACTAAATAGAAGATGCTTGACAGAGGGTGTGAAATTTTAATAATTAAGTCACTGAAATGAAGAGACAACAAAGGTAGCATTTGTTGTTGGTCTTCGTTTGTAAACTAATGTATATATGACACCTTCTGCCTTTCCAGAACAGCTAACAAGCAATCAACAGGCCAACCCACAAGCAAACAGAAATGCTGACAACTTGAGAAATGACTGGAAAGTACTCTTAGACCTTTCCACATAAACATGGGCTTCGTTTTTGTTGTTGTTGTTGTTGTTGTTTTTCTCCACATAAAACTGAGTCACCAGCTGAGATTTTCTACTACACAAAAATTAGTTGCTGTTGAATGAATAAACTTCTCTAAGAATAGTTTACTCTAAATTCTACAAAAGAGAGGGGTCAGAATCAATATTCAAGCTTTCCAAGAATGAAAAGGGAGTCTGCTTACGGTTCAAAATTCTAGAGAAACAAATGTATGATGTTTCTGCTTGCTCCGCCATAAATTAACCAACTTTAAGTAGAGATAAGGAGCATGCCATCCTACCACTGCGCGGCACATACTGAAGAGCACACTAGCTTTTCAAAACAGCAATCACAAGTTCTGGAATCTGCTATTAAGCTGAGCAGACAATGGCCCAGTACAATGGACAAAGCAAAGCCATATACACTGACACATGCCATTGTAAACCTGAGCAGCTAAGCCAGGCCAGAGCAAGAAACAAAAACAGAAGGCAGCCACCCACCCATGCAAGGAATGTCTCCCCATCAGTCTCACAGAAGGCAAAGAAATACCATAGACTTGGAGGAACTTAAAACTCAGCTATGGACTCTCCAAGACACTACTTCTCAGTTGACTATTTGTTAGCAGCCTTAACACAAACATCCACTCTGGCTGAGAACGAACTGGACATAACTAACCCTAGTGTAAGTTCTGTCTTTCTAAAGCACTTAGAACTAATTATGCAATGAATAAAATCTTGCCAGACAAATTAACCTGCTACTTTCCAACACATGAAACTGCCATGATTCCTAAGAAACATTCTACAGTAGGATAACCAGAGGTAATAACAAATAAGATCAAAGGCTTGGAGCATATTCTCTAATATATATTCCTAAGAGGGACAGGATGGTTTACAAACACTGAAGCAAAATAACAATTCAAATAGTAAAATCAACAGAATGGATAAGTAGTGAATGAGACTTAGAAGAGAGCTTTTTAAAAAAAAGTCAATAAATGTGTAAGAAGACCAAGACTATTGTAAGTTCTGAACAACATATAAAAAGCAACCGCCTGAAAGCACCGAGGGAGTAAAAGCTGAGAGCTGAGAATGTTGCTGAGATTCACTTTTTCCTTTTCACTTTGCAGGTCCAGGCTGCCCAGACCACATGGTGGAGCAGCAAGAGCTCACACAGAAAGCTACAGTCTTAGAAAGCTGCATGTGAACTCCAAGCCCTCGCTACACTAAATCGGACTGGTACTGACGAGAATCCAAGGCTTCTCGCACAAAGCAAATGCACAGAGACTATACTAAAATGGATGCACCCAAAAGAACAAACACTAACATTCGGAAGATAAAAGAACACAATGGACCCTAAAAGAAATACCGCCATGGTGCGGCACACATTAAAGAGTACTAGGTATGCGGAATTTGTTTAAATATTTTACCAAATCCCTCGCTAGTAACTGAGTTAGATAAAATTCAAAATATATGTTCACTTATACTTGCATATGACTTCTAATTTTATCCACGCCAAGCTAGAGACACATCTGTATATTTTAAATCTCATCAAGAACTTATACCTAGGATGTAACAGGAACTCTTCCAACTTAGTAAGACATTTCATTAAAAACAAATTATTTGAGTAAGTCATGTCAGTAACGAAGACATATGTTAACTTGGAGTGTTAGTAGAACTCAAGAAGTATGAAGAGCCCACAAGGGGAGAAAGGGAGAAAAGATGCTTTAACAGGGAAGAAAAAACATAAGTGCTATGAAAGATGTAGAGTAGGAGAATACTGGGGCTTAAAGATTTTATCAAGGATGGAGGGTGGATTCCAAAATGTAGGATGTATGAAGAGTATTACAGTAACCTGCTACTTTCTTAACTAAGTTAAATATACAAGCACAGAGCCCAGTGTGGCAGCATATGTCTTGACAAGCAGAGGTAGGAGGCTCTCTGTAAGTTCAAGGCCAGCCTGGTCTACACAATGAGTTCCAGACCAGCAAAGGCTACATGATGCAGGAGAAGAAGAAGAAGAAAGAAAGAATAGAGGAGGAGGAGGAGGAGGAGGAGGAGGAGGAAAAAGAAGAGGTGGAGGACAAGGTCAACAACACATTGACAACAATTCGCACAAATGTTTTACAAATGAGTTTGAACAGAAATATGAGTAGGTTGCAAATGTTTCTCCCAGAAATAATAGGTTATTAAACAAAAATCCCAATGCTAGGCATGGGGTATCTCACTATGAATCAAGGAAGCATCTGAGGCCCCCAAATCAGCAATGGCTATTGCCACTAACCTTGGTTGCTCACCAAAACTAAGTGGTAAAACCAATTTGCCAACTTTGGTTGCAGCACAGAGAGGAGTCAGGCTGGAACTGACCTGAAAATTTGCTCCCTACAGGTTAGCTGTCATAGTGGAGATGCTGTGCAGGCCACTATGGGAGAAGAAATGTAATAACTGACCCCTGCAAGCTACAATTCCAATGCTCAGGGCAAGATGTGCCCACTGGTACAATGACTAACATGAAGGTTATGGGGATAATCAACCACTCTGTGTTTGGCTCTAAGGCCTGCTCCACAAGAGAAAAATCCATGCTCAATACTGTGAACCCGGCCAAAAGTGCCTGGTTCAGGAAGTCATTGGCCCTAGACAGTAACCTACTACTATTCTTGCTAAACAGACATAGGATCAGTGCTGTTCCCAACCCTGGACAAAGAAGCTGGGCAGAAGTTAATGAGATTCTCATCTGGCCTAAGACTGATGGCCTGTGAGTGACTACATGGAACAATACAATGCCATGCTACCCCTCACTCCACCCCTGCCAAGGGCTCAGAGAACATCACAGAAAAGGAAGAAAGAATGTAACAGTCACAGGAGTTCTGTGAAATGCTGCCTTCTGCATATGACTTGGTTATTGGAATTACACATTCCCAGCAGCTGTGGTTACCTGCATCAGATCAAGCTTGTCAATTTTCTAGCACAGGCAAAGGAGAGGCTGAGAAGTCTCCACCCCTAGCTGAGGAGCTATTGACAGTTAATGGCTGCTGGGGAGGGAGAATCATTTTTCCTTTGGGCATGTGGCCATTATCCCATAATCCTGTGGATGGCACCACACCTATTTATATGAGGGCAGCACTAGATGCAATCACTGTGTTAATCATCGGAGGAGGAGGAGGAGGAGGAGGAGGAAGAGAAGGGGGAGGAGGAAGAAGGAGGTGGGAGGGGAGAAGGGGGAGGAGCAGGGAAGAGGAGGTCATGAAGTTGAAAGGGGAATGTGAGAGGCCTAGTGCAAGGTGGAGAGGGGACGGAATGGCTAATGCATTGTGTACATGTAGAAAATTCTCAAAGAGTAAGATGTATGGATAGACAGATACGGAAAACATATCAATGGCTAGCAGGCACATAAAAGATGCCCAACATCATGGGGATCATAAAAAGCCTCTATCCATCTAGCAGTTCCCTTCATCTGTGTCAAACATGCATTTCCAGTTTTCTAATAATCCACAGGTCCAGGGGACAAGTACCAACCAAACACTAAAGGAGAAGACATGATAGAACTTTACACGCTTTAAAAAAAAAAAAAAAAAAAAA
>NC_034590.1:47198925-47212180 GCF_900095145.1 Mus pahari | reverse complement strand
TCTTACTTTGAGGAGAGTTGGAATTAGGTCTTCTTTGAAAGTCTGATAGAATTCTGCACTAAACCTATCTGGTCCTGGGCTTTTTTTTGGTTGGGAGANTATTGATGACTGCTTCTATTTCTTTAGAGGAAATGGGACTGTTTAGATCGTTAATCTGATCCTGATTTAACTTTGGTACCTGGTATCTGTTTAGGAATTTGTCCATTTCCTCCTGGTTTTCCAGTTTTGTTGAGTATAGCCTTTTGTAGTAGGATCTGATGATGTTTTGGATTTTCTCAGGATCTGTTGTTATATCTCCCTTTTCGTTTCTAATTTTGTTAATTAGAATACTGTCACTGTGCCCTCTAGTTAGTCTGGCTAAGGGTTCCACTCAATTCTTAAAGTTAAGTTTGCCTGACACCAGAACTAGAGATGTTCATTATGAAAAAAGGGCAAAGCAAACCTTCACAAAGACAGAAAGAAAACCTTTAAAAAATGTCTCCGACAATATTTATTTACCTATGTATACGTTTGTTAAGTGTACTTAACTGCTGAGCCATCTCTCCAATCCCCAAGAAGTTTGATTTTTAAGAACAATATACAATGATCAAGTGGAGTTTATCCTGGAGTGTAAACCATTGAAAAAGTTAATGGAATTCGCCACGTGAAAAGAACAAGGAAAGAAACAGTTCTGCAAAAGCCCAGTAACTTGACTACAATCAGACCCATGGGAGAGAGGCAGAGACTGACTCCACAGAGCTGTCCATGGACCACAGTACACCACAGCATGCAGGTAACCTATAAACTACATCATACACAGCACTTCTCTTTTGAGACAAGGGCTACCTAGCTAGTCTAAAATTGCTTTGTAGACCAGGCTGGCCTGGAATTCACAGAGATCTCCCTGCTTCTACCTCCTAAGTCCCAGCATTAAAGGCATTTTCCACTATTCTTGGCTACAAATATTAAAAAACAAACAAACAAAAACACATGTGCACATGTCTCATTAAATACTAAAAAGGCATTTGAAAAAGACAATGACCACTTCTTTAATAACCCTCAGCACACCAAGACAGAACTTAAGAAAGGAAAAGAACCTACATTTGAAATAAAACAAAGTGAAAGTTTCAATGTTTACTCTGATACAGGAAACTTCAGTATACTATAGGATCCCATGATGGCAATGTTAACTAATGAGTGCATAATTCATGAAGCCAAGTTTACCTAGACATCAATGCTAAAGATGGATGTTATGAAAAAGAGTAAGAAAAAAAAAACCTTCACAAAGGTAGACAGAAAACCTCTAAAATGTCTCCAATAATATCCAGGAATGTTCTCTTTTTAAACTATTTAGAACTGACCCCCTTGGTGGGGTTGGGAGGAAGGGTCAGAGGTCAGGAGTGCTGCTGAGAGTTCTTGCTGAGTTTTACTTTTAGGGGAATCCTGGTATTCTAGCTACTACCTGCCTAATGGTACAGTTTCTGTGTGCACACACTCATGCTCTTACATGTGTATGTGAATGCAGATGCTCCATGCCCTGGAGTATGGGCGGAGGTCAGAGGACATTCTCACTTTGCACCTTGTTTTTAAAGAAGGTCGTGTATGTTAGGTTAGACGACCCATTTACTTCCAGATAGCCTCCCACCTTTTACATGGGTTCTTGAGATTCAAACTCTGGTCCTTATATTTTGTTTGGCAAGTGCTTTACCCCTAAGACAACTCCCCAGCCCCAAACACAGGTAACCCAATTATAACACTGTACCTGAGAGGATAAGTAAGAAAGAACCAGTTTAACCTCCTTTAAAGTTAATCTTTAACCCCAAAAATATTACACACAAAAACCTACACTATAATTGTGTAAGTGACGTACACTACTTGACCATAAGACCAAAAGGAAAATCAGAGGAATCTATATTTCCATGGCAAGCTTATTATATATAAAATGTTTTAACTTTAAACCTCTTAAGTAGCTATAGGGCTGGAGAGTTGGCTCAGCAGTTAGGAGCACAGGCTGCTTCTTCCCGAAGGCCTGGATTTGATTCCCAGAATCAGCATGGTGGCTCACACTCATCTATAACTCTAGTCCCAGAGGCTTTGACGCCCTCTTCTCGTGCAGGCAAAACATCCACACCCACAATATTAAAAAACAAAACAAAACAAAACTTAGCTACAACTCTTATTCTATAAGAAAATGGATACCAATGCTCAAAGTCTTTGGTTATTGACACTGTTCAAAAGTGGTAGACTGGAATCTTGCAATATAAAATATTTTCCCTGAATCAGTAACTTGGCTTCTTATACTCGGTTACTGTTGAGCATACATGAAGTTCACAGGTGCACAGGAGACATTTAAATAGCTATCAAGAGGAAAATCAGTATCAAATGAACAAAACATATGGGTGTTCTCTGCAGCTCAGACCTGACTCCTGCTGCATCGTAAAGGCAATGTGGGAAGAAAGGAGCAACCAGTTTTGGAAGAGGTCCAGGGGAACAGGGAAAAGAGTAGGAGCAGGAGCTGGGGCAGTATTTTGAAATGTTAGCAATCACTGTTGCCTCATGAGTACATGAAGGCTGGGCATGTATTATACAGACATGCATTTCTAAAAAGATTTAGAATCAGAGGCTTCCATAATTCAACCAAGATCCCTTAACAATGACTGACATTACCACATGACTCAGCACCAGCAGCAGCAAACTCACCAGGGAAATAAGCAGAGCCTGACAAATGCCCCCCTGGGCTTGCCTTCAGCCAGACTAAGGGTGTTAGCTAGATACCTGCAAAAGGTTTTGGGGAAGAAAGGAAGAAGGGAGGATTGCCATATTATGGGATTTAATGCAATCTGATACACTTATTCTACTTATCTCACAACAGTGTGGATTTAAAAGACACAGGAACTGCAGTCAGCCGCCTTCTTGGAACCACACTTTGGGAGATGCACGGGATGGTCAAGCAACAACTCTTCTTGGGCTCACTGGGAAAAGAACCATCTGTTTCTCCCCGATTGTGAGCGGGTACCCGCTGACAAATTTAATTTGGGAAACACTTATCTTTTATTTACATTTTTCACTCCATTCTTCCTATGGCTCTGACTACATGCATATAATAAACCTCTTAAATACTGTTTCCTATTTTTTTAGAGAAAGTGAACATAAACCAAATGTTTATAAGAGCCATTTACAGAACATTTCACACAAACTAAAAGAGAAAAATAAAAATAAAAACAAAGCAACCACCACCACCAAAAGTCACTCTCTTCTCAGCTGCCCACTTACCTTTCTCCAAGATTTGGATACAAAGCAAGTCTCAACAAACTTAAGAAAACTGAAATAACATCCTGCACACTATCTTGCTACAAATAAAGCCCAGTATCAATAAGAGGTGGCAGAAAGCATACAAACTCATGAAAACTACAACACTACTGGATCGAAACTGAGTCAAGAGGAAATCAAGAAAATTTAAAAATTCCTAGAATTGAAGGAAAATAAAAATACAACACAGTGCAGTCTCAGTGACTATGGTAGGAGGTCACCACAACATGAGGAACTGTATTAAAGGGTCGCAACATTAGGAAGGTTGAAAACCACTGGCCTACATCAAAACATGGAGCAATTTCATGATAATGTTCACCTGAAGCCATGGGAAAACAAGAACAAACAATACTTTTTTTTTTTTTTTTTTGGTTTTTCGAGACAGGGTTTCTCTGTGTAGCCCTGGCTCTCCTGGAACTCACTTTGTAGAACAGGCTGACCTTGAACTAAGAAATCCGCTTGCCTCTGCCTCCCTAGTGCTGGGATTAAAGGCGTGCGCCACTACCTCAATGACACATGGTACAGGCAGGGAGAAGACACCCAGATGCCCAACCACTTGCCTGCAGCAAGAACCACTATAATACGTGGTATGAATGACAGATGAGAGAGAAAGAGAAGTGGGACAGTTGAGTATTAAAGAGAGGAGGAACTGGAGACTTCAGGGTGAATAGCCTGAAGTAACCTGCCCCACCATGGGCAAAAGATGCCCTCCCCTCCCCACCCCAGACAGGCAGGTGAACATCCAGCCCCTTCAGCAGCTGCAGCACTCTGGAGAGCTGGCCCTGATGGTGTGTGTGTGTGTGTGTGTGTGTGTGTGTGTGTGTGTGTGAGAGAGAGAGAGAGAGAGAGAGAGAGAGAGAGAGAGAGAGAGAGAACGAGAGAGAACCCAAATTAAAATCAGAGATGAAAAAGAAACATTACAAAGACACTGAGAAAGTTCAGAGATTTAAATAGACATCCTTTAAAAACCTATACTCCAAGGGCACTGTGGCACACGCATTTAATCCCAACCCTCAGAAGGCAGAAGCAGGTAGAGCTCTGTAATTTTGAGGCCATCCTAGTCTACACAAGAGCTCCAGGTCAACCAGAACTTACTTTATGAGACTCTGTCTCAAATAAAATCAAAACAATCTATAATCCACTGAACTAAAACAATTAAACTAGATATGCATCAATTTCTAGAAATATCTATCTGTCTATAGATAGGTAAGTCTATTTCTTTGTAGACTTTTATAAGTCTTTTATAAGGAAACAAGCATCAAAATTAAGATACTTATATATGCCCATAATAACTAATAAAATACAGTTAATTTAAACTCTCCCAGCTTAAAAAACAAAACAAAAACAAACAAACACCCAGGACCAAATGGATAGAATGCAGAATTCTACCAGACTTTCAAAAGAATACCAACACTCCTCAGATTATCCTGCAAAAGTCAAAAGTAAGGAACACTTCCAAATTGGTTTTACAAAGCCGGTATCACCAAACACCAAAACCAGACAATGATCTAAGAGGAATAGAAAAAAAAATTATTGGTTAATCTTTCTAATGATCTCTCTAATGATCATAGATGGAAAATTCTCAATAAAATATTTACAAACCAAATTCAAGAACACATTAGACACCATGATCAAGTCAGCTTCATCCTAGAGTATGAATGTTTCAACACAAGTAAAACAGTAACTGTAATCCACCACATGAACAGACTCAAGGTCAGAGAGACTCAATCATTTAATTAGAGGAAAAAAACGGACTTTGGGAAAATAGTATATCTCTTCCTAACAAAAGTCCTGGAGAATTCTGGGACATACCTCAACACAATAAAGCCAAAATATATATCAAGATTATATTAGGATGATGACATCCTAAGCAGAAAAACTTAAAGCATTTCCACTAAAAAAAAAAACAAAAGACAAAAACAAAACAGGGATGTACACTCTCCATTCCTATGCTATGTATGACTGAAATCTTAGCTAAAGCAACATGACAAGTAAGGAAAAAAGAGATTACATACAGAAAAAGAAGTCTAAGTTTCCTTAACTGCAGATGATAAGATTCTATACATAAAAGATCCTAAAGAACCCACCAGGAAATGTATATAGCTAATAAATAGATTCAGTTGAGTAGCAGAATACAAAATTAACACAAAATCAGCAGCCTTCCTATAAACAAACAAGCATACCAAAAAGAAATCAGGGAAGCAATCACATTCAGAATAGCCTCCCAACCCCCCAAATTGCATCTCTTGGAATAAATGTAACCTAAGGAAAGTAAAAGAGTTCTGTTATTAAAAAACCTTTAACCACTGAAGAAATGAAGAAAAAGTTAAAAGATAGAAAAGACCACCCAGAGTCAAGCATTAATAGAATTAATACAGTGAAAATAGCCATCCTATCAAAAGAAATTCACACATTAAAAGTCATTCCAATCACAATCCCAACACAGTTCTTCACAGACACGGGGTGGGGGTGGGGGATCTTAAATTTCATCCGGGAACATAAAAAAGAAAGAGTAGCCAAAACCATCCTGAACAATAAAAGAACTGTTGAAGGTATCACCATCCCTGGTTTTAAGTTCTACTGTGGAGCTACAGAATTAGAAACAGCCACACTGACCAATGGAACAGAAATGAGAACCTACATATAAGTCTACACATCTACAGTCTCCTGATTTTTGACAAAAAACCAAACATACAAACTGGGGAAGACAGCCTCTTCAACAAACAGTGCTGATTAAACTGGAAAGCTATGTAGACGAATGAAACTAGATCATACCTGATACCCTGAAACTAAGAGAGGAAATGGGATGGAGTGGACACAGAAAATGACTTAGTAAAGAGGACCTCAGTAGAGGAGAAAGACCAACAACTGACAAATGGGACCACATGTGACTAAAAGTTTCTGCACAGAAAACAAAAAACAAAAACAAAAACAAAAATCACTGAAGTGAAGAAGCAGACTGGAAATAGGGAAAATATTTACCAGCTACATACTTAACAGACAATACCTAGAATACATAACTTAAAACATTAAACATTAAGAAAGCATATTTAATAAAAAAAAATGGAGCACAGAATTAAACAGAGTTCTCAAAAGAAGAAATAAAGATGAATGAGAAACTTTTAACAACTGTTCATCAGCTTCAACCACCAGGAAAAGGGAAACTAAAACTACTTTTGAGATTTTGTCTCCTCCTAGTCTGAATGGCCAAGATCTTTTTGTAAAAGGGCAACACATCTACATGGATGTGGGGAAGGGGAATGTTTTCTTCATCATTAGCATGAGTGAAATCTCGTACAACCACTATGGAATTCAGAGTGTAGGCTCCCCAGGAAACTACCCGAAGATCCAGTTCCACCACCCTTGGCCATATTCCCGAAGGACTACATCCTACTCCAGTGACAACTTGCTCATCCATGCTCATCAATGCTCTATTCATAAAAGCCTGGAAAAGGAATCAGCCTAGATATTGAACAACTGATGAACGGATAATAAAAATGTGGAACAATTATATACTGTAGTATTATTCAGCTGTTAAAAAATTAAATTATTAAATTTGCAAGTAAATGGCTCAAGCTAGAAAAATCCATTCTGAGGTAACCCAGAAAGAAAAATGCCCCATGTTGTCTCCAATTTGTAGATGTTAGCTTTGGATCTTCAGGTACGTTTGTTTCATTTGGAATTCTCATAGAGGACATGGGGGGAAAAAAGAGGCCATGGAAGAAGGGAACTCTCAAGGAAGGAGTGACAAGAGAACAATAGTAAGAAAAGGGTTAAAGGTGAATAACAGAACAGGAAGAGTTAAGCTGGGTGAGTGTGCTAGCAGTTAGTAAACTAAGCACCATAACTAAGTCTGGCATTCATACTGAATTTGTTAGAATGTCACAGTTTAACAACAAAAATAACAAAATATAAGTACTTCATTTATTGGAAATTACCAAATTAAAAACTGTATTCAGGTTGCTGAAAGAAAATTAAAAGGAAAGTACATATCTATAAAGCTCTAAAGAAATTTAAAAGCTCCTGGCATCTTTTTTACTGCATTTTTTTTTACTTCACAAATTATTCTCCAAAGGAACTCAAAATTGTCATGTGCAAAAGATACAGTTGACACAAAAAATCATTAGCAGGATTTGATTAGATCAAAAATGATGATCAAAGTTAAAAAAAAAACAGAAATAGATAAAAAGAGAGTTAGTAACAGAAAGACACACAAACAGACATGCACTCACACATGCACAAGAACTTGCTCAAGCACACAAGTGATTTTTAAAATGAAATAGTAACTCAAAGAGAAATCTAAACAATTTAATACACAGCAAAGACTGTCCAAAACATTTACAAGGGCAGAAACATTACATAAACCATTAATTCATACATAATGACACGATGCTAGGTATTAAAGACAGATGAAAATATGCAGTCCCTGCCACTGAAGAACTTAAAACCAAGAGGGTATGGGGCAGTGAGGGAGGGGAGGAAAGGGAGGGAGAAGGAGAGAATGGAGGGAAGGGAGGGAGGGGGAGTGGAAAAGGGAGGGAGGAGGGAGAAGGGGAAGACAGAGAAGAAGCATGAACACAGCAGCAAGAACAATTCCGAGCTAGAAGACAATACAATAATTAAGACAGAGCAGAGTATACATACTCATTGTTAGCTGCCATGGTGACCAAGCACAACAAACTGGTTTAAAACAACAAAAGTCATCTTATAGTTCTATAGATCTGAATGGAAGGTGACCTAATGGATCATAAACCCAGGTTATCAGAGAACTTCTCTCCTTTCTGCAGAATCTATCACAAAGTATTTATCTGCCTCTCCCTCTCTGCCTACTTCTCCTAGCTTCTGTACAGCACCTACATTTCTTGGCTGTAGTCCCTTTAATCATCTTCAAGGCCAGCAAATCTCATTTCTCTAACTTCCTCAAGGATTCTCTCCTTATCCAACCCAGGACCAGATCCAACCTCTGGATAATCCAAAATAGCCTCCCCAGCTCAAGGTCCTTAACTGTCACCTTATCTGCACCTTCCCTCAGACCATGTTAAGTAAAGTAGTTCTGAGTATAAGAGCATGGACATTGGTTGTGGCAAGGGAGAGAGTGTGGGTATGCTATTATATAAAGTACTGTAAAAGGCCCAATGATTAAAGCAGGTAAAGTGTATCAGCATATGGGTGACAGGGCCCATGACGACAGCATCACACAAATTAACTTCAGCTGTTTAAGAACTGATTACAATGTTGGTTAAAATGGTGGGCAAGCTATGTGGGAAATACTGCACTCTGCAGACAGAAAGACAGCATGTGCCAATGCTTATGTACATAAAGTCCCATAGAAAATCTCAGAAACACTGCTAGGAGTTGGTTAGCACAAAACTGGTGAGTATGAGGAACAGACAGGTTCAGAAAGGGAAAAGAATAGCAGTATACTGGTGAGGAGTTTAGGCTTCACGCACTCTAGGTACAATAGCCAGCCATCAGCAGTCCAAGCCCGACAGCAGCCATGACACATATGTCTGAGAAAATGATTTCTGCCTGTGATATATGGTAATGGACATGAAAGGACAAGCTTGTGACTAGAAGCTGGGAGGTATTACTGAAACTATCTCAGTAAATTATAAAAGGCTGTATGCCTAAATATGGCCAGTGAAAACAGGGACGAAGGAGAGGATAAACTGGAAAAGGCTTTGAAAAGGATCAGAGTTAGCACTTGCAGCTTCAAAGGTGAAATCGGAGGCATTTACCAAGCATTTCACCTTGGTTTAAATTACTGACAGCACTAGAAAGAAGAAAATATTGAGCCAATAATAACTTGAGATGAATACAGAGTTGATTCTAGGTATGCCACTTTTGAGATGTCTTTGCTATGGTCAAGAATAACAGCTGTTGGCAGTGAACAAAAGAGAAATGGACACATGGATCTGAAGCTCACAGAAAATCCATTAGAACACAGATTATGACAGCACTAACACATCAGCAATCATCTACACTATCACTGTACAGCCCCGAAAAGTCTAGAACTCTCTGTAATTCAGGATGGCTCTGGTTTATAAGCCATGTTCCTGTCCTGACTCAGTTTCCTGAGTGTTTTGATTAAAGGCATCAGCCGCTAGAACCTGTGACAAGAATTAATTAGAAGGAAGCCAGGAAGGTTGGAGGAATAAGACTGATTATGATGTAAAGCATTAAAGCATTCTAGCAATACAACAAAAAATATGGCTCCCAATGATGATGTAAGTTTTAAACTGTTAAATAATATACAAAAGATTTTAAGAAAAAAAAATCTAAAGCTGGGCATAATGGGACATGCCTTTAATCCCAGTGCCAGAGGCAATCAGATCTCTGTGAGTTCAAAGACAAGTCTGGTCTACATAGTGAGTTCCAGGACATCCAAAAATACATAGTGATGACCTTGTCTGAAAAGAAAGGAGAAAAAGGAAAAAGATAAAGAAAGAAGGGAGGTGGGAATTATACAGAATTCTTAAATAACAGTTTGGTGAAGAAAAGTCTATTAGTTATGAAAGTGACCAACTATTCAAAATATTCAAGGTAATATAATTCTAGTTAATATATGTAAGATATTCTAAAATCACAATTTTAAATAGGAATTGTAAGAATGGTATTCAAAATATTAAAAAGACACTAATCTGTATTACACTTGGAGAATGCCTAAGATTGCTTTAGCATGTCAATTAAAACTGCAAAAGAGACTTAATAATGTGTACAATAATTACACTTAAAGTGACCTGAAGTCTAATATAGGCATGTATCACTCCATGCTAGAAGGTAAAAAAGAAAATAAAAGAGAAAGACTATACACGATGACTCAAGGTACAATTATGGGTAATTTTATTTTTCCATTTCATGTCATGAAGCTTCCGTGAGTTAAATTCTTCATAATATGATTCTTCATTAATGTTCCAAATAAGCATTTATTACTAAAAATCAAGATAAATGAGGGGCTAGTGAGATGGCTCAGTAGTTAAGAGCACTTTCCGCTCTTCTAGAAGACCCAGGTTCAGTTCTCAGGACCCACACCAGGCAGCTCACAGCTGTAATTCCAGCTTGAGGGGATCTGATGCCCTCTTTTGTCTTCTGCAGGTATATGTACTCACTCATTCACATCTCCTCTCCACCATACTCATCACCCTGCCCACACACACACACACACACACACACAATGAAATTTAAAAAAATCAAGAAGTGGTATCTTTGTTAAAGAGATGTTTAGTTTCCTTAAAACTGCTTAAGGCAATTATATGCCTCACCCTTTAAAGGGCTCTTCTAAACAAGACATGTTCCTACTCCTATCTCTTTTCATGGAGCTTTGGCTTAGAAACTTTAAACAAAGCACTTGCTACAATTAAATAATGTAGTCAAACTCAAACTGATCCTTCACCAAGGGATACAGTTCTATAAAAGGAAAAAGGCCATAGTACACCAATAGCCTAAAATAAAAACAAATCATGTGTTTATTACCACAGAACAGATGTGTGCAATGGATCTGAAACAACAGCTGTGCCCAAGTTCAGTGGCATACAGACCTCTCTGAAGAGTCAAGAGTTACAATCAGACACAAGCCATGGTGATGGTAAGACGACGAACCTCCATCTACTTCTACAACTTTGCTTCTCTGTACACTGCTGATAGAACAAGCCTATGACTTCTGAAAGAAAGGTAGAGTCTTCTAAGGTAACTATTGTTGGTTTCCTCTGCCTTTACTTTTTAAAAGGTTCTTCCAGGCCAATTTTATTGCTTTATATTTACTGGTTTGTTTGTTTGCTCATTTTTGAGACAGTGTCATTGTGTAGACCAGGCTGGCCTCCAAGTCAGAGAGATCCTCCTCCCTCTTACTGTCTCCCAAGCGCCAGACATGCAACCAAGTCCAGCGTTCTTCACACTTCTTACTCTCCAAAGCACTTGGCACAATAGCACATAAAACAGGCCACAGCCCAGCACACTCAGGATCCTGAGGCAAGAGGATTACTCCAAGTTCAAACTCCCACTTCAAAAANAAAAAAAAAAAAAAAAAAGAATAAACTACCACAAAGAAGAATAAACTCATTTTGGAGATAAACACACATAGATTAGAACCTTATGTATATTTTCAAAAGCTAATAAAAATGCAGACATATAGGTAAGGGATTATTTCTTTAACCTTTCTAAGCATCAGATGCCCAGACAACAGAAGAAGGATCACATGATCACGTCCTTGTCATCATGGAGGAGTAAACAAGAAACTGTTACCAGAATGCCCAGTGTCTAACACACAATGATACACACAATGACAGGTTTTTATTGTTAGTTCTCAGTGGGCCGTGGAATGGAATCCCCAGATTCATAACCACATGGACTTTTAGTTGACGTTTATAAGCTCAACAAGAACTCAGGTTAAAAATTTAGCATAAGCTGAGGAGGCTCAAAGTGGAGAAGAAAGCTGCCAACATGAGCTGTACACTGGAACTAAGAGCAGTGGGTATACATTCTAGGTCCTTATGGGTATCCCAATAAAGGAGTGGCTAGGGTTAGTTTTTAATCACCAACAGTACAATGACTGTCATTTCCAATCCAACACAGTAAGCTTAAATAAAATGCCCACTGCATACACCCAAGCAACTAAATGGATTGCACACCTCTGACTTTACTTACGGGACGTATAAATGATGAAAACGTTACTAGGAGATGGTTAGAAAATGTAATGACTCTTTTCTCAATCTGAGTTGACACGTGGGGAAATGATTAGATTCTTCTAGAAAATTAGGAAAACAATGTGAGCCAAGAAGGATATGTCTCCAATCCAGTATTTTCATCTTTAACCCTATAATGCTTTTCACAATCAACAAAGACTGACTTAACAGTTCTTTCTAAGCTTTATCTAACTAAAATAAAAAGCAAAATGACATTCAAGAATCTGAAGCCAGCTTGGACTGTCTATACAGTGACTCCAGGCCAGCCAGAGCTACATAATGATGCCCTGTCTAAAGATAACAACAACAACAAAAACTATTTAAAGGAGCAATATGAATTGATACCTACAAGAAACAGATATTTTCTACAAGCAACAGAAATTTCTTCACCCCAACTCTATCCAATTCTTTTTTGTTTGTTCTTGTTCTGTTTTTGAAACAGGGTTTCTTTATGTAGCTCTGGCTCTCCTGGCTCTCACAGAGATTCCCCTGCCTCTGCCAGTGCTGAGATTCACTGTGTGCACCACTTCACCCAGCCTCTGTCCATTTCTTAGGAAGGAATATACTGAACAATGATTTGAGAAATCTAATGACAGAATGTCCAGAACTGTGAAGCTTTGTAGGCAGCACTTGCTTACCACGTGCAGGGAGGGCCCTGAGCAGGATTCTCTCGACCATAAGAAAATAAAATGTAATTAGTGGTGCCAACTTGACAGAATACAACTCCCTGGTAGTGGTGATGGTGGTAGGGTGGTGGTGGTGGTGAGATACTCTTCAGATAGAGTCCTCACTATAGCTGACACAATTCCCTGGCTAGGAAGGAAAAGGAGATAAGCAGCAGTAGGCATTCATCCACTCTGCTTCCTGCCTGCCATGGTGGACTGTGAGTCAAATACCCCCTCCCACTAGTTTACGGTTGTCATTGTTTTTTATCACAGGAACAGAAGAAACTAGGGCAGTCAGTAAAACAAAAGGAGGAAATGATATGTAGTTATCTGGCAATACTATTATCTTCAAAGATAATTCAGTAGTAGAATATTTGCCTATCATACCCAAAGTCCTGGATTTAAAAAAAAAAAAAAAAAAGAAAAAGGAAGTAAAAGACAAAACACTGAAGATCCAGAAACACAAGAAAGTCCAAATGAATATGAAATGAATGTGTACCAAGATATACATGAGAAGCCACAATATATACCAAGCTGATATTTAATATGGATAAACATGATCCTGTGTTGACAAAACATGCAAATGACAGAAATCTATCTTAAAGTATGTATACAAATACA
>NC_034590.1:47182993-47198821 GCF_900095145.1 Mus pahari | reverse complement strand
AGGGCTACAGAGAAAAACCATTGAAAGATGGGGGGGGAAAAAAAAAAAAAAGACACAGGATGTTAGGGGAGAGGAGAGACGAGACGAGACGAGACGAGACGAGACGAGAAGAGAAGAGAAGAGAAGAGAAGAGAAGAGAAGAGAAGAGAAGAGAAGAGAAGAGAGAGAATATGAATGAGAATGAATATGAATGAGCCATAGTTTGCTAATGGACAGTGTCCTTTTCACAAAGTTATCAAATCAAGAAGTGAGCTCATCTGATTCAATGTTGTGCTGGCTGTTAAGAAATGAAACAAGGAGCTGGAAACATGGTTTAGCAATTAAGAGCACTAGTTGCTTTTTTCAGAGGACCCAGGTTCAATACCTATCATCCACATGACAGCTCATAAACATAAGTAATTCCAGGTCAAGATAATCCAACACCCTCTCCTGACCTCCATGGGCACGGAGCATGTAAGTGATATAGACATGCAGACAAAGTACCCATATACATAAAATAAATTTTAAAATAAAATTAAAAAGGAATGAATCAAGGGGCTGGATATACAGCTCGATTGGTAGAAAACTCACCTGGCATGTACCAGGCCTATGTTTAACTCCCAAATAAATCACAAGTAATGACACACATCGGTAACGCCAGCACTTACTCAGGAAAGCAGACATGGCTGCAGCAAAAGTTTCCAGGATCATTCCGAGCTATATAGCAAGGTCAAGGCCAGCCTGAGATATATGAGACCCTGTCTCAAAATAAAACCCAAACAAAAAAGACAGAAAAACCTTTCACAGGTAGAGTGAACTCAGCAGAGATATAAATGAGTCACTCAGGTAAAAGGTTATTAAGCATTAGGTCAAAAACAATATCTAAGCAGCACAATTATTCTTCTGAGGATAAAAATGTTCTAAAATGGGTCATAATGGTGACTGTTCTAATGTATACATTAGAAAGCTACGGGATTGTAAACAGTACTCTTTAAGGATTAGCTATCATACATGCCATTACACATATGGCCATTGTGAGGGCTATTCTTGGTGATCAACTTAATTACATCTGGAAGTAACTAAAACCCAAACGGCTGGTCACACCTGTGAAGGTTTTTTTCTTAATTAAATCATTTGAAGTAAGAAGGCACACTCTGAATCTGTTTGAAGTGGGAAAGATCCACCTTGAATCTGGGCCACACTGGCTGGCTGGCAGCCTATATAAAGGTCATGGAAGAAGGCAGCTTGCTTTCTCTGACTGCAAAGTCCATTCCTTCATTGGCATTTCAGTGTTCCTGAGACATCCAGCTTCATGGACTGAGCAACTACTGGTTTCTTGGACCTTCTGTTGGTAGACAGCCATTGATAGACTAGCTAAATCTCCTTTATATCCAATCTATCAGTTCTGTTCCTCTAGAGAACCTTAACAAATACAATATGTGAATTCTACCTTAAAGTTGTGTTTTAAAGCTTTGCTGTTATTAATTTTAATTATTAGTTGGGGCATATGCCCTCAGTGCTTAGCTCCCCAGGGAGCTGGACTCACAGCCAACTAGCATGGACTCAGACCCCCCAGCCCCAACATAAAACCCAAGAATGGCAGTGTAACCTGTAACTCAGTACTAGGGGAGGGAGCTGAGCAGCAGATCCAGGGATCTTGGTGGTCAAAATCTAGTCAAACTAATGAGCTTCAGATTCTGTCCCCCAAACCATAAGGTGGGGACTGGAGAAAGGGCTCACTGGTTAAGAGTTCTTGCTGCTCTCCCAGTGAACCTGAGTTCTGTTCACAGAACCCACCTAACATTAGGTGGTTCGAGCTCCCAGGAGATCTGTCCAGGAGATCTGACATCTCTGACCTCCAGAGGAACCTTCATTCTCATTTACACTTACCCACACATATAAATATGATTAACATTAAAATAAATCTTTTTTTCAATAGATTAAAGGGAAAAATGATAGATAACATTTACCATTGTCCTTTAGCCTCCACAGGTGCAAGCACTGGCACTCCGGTGTGCCCACACACACCCACACCCTCAAACACATACACATACACTCATAACACATACACACAAAGAACAAATGAAAATATTATAAAAAATAAAAACCAAGAAAAGCCTGGCATAGTGGTATACAACTGTAA
Source organism: Mus pahari (assembly GCF_900095145.1). NCBI lineage: Eukaryota > Metazoa > Chordata > Mammalia > Rodentia > Muridae > Mus > Mus pahari. The sequence goes on along the minus strand of NC_034590.1, from coordinate 47,196,699 downwards.
TCCTAGAACTCATGAGGTAGGAGGGCAAAAGTTTGTGGCTATAGAATGACACTCTGTCTCAAAAACAAATAAACAGTATGTAAGTCAGTCAGTCAATCAAGCAAGCAAGCAGCTGGACATGGTGGTGCAGGCATCTTTAATGTCAGCACTAAGGAGACAGAGACAGGCAGATTTCTGAATTCAAGTATGCCTGATCTACATAGTGAATTCCAAGAACAGCCAAGCCTATGTATAAAGACTGCCTCTAATATTTATAGGTATAGTAATAATAACTTTTTAAAGCCAGCAATAGTCACATACATCTTCAATATCATCAATTGGGAGGCAGAGCCATTTGGATCTCTGTGAGTTCAAGGCCAGCCTGTTTGACATAATGAGTTGCAGGACCATCAGGGCTACAAAGTGAGACCCTGTCTCAAAATTAAATAACATCAATAAAAAAAAATAGAGCAAATAAAGAGGTTCTGTTATTCTCTAACTATATCACCTTTAAAAAACATAAGATATAGCCAGGCTTGGTGGTGCATGCTATAATCCAAGCACGTGAGAGGCAATGGAAGGACAGCCATGAGATCAAGGCCAGTTTAGGTTACACTGAGGAATCCTATTTCAAGAATAAAATAGAAAGAAAACAGAGTAAGGATGGGGAAACACATGACGACAACAATGATGATAACGATGACCACAAACTTGTGAAATAACACATCCAGACTCAAGGAAATCATACAACTTTATGGTTCAAGTCTTCTCATGCATTTGTTTGACACTGCCTTTCTTCTATTAAAGGGGGGGGGGTAGGGGAGCATCTAATTTCCCTGGTTTGTATTTCAGGGTATGACAACTGCCTTGGTCTATAAAAGAGTATTCTTTGAAGGCCAGCTGACCTTATATTATCAGTCTACGCAATGTTCTACCTCTCAGTCTTTGATTTACAAGTATGGCTGTTCTATCCAGCCAGGTTCACTCTGTGATAGCACATGGTTGTGTCTACGTAGCCTACAATGACCTGGGAAGAGAGGCTCAATGAAGGCCTAGATCAGGCCTATGCACATGTCTCTGGGGAGCTTTCTTATTATCACTTGATACAGGAAGACACAGGTCACCGTGAGTAGCACAATTCCTCGGTTAGGGCCCTGGACTGTGTAAGAAGAGAGAACTTAGGGTGAGCACTAGACATGCGTACATTCATTTGCTCTCTGATCTTGGCTGTCGATGTAACAAGACCTGAGGCTCCAGGTTCCTGTCATGCTGACTGCCTCTGAATAACAGAGTGAAACTGGGAATTATAGGCTAACACATTCCCCCCAAATTGTTTTTTTTTCCCCAGGTATTTCTGTCACCACACCAGAAATTATATAACAGAAACTGATAAGAGGAAGTAGGGTCAGTGCTGTGACAACCTTGACCATGTGGCTCTTTGGACTATTAGGTGAAAGAGCTTGGAACATTGGGCTGAAAAAGCCATTGGGTGCTGTGGTTCATCGTTTACTGGGCTGTTCCTGTGAGAACTTGGAAAATAAAAACACATAGAGAAATGCAGACAGTAGAAGCCTGGTTCATTACGAATGAGAACAATGCCAAAAGCTGCAATCAGAGCTATTCATTCATTCATTCATTCATTCATTCATTCAATCAATATTTTGGCAAAGTATCTGAGTATGCTGATCATGCTTGGGCTGAAGAAGCAGCTGGAACTGTCAAAGAACTTAGCCCTGGCTGTTTACCTAACCACACTGTCCAGGTCTTCAGGCTGCCCCACAACCATAGCTTCCTTGCTGTTCTCCCTGTCTCCAAATACATCTACCCCACTACCTTATCTCGGGTTCGAATCCGCAATTTAAGTATGAGCAGCAAGCAATTCCTCATCAAATCCTTCCAAGGACCCAGTGTTTTCTGCTCAGCAAGTCTACTTCACATGACTGCCTGGATCTTAGGTCCCTGCTGCCACTACAAGCCCCAGTATCAGAACATTCACCAACTGAGGCAAAAAGAGGAGGAGCTTTCAAGCGCTATGTCACCACAGTAAGACAAACATGAGTGGCTGCTGGCTCCCTCCATCCCTGTTGGTATCTCCTCTTCCAGGTCAATTTCTAAATAACCGTATAACAAAGGCTGATGGACAACACTGGAAGTCCAGGGGAATGTGATTAAATGTACACTCATCAAGAGCACAATACCACATTATCCACTTCCATAATATGACAGGCAGGTAAGAAAAAATAAAATTAAGCCAAATTTCAGGAAATGGACTATTTTAAATAACCAAATTTCCTTGTTAAACTACCTGGGAATCGATGATTATTAAAAATGTCAAGCTATATTAGTTTACTTTTTCAAAGTCTCTAAAATTAGAATGAATCAGGCAGTTTTCTCAAGAGTGCCACCACAGCCTTGAGTTCGCTGCATACAGTAAAGAGCAGAGATGAAGACTGTTTTCCTGATACGGCTTCAAATACAACTCCCACAAACTGTGGTAAGTCAGTATTCATTAAAGTAACCCAGCATCTCTTGAGATTTTAGATAACCCTAATGAGGTTCATTCCAAAGAACTGGCTTTGCTCAGATAACCTCCCCTTGCTTATCACAGATTAGAGGTGGGTGCTTTCTGACTGAGTAAGCACATGTAGCTTGGGGGTGGGGGAAGAAGGGGACACATTCTGAGAAAACAGGCATTAAATAGAAAGACAACACAAGACCCATGAAATGACTTTTAATTTCCTCAGCTGTAAAGGAGAGGGAAATCAGCTATGATAATGAAGAGAACTTCCACAGTAAGTTGAGTACCTGAGAGCAAAGGGACTGAAAACACATAGTCCAGGAAGTAAACCGTCCAAAAAGTAAAGTAGAAACCAGAAGAGGGCAGCCAGCACCACTTCCAGAGCGGAGTAGAAGCCTGACACCAACCTCACTAAAGTCTAACTCAACTGTTATATAATCCCATTCTTAAAACTGTCTGTAGTTCCCCTTACACATTCTAAAGACATTGTATTTTATATGCTGACATTTCACCAAACCCGCAAATGTTTTCTTCATAACCTTTCTTTATCCATGAAAAAGAAAAACAATACAAAGTAGTGAGTTTACCCTTGTGAGGTTCTCTCTGCAAATAAGTCAAGACTCACTAGCAACAGAATAAAAGACCAAAAAATTCATCACTTTTTAGTTTATGTTTTCATTTTTGCATTTCATAAACTACCTTTGCCAAATGTAGCAAAGCCAGTGCTGTAAGGTTTTTGATTGTTCCGTTTGCTTTTTGTTTTGTTCTGTTTCTGCCTGTTGTCCCAGTGAAGCCCTCCTTTGTAGAGCCATCCCTAATGTTCAGTCTAAGAATACCTGCCTGGAATAAATACAATTCCTATAACAAGTAACTAGCTTAAGTGGAAAGACCTAATCACCACACAAAACAGCTTAGCAATTAACAGAGTGGGTTAATATTAAGAACTCTGTAACTGTCCAGAGTCCAAGCATACCCTCTCCCTTTGTACTCACAGCCTCCAGCCTTAGCCTGAATCACTGAAGGATTTAGACCAGCAAATATCAACTGAGGGGAAGCCCTGGATTCCTACACAAACACAGCCACCTTCTGTTTTCCAGATGGATACTATGACAACAAAGTAAACAAACATATAATAAGCTGTGCTATTTGATAAGCAGAGAGGTCAATGGCAAGTTCTGGCTGTGGAGCAGGCCCTGGACTCATAAATACAGGCTCAGTTGAGGGAAATGAAGCTACAGAATTATAACTATCTCCATCTACCTATCCTGAGTGTCTCCTCTGTCTCCTTCCTAACAGTTTGGGGATCTGAGGTTCAGGGATACTAAGACAGCACGTCAGTTCTTTAAGTACTTGTCTCTACAGCAGGTTCTCTGACACAGCAACAGAACTTTATTTCTGGTTCCAACATCAACAATAATGAATGTATGTCCTACTGTGTCAACACTAGGAAAGGATCTTTGTTAAATAGCAGGACTCGTAAATCCGAAGTTAATGCTTAATAAATCAAGAATGCTGATGAAATCAACCCAACTCAAAACAATGTTCCTTATTAAACTAGTGGGAGGAACGAATCTCCCAAGGAAGGGGAAACAATATATAGGTAGATGAAACTGGAGGAGACTGGGACAGGAGGATTAAATGAGTAGGAGAAGTGAAGAGGGTAAGGTAATACAGGGAGAAATTGCTAACACTAAGAGCCATGTGAGGGGTCTTATAGAAACCTACTACAGTAGAAGCTCCTTAAAATAAAATCATATATGAAGGAAATCTAAAGGCAATCATCAAATTATGAGGAAGACAGAGCCCCAACCAGGTATCTCTCAACACCAAGTGGAACCTCCAGTGTCAGGAATGGGTTACATCACATTGAGATATTGGGCAAAGAGGTCCATGGAATATCCCAAACCAGTCAGGCTATTGCCAAGGCTACTGGTTGCTCTCCACAAACTGATGGTAAGGCCCTATTGCTGTAGAGAACACCTAAATATCTAACTGAGCACAGAGAAGACAATCTGGAGCCTAACTAAAGCCTTCACTCCTACTAACTGGTATTTATGGTACAGGGAGGTACTCTGTATGCTATACAGGAGAAAGGCAAACACCAAACCCTCTGATCTACCATGCTGTCCTGCCTGCATGGTACACTGGTGCAACACTGGCACAAAAATTCTAACAGTAATCAACCACTATCTGATTTGATTTAAGATGCCCTCCATGAAATGGAACCATTGCTTGGCTCCAGGGGCCAAGAATCTAAGACTAGATGGGTCACAGACTTAGAGGAAAGCCAAATACTACTATCTGCTAAGGAATGACTCCTAACAACATTCTGCTATAACCACTCAGCCATCATCAGAGATGCTTTCTTCTGTAGTGGATGCTAACAAATACAGAGACCCACAACTGGACAGTGTGTAAAGAGTGTGTGCTAAATAGGATGTCTTCATCAAATCCCTCCATTAAGGCTCAGGGATTTCAGGGAAGAGAAGGTGGAAACATTGTCAGAGCCAGTAGAGATGGAAGAAGCAAGGAAACAGGCCTTCTAGACATAACAAGGACTGACACACATATGGGTTCACAGAGACTGTGGCATCATGGACAGGGCCTGTACAGCTCTAAGCCAGATGGGGGTCTCTGTGCTGAAAGGGGAAGTGGACATGAGCCGCTATTGCTAACATAGTATCTGGTTTACCTAGGGCTCAGGGAACAATGAGGAAACAGAAGAAAGATTTAACGAGTCAGAAGGAATGGAATGAATAAAGCCAAGGAAACAGTGTCTTCCAGAAAGAACAGAGACTGTGACAGCATTGCATGTCTCAGCACTAAGATGGGAAGTAGACAAGAGCTCCCATCCCCAACCAAGAAGCTGTCTCCAATTAACAACCATTCTCAAAGGAAAAATTAGTTTCATCAAAGAAGATGAGGGAGGGGAAATCATGAATATATTACATGAAAATAACTTTATTTTCAATTAAAAATGTTTAGATGTTCCTTACTAGAAAATCTTTCCTGGCTTTTCTTCCTATTCAGCTAATGGTACTCACCAAAGCTAATGGCAAGGAAGGGTCTTCAAGTCAAAGCACAACACAGAAAGAAGAGAAACAAGCTTTAATCTGGTCAGAACCGGGCACTCAGGAGGCTTCTAGCTCTTGTAGAGAGCACAAAGATGACACGAGACCCACAGAAGGAGAACTGCTTCACCCTTATTCTTTTACAGCTGTTCAAACATGAAAAACGTTCAAGCTTTAGAGTCTGTCCCACACTGGCTTAAAGACACTAGGCAAATAATTTAACCCACACCTGTAAAAGGAGGAAGATAATAAGCACAGAGCAGGAAATAATTTTAATACTTTTGTAATGTAATTGTAACACTTCGTAGAGCTTTGTGGAATACAGGGTCTGGTACCACAACAGGTGCCTGTCACCTGGCTGTTACTACTCCCAATCGCTCCCTTCTAAGAATGAAAGAAAATAGTTGTCTCCAAATAGCTAATACGCACATTTTATGTTTTGCTTACAAAGTCTCACTAGGTAGTCCTGACTGATCTTAAATTCCTTACATTGATGAGGCTGGTCTCAAACTCATAGTCTGCCTCCTAGATGCTGGGATTAAAGAATGAAAGAAAACAGACCCAAATCCATCAAAATCCCAAACGCTTGTTTCCAAAAAGTATACTGCCTGCATATCAAGCACACAGCTGAGCCAGAACGGGGCAGTGATGATGGGAGAAGAAGGACCTTTTCTTTATATTTGGGTAATTTCCAAGAGTTTCCACAATAAGGTTGTTTTACTTTTATATAGCTAAAAATTACTGCTGGGATAAAAATGTTTGATGGACTTCACCATTCTCATACTGAAGTTATTAATGTTCAGAAAGACAGCTTCCACTGCCTGAGGCTTACCCACCCTTGTGTGTAAAAATAAGATTTCATAATCACCTTCAGGGGAGAGGGGAACAGAGCAACTTCTTACAAAGCCAAGTTTGGACTCCTTGTTTACAAAAGACTCTGTGGGTCCCTTCTGAAAAGGCAAGGCATCAAAGCAGAGAGAACTATGACACAAGGGCTCCCTGGAATGAGGCCAAGACCCAAGACAAACCATCTCTCATCTTCCTTCCCCAACTCAGTGAGATAACGAAGCCTTCTGATCATCAGCATATATAAAACTGAGAGTTAATAAGACAGGATCAAAGCTGGGCGTGGTGGCGCGCGCCTTTTATCCCAGCGCTAGGGAGGCAGAGGCAGGGGAATCTCGGAACTCAAGGCCAGCCTGGTCTACAAAGCAAGTCCAGGACAGCCAGAGCTACACAGAGAAACCCTGTCTCAAACAACAACAACAACAACAACAACAACAAAAACAAAGCAAAAAACAGTAACAAAATATACAAAATTTTAAAAAGGAGAGATTTTGAATAAATGGCACTAGAACAAGCAGATATGCATTCTTAGGAAGAGAGGAACTGAATGTCTCAGTATGCTTGCTAAGTGCACAAGGTCTGGAGTGGAGGGTCATGCCAACACCAGCTAAATTTAGCTTTAACTGATGAAAATTAAACCAAATGTAGAACACAAGCAGAAGCATAAAAAATGCTTTTAGAGGAAACATGGACGAAACCCTTGACTAAGATCTAAGACACCAAATACATCATACCTCTTCCAAAGGACCTGGTTTGGTTTCCAGAACTCAGACGGCACCTGTAACTCCATGTTCTAGAAGATCTGACACTTTTAGCCTCCTTGGGCACCAGGCACACATGTGATATATACACACAGTCAAAATACTCACACACATAAAACTGGCTTTTTTTTTTTAAAGAAAAATCAAAACATCATAAACTAAGAGAAAATATTTCAAATCATACAAAATACATGTCCACAATACAGTAAGAATTATTTGTTATATTTTAAAAACTCATTTTGTGTATATATAGGCATAATTATGGCATGGGCCCTTGTATGGAAGTCACAGGATAATTTGGGATAGCTGGTTCTCATTTTCTATCATATGGGTCTTGAATTCAAGTTGTCAGGCTTGACAGCAAACCATGTTTTTCCAAGGAGCTATTTCCCAGGCTCACTCAAAATATATATATATATAAAAAATTTAAACTCAAAGATAAAATTTAATAAGCAAAATTTGAAGACACTTTACTAGAGGAAAAAATTACCAGTTCATACCAACAAACATGGCTATAATGAAACAGGTAAAAACATGCTCATAGTGAAAATATAAAATATATAACCACATTGACAAATTTAATTCATCAATTTTACTGCTACACTTTTTTAAAAAATTAACGCAAAAATCTGAAATGTCCAAATGGCACCAAAATGCTGCCCTTGGGTTAAGCATGTATTCTGTACAGAGAGTACTGCTGGTACTTACTTGATATAGCAGCTCCTTTAGTGAAATCCATTACTTCATAATTTTTATGTGTTTGTTTGTTTTTCTGTGTGTGGGTGTTTAGCCTGCATATGTGTCTGTGCACCATGTGTGTGACTTATGCCTGTGGAGCCCAGAAGAAAGCATCGGGTCCTCTAGAACTGAAGTTATGCACAGCTGTGAACTGCCACACTGATGCTGGGGGCCAAACCCAGGTCCTCTGGAAGTGTTTTTAAATGCTGACCTGAACTTCCAGCCACCTGATAATTGTGCTACCCCGCTGACAGCTTTTTAAACTGTTTAGACTCTCTTCACTCCCTTTGTGGCACCTGACTGATCTCAAGTAAAAACTGTCCTAAATATAGTCCTAACATCCTGGTGCTAAAACAGAATTACAAATTCCAGGCCAGCTAGAGCTACATAGTAAGGCCCTGGTCTCAAAAGGGAGGAATGGGGAGGGGGGCAAAGTCACAAGGTGATTTGCCTATGAAAGCTAAATAGACCACTAGACCACTAAACCACTAAATAGACCACAGAAGCATAAATAGAATGCTACTGATGAAAAGAAAGCTCTTTAACTATGAGGTTCTTCATCAGAGCCAGGTGTGGTAATACAAACATAACAGACAGATCTTCCTGAACAGACACAATACAGAATAGCTTGCACCTCTTGAGTTTGAGACCAACCTGGGCAGTATAGTAAGATCAAGATTCAAAAGTGGAAGAAGTTAGGGGGTCTGGGGAAGGACAGGACAGGTCAGGACTGACATGATTTTCACATCAGCTCTTCAGTATCAAGATCGGGTTCCTTGTGGCCAGGTTCCATTATGGGTGGGGAAGTCAAGTCAGCAGGAACTCAAAAGTAACTGGTCACATAATATTATTAGTCACAAAACAGGAGGGAATGAATGCAGGCAAGCTAATATTTAGCACACTTTGTTCTTTATAGAACCCAGGGTCCAGTCTAGGGAATGATAGGGCCTGCTGTTAAGCTTAAAACAGCATAATCAAGATAATCCCCATTAGTCATGACCAAAGGCCCTTCTCCCAGAAGATTCAAGATTCTGTCAGACTGGCCATTAAACACTAACCATCACAGCTGGGAACCTACTAGTGTCAAAGGAAGGAGACTGGTTCCTCTGGATGCAACTGGTTCAGCTACGGTAATTATTAAATACATTAAGGACAAGAACAGAAAACACACATACATATACCTCTTAGCACCCCCACCCTCCCCAGAGACAGGGTTTCTCTGTGTAGCCCTGGCTGTTCTAGAACTCACTATGTAGACTAGGTTGGTCTCGAACTCACAGAGATCCTCCTGCCTCTGCCTCCCATGTGCTGGGATTAAAGGTGTGCACTACCATCCCATTGACAATCTCTTCTTAATGAAACCACGTTAGTGTAACACACCCAAGTTTAGGAAGTTTACCAAGCAACATGAAGGGATAATCAGGAGGTTCTAAGAACTGGATTCAAGCCAAACACAAAGGTTAAGGAGCCCACAGACTGACAAGATATTAGTAACATTTCTAAATGATGCATAATCTCATTGCACTTGAGATCATATCTTTTTTTCATCTACAAGTTAAGAGAGGGTAAGAAAGCAAAGTTTCCATTGTTGATAAAGATATAGCAAAGCAAGAACTTACCTATTCAGGAAGAAAAAAAAAAAAAAAAGAAACAAAGTGATCACAACTATGGGTAAAACTTAATGAAATAATATATAAGACATTTGGAAGCACTTAAACTCATGAACTGGGCAAGTAGTTCAGTTGGTAGAACACCTGTCATTACACAGAAGTCCTGGACTCCACCATGTCCAAAACTGGGTGTGGTGGCACACACCTGGCATCTCAACCCTTAGGAGGACCAGGCAGGAGGTGATACTCAGCCTCATAGCCTATTTGAGGCCAGTCTGGGCTACATAAGGCCCTGTGACACCACCCACCAAAGAAAGGCAAGGATTCAAACACATAAACCAGTAATTTTACTTTACTGTAGAAAAATATTATTTGAATCGGCAGTTTCCTTGTGGGAGGGGAGGGGCTTTATTGCCTAATAAAAACAACTATCTAAACTGATCACTCCAATAGAACACACAACTCTTAAAATATTCAAAAGAAACTATGTAGCATGGAAACAGTATTAAATAAAAGCAATTACGCACATATTACCTGATTTTCTCAACTATGTAGGAGAAAATAATTATGTTATCTCTACAAGATTTTACTACAGGCCATACTTTTATAGATTGGTGTGTGTGTGTGTGTGTGTTGGTTTCTTGGCTTTTTGCTTATTTGGTTGGGTTTTTGAATTTTTTTTAGACAAAAGCTCCTCTATGTAGCCCTGCCTGTCCTGGTAACACTATAAGGTTATGAACTGTTTCTCACCTTGTATCAGCCTAATAAATGCCAATTCTGCACAGTGAGTGAAAACCTAGAGCTATAATGAACTTTAAAACTATGTGCTTTTTTATTTTGTTTTCTTTGTTTTCCAGATAAGAAAGTAAATTGTGAGTCCAGCTCAGCAGAACGCTTGTCACACAGCCTGACAACCTGAGTTCAATCCCAAGAACCAACCAACTTCCAAAAGTTGTTCTTTGGCTAACATACACATGTACATGGGATGTACACAACCAGCCCTGCTCTGCGCTCCCTTCACCTTGCCACATCAATAATAAAATAGAAGTCTACCTTTAATAGGGAAGAGTAGTTTTCACTGATCTCTGAACTGAAGGGAACACTGTGTATTTCAGTCTGGTACTGCAGTTGGTAAAGGTACCGGTTCTACAAATGCATGAGAGTGTGCATGCGCGCGCGCACACACACACACACACACACACACACACACACACACACACACACAAACACACACTCTTAGACTGGTGAAGGTACGAACAGACCTCAAAGGGTTCTACAAATAATAGGAAAGATAATCCAGAATAAACAGGTAAGGCCTTACATTTTTCCCTCATTGAATAAAAAATACATTTTTATAAAAGATAAAAAGTAGGCAGGGTTTTTGCAGATAAAATTATCCATAAACTTAGGCTGTTAGGAATGAGGTCTGGCGTGAGTTTTGGTAACTGAAAGAGAAGGCTGTTTTCTATTTTACTTGGGCTAAAGTGAACGTTCTCATGTAAGTAAGAAATCAGAACTAATCTGGTATGTAATACTCAATAACGGCCTCCCCCCCCAAAAAAACCCCCAAACCAAAAACAAACAAAACCCTAAATCCATCTCAAGAATTCAGTCTAGCAGTAGACAGAGTGCTTACTATCTAACACACATAAGGCTTGGGTACAATCATGATAACCACAAATTAAAAATAAAATCCCAGTGTGGAAAATAACCTCTCTCCTAAACCTAAACTTCCAAAGAAATACAGCCATTTTTTCATACAACCCATGCCAATTTTCCTCTGTCTCATAAGGAAATGGCTTCTCTTCCTCAGAGTCCTTGCAAACCAACCAAGCACACACAGTCCTACCTTTCCAGATACAGCTTGGCCAGCTAACACAAATTTTATCAATTTACTTGGTTTTCTCACTACAAGCAGAGTATTTAAAACATAGCCCACTTAAAATTGTATATAGTAAGTAACTCAGAATTTAGATGTTTTATTTGCATCCTGAAGTAATTACCTAAAGACTGTAATTGTCCTGCTTCAACACTTTCATGTAAGTTCTGAACTTAGCAATATCATAGTTGTTCTATTAGCTCATGGTAATAAGGCAATATTTGACCATTTTTGTTTTGTGTGAGGTTTTCTTTTTGGTTTTTGCTTGGATTTGTTTGTTTTTAAAGGGGTGGGGGGTCTTCTATGTTGTCCAGGCTAGACTCCAATTCATGATTTACAAGGGGCTTTAAGACAACATTTAAAGCTTACGATGTTCAGAACATTCGCTAAGTACTTCATGAAACCTAATTTCATCTTCTTTGAAGACAGTACCAGTGCTATCTATGTTTAACAATAAGGAAACATTTACGGAGGTTAGATAACTTGCCTTGGACTTATGGTGCTGGCAGACATGAAGAGAGCAACTCTCAGCCTAAATTGCTAATCATTGTACTCATATGGCCAAATGGGTATTTTTTTAAATTTTTGTTTATTTATTTTTATGTATATGAGTACACTGTAGCTGTACAGCTGATTGTGAGCCTTCATGTGGTTGTTGGGAATTCAATTTAGGACCTCTGCTCGCTCCAGCCGGCCTACTCACTTCTGTCAATTGTACTTGCTCAGTCCCTGTTCACTCTGGTCCAAAGATTTATTTATTATTATACATAAGTACACTGTAGCTTCAGATGCACCAGAAGAGGGCATCAGATCTCATTACGGTGGTTATGAGCCACCTGTGGTTGCTGGGATTTGAACTCAGGACCTTCAGAAGAGCAGTCAGTGCTCTTACCTGCTTAGCTATCTAGCCAGTCCGTTTTTTTTTTTTTTTAACTATTTTTCTAGATATACCAGGTTCTTTCATTTATACAAATCATGAACAATGTTAAATTAACTACCTTGGATTGAGCATGAGTCTCTCCATACCACCAGCGTGAATGCCTGACAAATGTTCATAGTAATATGTTCTCAATAATCACAATCCAAGGGCTGGTGAGATGGCTCAGCAGATAAGAGCACTGACTGTTCTTCCAAAGGTCCTGAATTCAAATCCCAGCAACTACATGGTGGCTCATAACCACCCGTAATGAGATCTGTCCTCTTCTGGTGCATCTGAAGATAGCTACAGTGTACTTATTTATAATAATAAATAAATCTTTGAGCCAGAGGGAGCAGGGCCGACTGGAGCGAGCAGAGGTCCTAAATTCAATTCCTAACAACAACATGAAGGCTCACAACCAGCTGTACAGCTACAGTATACAGATAGATAGATAGATAGATAGATAGATAGATAGATAGATAGATAGATAGATAGATTTTTTTTAAAAAAGATATATATATCTTTTTTAAAATAATCACACTCCAAGCCATGAACAGTGGCCTGAATCTTAATCACAGCATCCGGAAGGCTAAGGCAGGAGAATTACCGAGAATTCAAGATCAGTCTTAGTTACTCTGGGAGATTACTTGCCTCAAAATATATCTTAAAAGGTGATGGCTGGACAGATGGCTCAGTAGGTAACAGTGCTTGCTGTCCTTGCAAAGGACCTGGGTTCAGCTCCCAAACCCCACAAAGTGGCTCACAAATGTCTGCATCTCAGTTCCAGAGGCTGTGATGCCTGCCCTGTTGTGATCAGGCATACACATAGTACACATACAAACAGGCAGGCAAAATACTAGTACTTTATAAAAATAAATCTTTTAGTTTTTTAAAGGGGGCTGCAAAGATGGCTCAGTGGGTAAAAGCATTTTCTGCCCTTCCACAGGAACTGAGTTCAGTTTCCAGCACCCCTGCCAGGTGACTCAGAATCACCTTTAACTCTAGTTCCAGAGGAGTCTCAAGCCTCTGGCTCACTGGCTTCTGCAGGCACTGCACTAATGCACAATTAAAAGGAAATATTTTAAAAGCATTAAAACATTTTTAAAATTAAAAACTAAAACAAACAAACAAAAAAACCAAACAGATGTCATGATGGTACATACCTTTAATACCAGCACTTGGGAGATAGACAGAAACAGGTAGGCAAATCTCTGTGAGTTCAAGGGCAGCTTGGTCTACATAGCAAGTTCCAGGCCAGCCAGGAATACATAATGTTAAATAAATAAAACAAAACAAAAAAATCGTAACAGCAGTAGTGGAGGGTGGGAAGGAAAGTGAGGAAGGGAGCCTGGGGGTTCAAATGAGGAGGAGAGGAGGGAGGGAGA
>NC_034590.1:47144605-47182925 GCF_900095145.1 Mus pahari | reverse complement strand
AGGGAGGGAGGGAGGGAGGGAGGGAGGCAGGCAGGAAGGGAGGGAGGCAATCCTCTGCAGCAGAAGACTAAAGGGAAAGAGCTTTATCAACTTGATAAAGAGGAAATTGGGGGAGGCTCTCCAGGTCATGGTACAGCAAAATTAAGAACATGGGTTCCAAAGGCAGGCATAATTTGAATCTTAACTCTGATAGCTCTGAGTTAGAGCTACATATGTGATCCCTCAAAGCACCTACTTCTTTACCTCTGAAACAGTATTTCTAGTGCATGTATTACAGATGTCAACCTAGTAGATATGAGGCTATTAACACATGGTGCCTGGTAATATAGTAGGTGATCAAACTCAGGCTGTTCTACATGACAATTAAGGTAGCCATGAGGGTGAAGTAGTAACTGGTCTGTTAACACTGGAGCAAAAGCAGATAGGCTACAAAGACACAGCACAGGATCACTTCAAGCACATGAGCAGAATGACTACACTTTAAGGCAGCCAGCAAACCCCTTTTAAGAAATAAACCCACGAATAGTCACTCCTCAGTGGCTCTTTTCACTCTCAGTCCTCTCCCATGAAAAAGATCTTCTTGCTATAATTCAACAGAAAATACCAGCACATCTCACCACAGCAATTACAGTTTACAACTTCAACTCATCTCTGACTGCTTGAGAAAAACCATTTAGCAACAAGCTTTTCCATGTAAACATTTACTAGTTTAATGAAGGTATTAACTTGAAACTAGGAGCCAGTAAAACAATGCCCAAAGTGAAGTCTGTCCTGCTATAATTGTTAAAAACATGTAATTAGCACATTGAAACAAACAATGGAAACTTTATTACACATTAAACTTTATATGTCAGCATGCTTCCAAATATAAACGACAAATTTACATTACAGGTTTCAAGTTAATGAGACTTTATGGAATATGATGAGGCCTTGCTATTAAATGCAAAAATTTAGTCCGAATCATGCAATTATAAGTGAAGCCTATTTCACTAGCTTCTACAATTAACTGCAGTGAAGACTGACCTGGCTTCTATACTGGAAAGTCTGCCAATTTAATCACAGGTTACATTAACAGATCTATGAAGGAGAATGAGAAGAGACACCACCACCACCCCACCCCCACACCGATTCAATAACTTCCGTTTCAGAGCAAAGAGGGGCAGGGAGACAAACAGCACAAAAGCTCCCTAAACCACATTTGCAATCTGGTGCTCTCACAGAAGCTGAGAGCAGAGGACTGGTTGGTACAGAAGCTGGGGCAAGGGGGAAAGATGGAGACGGATGATCAACGGGCACTAAATTACAGTTAGCTAAGAGAAGTTCTGGGTTCTCTTGCATAGCAAGTGGCTATAGATCACCACTGTGTACTGTTAGGTTTCAAAAAAGTTAAGATGAAAAAATTTAAATGGCTTCATCACAAAGGTACTATGTGAGAAATGTTACTCTGATTTGAATGTTGTACACGTATTGCAATTCATTCATATTCATATTCATATTCTCTCTCTCATATATCCCTATGAATATGTACAACTTTTGCTTAAATAAAGGCTATCTAAATGAAACAGAATATGCAGAACTAAAGAGCAAACCTTTTTCTTGGAAGTAAGAAAATACAAGATTCTCTTTGATGTTATAAGCCACAGTGCAGATTAGAAACTAGCTTCCTGTCCCACCCAAAGCCGACTGAGTTAAAACCTCCCCAGGATATTAAGACCCAAAAGCCAGGATGGGAACCAGAGCCTCCTGATAATATCTATGCAGATTTGCATTCTCAGAAAAGACAGTAGCTTGCTTTAGTACTGGATGGTTGGTTCACTGTACAGCTCTCTGGCCTTGAGGCACTTCTCACACTCTCATTTTGTGTATACTTCAACTCCCCAACTAGAGACCAAGTTCCTGAGGGCCAAAGGAAAATTAGTATTTATGTAGGAAGCTAGCACCAAATCATGTTAGCAAAGAATATATTTATGGCAAATGTTGAACACATAAAGTGAATTCATCTTATAAAAATGTTAACCATTTAGTGTTGGTCTAGAACAGTGGTTCTTAACCTTCCTAATGATTCAACTTATAACAAAATAATTTTATGGTTGGGGGTGACCACTTGATAGTTCATATTGTTGTGACCCCCAACCATAAAATTATTTCATTGCTACTTCATAGCTGTAATTTTGCTACTGATATGAATCATAATGTAGAGATATGCAGGATATCTCATATGTTACCCGTGTGGGGGTTATAATCTACAGATTGAGAAGATGGCTTCTTAAACCTTCCTCACTCTTACTCAAAGACCACCTGAGACATTGGTACATGGTCCCAGGCATATAGGTATATAAGCTTGATATGCAAATCAAATATCTACTACTAATAATCACATTTTTTATTTTCCAATAACTGTTTATCACACCTGTAATTTTATCATTTTCAGACAGAAGCAAGATTGTATATTGGGAAAAATAAATCACTTGGAAAATTATCTACATGGAAGGAGTCAGGCTTCTCTATCCCAGAAAATAGTTCCTGGATAGGCTGTTAACCTGGAGAAATGACTAGAAAAAAAGAACTAAAGGAAATTAAGAAAAAGAAATTCTAGGACTGGAGAGAGCTGGCTCAGCAGTTAAGAACAGTGGCTGCTCTTCCATGACTCAAGGTTCCATTCCCAGGACCTACACAGTGGCTAGCAAGAGCACACTGTATGCACATGGTACACAGACATACATCAAGGCAAAATAACCATACATGTAAAATAAAAAGTCTCAAAATATTGAGGAAATTTTTGAGGTGTTTTATGTTTTGAGGAAAAACAAACAAAAACAAAAACAAAAATAAAATAAAACAAAAAAGAAACCTAAGCAGAGCGTGGTGGCAAATGTTTTAATCCCAGCACTCAGGAGAAAAAGGAAGGTGGGTCTAGTAACAGATCCTGCTGGGACAGAGGAGAAACAGGGGTTTAAGAGAGGTAAGCAATTAGGCAGAAATGATAGTTGGGCTTTTTTTCTTTTCTTTTCTTCTTTTGTTATTTTGGGTTTGGTGCATTGTAAGCAAAAGAAATATGTCTTCTACAGTCATAAGCACACGTCTTTAATCCCAGCACTCGGGAGGCAGAGACAGGCGGATTTCTGAGTACGAGGCCAGCCTGGTCTACAAAGTGAGTTCCAGGACAGCCAGGGCTACACTGAGAAACCCTGTCTCAAAAAAACAAACAAACAAAAAACCTCTCTAAACAGAATGCGGCAGACACCCTAACACCCTAACATTTTTATAAAAGTTTAGAAGCCTGACTTTCAGACACTGGCAAACACCTTTCAGCATCCCCAGCTTTAGATAAGAGATCCCATGACTTAATTGGGCCTGTAAGAAAGTAAAGGGTGTAATCAATCACCATCTTAATTTGATAAGAAGGAAAAAAATGCACATTAAGGAAAACAAACAAAACTCCAGATTTAAGATTGTTGATAGTTATGATCAACAGTTGTAATGAGTGGACCAGGGTGTAGTTTCCAATAGTCCTTAGGAGTGGAAATGAGAAAGTAAGCTATATTCTGTCAATAGTCCTCTTGAAAATAGATCCACATGAATATACCAAAGCTTCTAGTGTGTGCTTCTAATTAACCACAAGTGTCTGGTTCTTTAGACATGATACTTTATTACTATAATTCAAGATTAATTCAACAATTGTGTCTGCCATGACACTCACAATTAAAACAAGACTATGGTCAACTTGTACCTTACTTAAAACCTATACTTTTCTTTATACTCGCATAACTGGTTATCTAGACCCAAATATAGCTATTCACAATTGCTTCTACTGAGTTTTTTTTTTTTAAATAATTTATTTATTCACTTTACATCCTGAACACACACACCCCTTCACAGTCCTACCTACCCTCACAAATCCTCAGAGAAGGGGAAGCTCCCCTTCGGTACCACACCATCCTAGGACATCAAGTTGCAGCAGGACTCTACTCCACTTACTCTTAGCAATCTTATCTCTTTGACTCACAGGTTCCTTCATCAGATGTGACCAAACAACGCCAATGGTTCCACCCAGGTTTATTTTTTGTTGTTGTTTCATTTTTGATAGGTTCTCAATAGATTGCTCACTCAGACTGCCTCACACTCAAGATCCTCCCTTCCTCTTCCTTATATAAAGGATTACGTATGTATGCATGTTACTCACACCCCTGTCATTAAATCACTCTGTCAAGGTTTTGTGGGGTGGGTGGGTAGGGGTGAAGGTTCTTTTGGGACAGGGTCTCACTTTGCAACCCTGGCTGACCTGGGACTCTAGGTAGACTACAGTGGCCTCTGTGATGGTTTGTATATTCTTGGCCCAGGGAGTGGCACTATTTGGAGGTGTGGTCTGTTGGAATAGGTTTGTCACTATGGGTGTGGGCTTTAATACCTTCATCCTAGCTGCCTGGAAGTCAGTATTCTGCTAGCAGCTTTCAGATGAAGATGTAGAACTCTCAGCTCCTCCTGTACCATGCCTTCCTGGATGCTGCCACATTCCCACCTTGATGATAATGGGCTGAACCTCTGAACCTGTAAGTCAGCCCCAATTAAATGTTGTCCTTATAAGAGTTGCCTTGGTCATGGTGTTTGTTCACAGCAGTAAAACCCTAAGACAGCCTCCAACTCAGATCTGCCTGCCTCTGCCTATAGGAACACTGGGATCAAAGAACCCCTGGTTCTCTACCAAACTTCCAGTTGAGACAGAATACTGTAAGCTTCTGAAAACTCCACAGTTCCAGTAACTATTGCCCATATGCTAATGAAAGCAGAGTACAGAAGACAAAGGAAAGAAAAGAGTCTAATTCCTACACGCCAAAATCAGTGTTCAGATGGATTTGTCAGTTTCCTCACTGCTGCAATCAAGTCTCCTGTCGACAAGCAGGTTAAGAGGGGAAAGGGCTAATGGTAGTCCACATCTTTAATACTAACATTCTGGAGGCAAAGGAAGGCAGATCTCTCAGTTGCAAGCCAGCTGGGCTACACTGAGACCATCTTCAAAGCAAACAAAAAGTTGGGAGGGGGTAATTAGTTCAAGTCATGCAGGGTGCAGGTCATCATTCAAGGAAGGCATGGGACAGGGGCAGGAGGCAGCTGGTCATGCTTGTTGACTATCCTGAACAGGGAGAAAACAGTAGTGTTCCCTCCTCTTCTTCAGACCAAGACCCAAACTGATGGGATAACAACACATTTAGACTGGGTCTCCCCCACTCAAACCCTGCCTTACTTAAACCCCTCTAGAAATATTCTCACACTTTCAAAAAGGCATAAAATTCAGAGATGTTTATGAGAGAGATGATACAATCTGAAATATCAGTCATAGTGTAGCATGATTTAAAGGTCACCTGGTGGCTACTGCCTCTCTATACTTAGGATTATAAAGAATTAAATATAGTAAGTGAAGAGAAGCTATGTCTCTAAATAACCATTACACACCATCTTCCACCAAGTTTCTCAGAGTGGCACTAAGAACTACTAAGAGTTTCTTCCGAATTTCTGAAATCCCCACTTCCTTTTGTTTAAGATCAAATGTGAAAATGCATCTAAAACAGGTACAACCGGGCCAGTAAGTCCGTGTCTGCCCTGTCTCCCAAAGGCCTATATGTCAAAGGAGTTGGTGGCACTATTGGGAGGAAGTGGAACCTACACTAAGGTCCTTACACCACAGACTCAGTCTTTTCCTCTGCTCTTTTCCTTCCTGCAATGTAAGCACATTTGGTTTATAATATGCCAACACCCCGGGGCCAATCCATCATAGGCTATATTTTCCAAAATGGTGAGCCTCTTCATAAATTATCCCAGGTGTTTTGCTATGAAGAAAGTTAGCATACTCCTCTACACCCCCCAAAATCCATAAAACTATCCATAAGCTATGCTAACTTCATGGGACAGGGGCAGGAGGCAGCTGGTCATGCTTGTTGACTATCCTGAACGGGGAGAAAACAGTAGTGTTCCCTCGTCTTCTCCAGACCAAGACTATTTAAGAGATTCTGCACATACACTTAAGGTTTTTGCCCATTTTCTTTTAAATGATCTTTGACAGAAAGGCTCAATCATACATTTATAGGAAATGACTTAAGTTGTTACCATCCCCCTACCCCCAGAACTAGCACTCTTTCTGCCCTTCCACTGCCTACTGGCACGTGGGCTAATAATTCAAGGACTCCTGCATACTACAGTGACACTTCACATTTACACCAATTAAAAGAAAAGCCTGTTAGTTGTAAAGCACTTAAGAGCTATACTAGTTGGTTTTTGTCAACTTAACACAAGCTAGACTCACCTGGGAAGAGAGTAACTAAGAAACTGCCCCCATCAGGTTAGACTATGGGCCCTTTGTGGCCATTCTGTTAATGATTGACCTGGGAAGGTTTAGGCCACTGTGGGCAGAGACACCCTTGAGTGGGTAGTCCTGGGCTGTACAAGCAAGTAAGCTGAGCAAGTCAAGGAAGGCAAGCCGGTGAGCAGCACTCCTCCACAGTCATGCTTCAGCTCTGCCCTGGCTTCCTTGACAACAGACTGAAAAGTATAAGATGAAATAAAGTCTTTCCTCCCAGAGTGCTTTTTGGTCAGTTTTATTTATCACAGCAATGGAAAAGCAAACTAAGACAAGAGTCAAGATTGGAAATTTTGTAATGAAACATTTAGCTTGTTCGAGGTCCTTTTAAGTGAGTGAACACTTATTCCCTAAAGGCTGTCATCCTTCCAAATATCTTCAGAACTTCTTTTTCAAAGACCTTCAAATAACATGGAGCAAGTCATTACTTTGCAGATATGTCTCATTTTCATTTTTTATTTGTATAACTATTTTTCAACCTGATGATCAGTTTTCAGCCAATCTTATTTTAAATATCTTTTGTGATATATACAGAATTTTATATATCACCTACAAGAAAACTTACCATCCTCTACCATCTGATACCAGTTCTCTCAAAAGCATTACCTTGACTTATACAGAGAAAGAATGAGGATCATTAAGCCCTTCCTACTGTAAGGCCTTTCTTTTTAAAATTGTTTATGTGGATACATGTTTATGTATGTGCATGCAGCATCCATGGAGATCAGAAGGTGGCAACAGATTCCCTGGAACTCGAGTTAACAGGTGTCTGTGAGCTGACAAGCAGATGCTGGGAAACGAACCCAAGCCCTTTGCAAGAGCTCCCGCTGCTCTTAACCAATCAGCCAACTCTCCAGGCCCCCAGGCCCAGCTTCTTAAAACTGTGGGTTGAGGCTCCACATGGGATCATGAAACTAAATTGAGGAGGAAGGATTTTGAAAAAGAATAATAATAATTTGGCAGGCGTCTAAAGCTTCTGAACACACAACATCTACTTTAAACACTCAAACGCATAATGAAGCTGAGGCGGTTCTGTGAACGCTGACCCATGTTGCATCATACCTCACTGCGGCCTTCATTATGAACACACAGCGTGTGCACACTGTGCTGCACTTCATTATGAGCACACAGTGTATGTGCACTGCACTGCACTTGCTGCCACACTACCTAACATCAACCAATGGCTGCCCGAGACCTCAGCTCAGATTAGAGATTATTATCTGTTATGATCCTTTGTGTTTTCATATAATACTTTCTGTTCATAAAGAAACATAAACAGCCACAGATGCCTCAGCAGGTAAAGGCTGCTGCTGGCAAAGCACACTGACTTGAGTTCAGTCACTGGAACACACACCAAGATGGAAGGAGAGACAGAGCATGAAGTTGCATTCTGTCCTCCACATGCTCTCCATAACATGCAACACACACACACACACACACACACACACACACACTCAATTACACACTCTTTCTCTCACATACAAATTATGCAAACACAACAACAAATGTTTTAAATTAAGCATAACTGCTTAATAATGAAGAACAATGGAGAATTGAGAATATATATACCTCTGCTATTTTGCATTATATTTATGCAAAGTAGTATTCTCAGCACTGATTATAAAATCAAACCAATGATCAATTTTAAGAATACTGAAAATGCCAAGTCCTGCATTATCAAATATTCAGCCATGACTTTATTGTATATTGTTTGTTTGCTTCCATTTCTAAGAAGTGATAAAATAAATTCTTTTGTTTTAAAATTAATTTCTTTATGATGTACTTCCTGAAAATGTTTAATTTATATGCCTATTTAATATATCTATATATACTCAGGATCATGTAAAGTTCTCTGGTAAAAAGGGGTTACAAGTGGAAAAAGCTTAAGAAGCCCTATGTTAGAGGACCAATTAGTTCAGTGCTTTAGGAGTATGGAAATATAGAAGGAAGGCAGAGACCTCCCTCATGGAGCAGAGGGAAGGTGACATTGCTATACCAAATGTTTAACAATAAATACAAACTAGAAAATGAACTTTTACTCAGAAGGTCTGATGGGGTGCTTGCCACCAGGTCTACCACTTGAGCTCAATCTCCAGTTTCCACATGGTGGAAGGCCAACTCTCACAGGTTGTCCTCTAGACCCCACATGTGCCCTAGGGCACACACAAAACACACCCCATTCACAAATATACACAGATAAGTCCGATGGATGGATGGATGGATGGATGGATGGATGGATGGATGGATGGATGGGTGAATGGGTGAATGGATGGATGGATAAGCAGACAAAATGACTTTTAAAAAAAAAAAAAAAACCTGAAAATAGGAATAGGCCTATGAAGTAAAAGTCCTCCTTGCCATCTTTTTGGGACCTGAAACTAAAAATCGTAAAAGAGCCTTTACCTCTTCATTACTTTACAGACATCTAGATGAGTGTTAAAACCACAATGGGGAGAAGAGAGCAAAGAACAAAAGATTACGTGAGACATGCATGAGCACACTAGCAGACCTCCATCAAAGCATTTGTAACATCTTTCACTTTCCCAACTCAACTATTTCTACTTTGACATCAGAAATCATCAACTATTCTGTCATTCATTCCACTTTCTATGATAATCTAAGCTACTTTCATAAGCTCCTCAAGAGTGAACACATCCCAGTCATATGGATAATGGAAAGGAAAACCTGTTCCACTAGGAGGGCTAAGAGCTAAAACTTACTCCAGCTGTTCCACAGCATCACATGCACAGACAAGCGCATCTATTTTTAGATTTAGCTCTAAGAATCACTAGTTTAGCCAGCTGTGGTGGCATACATATGCCTTTGGCCACAACACTTGGGAGGCAGAGGCAGGTGGATCTCTGTGAGTTCAAGACCAGGCTCATGTATATTGTGAGTCCCAGGACAGCCAGAGCTACATAATAGAGTCCTCATCTGAAATAAACAAACAAACAAAAAAATCACTAGTATACCACAAGACATAAAATGCAATGTAAAATTATATTCTCCTTAATCTATTCAAATTCAATTTACCTTTGGACTATTTATCACTTGCATAGTTCACAAAATAGTCATTTTCCCTAAAGCAGACATCTTTTAAAGGGGGTTAGTATAGCCCTGGCTGTCCTAGAACTCACTATGTAGACCACACCTCCCAAGTACTGGGATTAAAAGTGTGCCTAGACACCATTTCTTCAAATTTAAAACATCAAACATAAAAAAAAAAAAAACTACCTGAATTAAGTTATTATTCCATCTATACCCTTAATACAATCCTATACTCTGGAAACAACTTCCATGGTCCCACACAAATCAGGTCTCACAAACTATGAAATTAGAAATAAGCCATAACTCCTTTAAAGCAATATTCTAATTTTTAATAGTCCTTTAACTTTTTAGTAAGAAAGTTAATATCCCACATTGGAAGAAAACCAAAAAAGAAACCCCATGTTTTCCTATTTCAGCATCCTTTATGTTATTTAGATAATTTCACTCCCATAAAGTAGCTAGCTCTTGACTCCCTTCAAAATGTATTTCTCATACTTACAGGTACCTACATTTGTAACTTTATGAAAACCACTGGCATTGTTTTCTAGTGTAAAGGGAGATCTCAGTAAAGGTAAGCGGTTTGGGTGTTTTTCCATTTGGTTCTGATTTTTGAGACAGGGAACGTGTAGGCCAGGCTGGTCAGGACCTCAGAATCATCAGCCTTCCTTACTCTAGTGCTGGGGTTATGAGTGGCCCCACCGAGCCCATCAACTAGGGAAGAATTTTAAATACCAGCTTATATTATCTTTTCTATCACAAGATAGGGTCGACTCATTGTTCCAAGTAACTTAGCAATGGTCTTTACACTGGATTAAGAGATGAGTATAACATCATTCTCAGCATCCATTCTTCAGCTGAGGGAGCCATTCATCATATCATATCATAACACATCATATCACGTATCATTTCATATTCACGGACTGGACTTGACATGAAAGTGAAGTGGCAATAGTTTGTTCTGGAGGAGGAGTGAGGTTGGGGGGCCGCAAGGGTTAGAATGCTGGCATCAGGATAGATCCCAGACTGATGTGCTTGGTCTAGCTCAGAACAGGGACCATGCCTTTAATCTCACACTCTGGAGACAGAGGTAGGCAGTTATTGAGTTCCAGGGCAGCCTCATTTACAGAGAGTTGTAGCAGCCAGGGCTACACAGTGAGACTGTATCTCAAAAACTGAAAAATCAAAATAAAAAGAAAGAAAAAGAAAAGGCTTGGCCAGAAATGTAAATGTAGTTCATCAATGTGACCAATGGGTCTCTGTCATGAATATCATTTAGCAGCATGAGAACAAGTTATAGAATGTCACAAGGACAACACTATGAGACAACACTGGGGCTGTCACAGATCTAGCCTATCAGCACCACACAATTCACCATCTATTTTTAAAAGAGTTTACCTTTTAATTATGTATTCAATGGCGGGTGTGCACATGAGTGTGGTGCCCATGAAGTCCAGAAGAGAGTATTGACTTCCCTTGGGGTTGGAGTTCCAGACAATTGTGAACTGCAGGATTTAGGTGCTAAGTTAAGTACTCTTAACTGCTGGAAGATTTCCCAGCCCAGGCAAACATTTGAAAATTTCACTTATCCTATGACATTACATGACTAAGACCTAAAGCAAATAGTTTTCATAATATCAAAAAAAAATGTATACTTTGTCTCTTTTCATTACTTATAAAATTGTCTTCTCAATTCTATTCAGACTTTTAAAAATTACTATGTGATTTATTATAATTAACTCTTACGGGTGAGGACCTTGACTAGTACCAGGTCCATATGTTAGTTTAAACATATGAACAATGCCTGGCACATGATGACAACTAAAGGTGAAGTGTTGGATGTAATCAGCTATCTTACACTCCTGATCTGAATCTCATTGTTACCACTTTGTCTAAAATTGGTCTTGGCCATGTGGTTTCCATTACTATGTGTAATTATGAATTTCTTAAAATATGTAGCCTAGGGACTGAAGAGATGGCTCAGTGGTCAAGAGCACTGACTGTTCTTCCAGAGAACCTGATTTCAATCCCCAGTATCCACATAGCAGCTCATATCTGTTTTTATTTCCAAGTTAACACTCATACAATTCCCAGCATCCACATAGCAGCTCATAATTGTATCTTCAAACTGACACCCTCGTATAGACATACATACAGGTAAAACATCAGTATGCATAAAAGTTAATTAATTAAAAATATGTAGCCAAGCACAATTATTTTACTTTTAAAATACTATTGATTTATTTCATTTAAACCTGCTGAGGAGTTGAATTTGTAAGTACTGGAAAATAACCAAGTATATACATTTCCACAAAGAACTGTCAGTTCCAAATGAATGATTTTACTAGTTAATGGTAGTGATAACAGCATGCTATAAGCATAAAGGAGAAAGGAAGAAAGGAAGGAAGGAAGGAAAAAAGAAAAGGAAAGAAAAGAGAAAAGAAAAGAAGAGAAAAAAGATAAGATGAACACTTAGGCAGATGCTATAGTACTGGCTCCTAACTTAAACTTTTTTTAAAAAGCAGAATGGAGTTGTGGCCACTGCATCAGCAATAGGACCAGAAGATCCCTGAAACGGCCACTGGACTGGTGAGGATGCTGAGCACTTCAAATGCAGCTGGTTTGAATTGTGCTGTACTGTACATGGGAAGAAAATGAATTTTGAAGACACATTATTTGTATATTACCCTTTTATGAAAAGAACACTTTGCTCTGTATTTGTGTAAATGGACATTTAATGATTAGAGTAGGAGCTAGAAAGATGCCTCAGCAGTTCAGAGTGCTTACAGAGAACCTGGTTTTGTTCCCAGCACCCATAGCACAGCTTATAACCATCTAGAACTCCAATCCCAAGGCATCAGACAGATACTGCAGGCACCATTTAAGATACAGTATAATTTTAAAGGAGAATGTATGTGTAATGCAAAAAAAAAAGGACTGTTTCATGGGAAGGGAGGAAGTGGAATAAAGCATGAGGACACACCACAGCCTTGCTTAGGGTCTAGTAGAATGAGCATACTGCTATCCAGTGGGTCACTTTCCAGAGAATGACCCTGAAACCCTGGCTCTCACACATACATCAAACTTCCTATAATCATCACAGATGTGATTCAATACCTTACACATCAGAAGGTTAACAGCAAATTAACTCCCTTTTCCCACTAAAACCTAGTCAGTCATGGAAAAACGTAAGTACCTATTACATACTCATTAACTACAGGAGACTCCAAAACTACTATAGTTACCAATCAAGTCCAAGACTATTACTGGAGAAAGGTTTAAGATGTGATTTTACATTAATGAATGGGGGCTGGGGAGAGCCTTCCAACGCAGCTTAGCTCCAGGGAAGAAACACTAAATAAACAGAATGAATGAAAACATTAATCACTCTATCTGGATATATTTTCTTTAATTCCTTCTTAAAAATCCTAGCACATAGTGTTAACTATAGATTATACAATGAAAATTTTGCTTAGACTAATTATTTTGTGTATGTACATTTAGGTTTTTTTACATACTTATTTCACATGTATAGATGCTTTGCCTGCTTGTGTGTGTACCCTCTGCATGCCTGGTGTCTACAGAAGTTGTCTAATGCCAGAACTGGAATTACAGATGGATATAAGCCACCATGTAGGATCTGGCCCTCTTCTAGAACAGCTAACACTCTTAACTACTGAGCCATCTTTCCAGTCCCAGACTAACTCCTAACTGTCCACCTACGCAAATACACAGGGTGAAATCTGAGCTTATTAGACAACCCTACATTATTGTTAATGCTCAAGGCTTTAGAATGACCCTTTTCAGTCTAGATATGGAAGTACACACTTGGGAGGTAGTAAGTTCCAGGCTTGCCACACCATGAGTCTTAAACACACACACACACACACACACACACACACACACACGCTCGCTCACACACACACACACACACACACACACACACACACACCAGAATGGTCCTCTCTTTCTTCTCTCCAAATCCTCAAAGAAGTTACAGCTGCTGACCTACATCCACACGTCACTATTCAAATCTTCCCAGTGACATT
Source organism: Mus pahari (assembly GCF_900095145.1). Taxonomy (NCBI): domain Eukaryota; kingdom Metazoa; phylum Chordata; class Mammalia; order Rodentia; family Muridae; genus Mus; species Mus pahari. The sequence goes on along the minus strand of NC_034590.1, from coordinate 47,169,479 downwards.
TATCACACAAAGTAAATTTAATTCTAAATCTGCTTTATCCATGAAGTTCCAGAAAATAACTACCCAGGCTGAACTACAGGGTTGTGAGTTCATTAGAGCTGTCATAAATCTCCTATCCAAAAGCTAATGAACAACATACTCACAGGAGAAAAGACCATTTCTCTCCATAATTCCTCAGACTAAAGAAAAGATCATCCATTTCTAGAATTGGTCTACCAACCCAATCTGAGAGTTCAATTTAAAAAAAAAAAAAATTAACTCTAGAAAATACAATCAAACTAGCTCACAAAAATCAGTGTAATTCTGGAGTACACTTAAGTCTTCCTTCCACATTATAATGCAGTAAATACAGGTTAGAAACCCATGGTGGCATGTATCTATTGTCAATAGCAATGAAGACACAGAGGAAGGAGGATAAAGAGTTCAAGACCAGGGCTGGGTAACTAAGCTTGGCTGGCATGTACAAGACCTGGGTTCAATTCCAAATACCTAAGACCAACCACACACACCAGTGTGGAGGAGCATGGCTTTAACGCCAGCACTCAGGAGGAGCAAAAGTTCAAGGCTGAGGCAGGCGGATTTCTGAGTTCAAGGCCAGCCTGCTCTACAAAGTGAGTTCCAGGACAGCCAGGGCTACACAGAGAAACCCTGTCTTGAAAAACCAAAAAAAAAAAAAAAAAAAAAAGTTCAAGGCTTACTCTCTATTACACGGTGAGTTGAAAGTCAGCATGGGAAACAAAAGACCCTACTTTAATTAAAAGGAGAGTACAGTGGGGGTTCAGTGGTAGAAGTGCATGCCTAAGTGGTTTTGGGCTCTAACACCATCATCTCCATCCCCCATAAAAGCCCTGATCAACTGTTGAAGACAGAACACCAATTCTCCTCCAGTAGACCATTTTAGCCACATATAGTGGCAAGGCTAAGGAACAAAACGCCTTGGGCTTATGCCATCAGTTTTTTCATCAGAATTGGGGAATCATCCATATCATTTGTTCAAAGAGACTTTGTAAAAGCAACAAGAACAAATTAACTATTCATCTTAGAAATGTATTCACATCAAGACAATTTCTACATAACAGTTAATAAAATATGCAGTCTGCCAACTAGCTCCCTAACTCTAGGTTATATAAAAAGGAAGGGAGGGAGGGACAGAAGGAGGGAGGGGGAGGAAAGGCAAAGGGTAAAGAAAGAAAGGAAGTGGGAGGAGAAGGAAGGAAGAATGAACGGATGGACGGACAGACAGACAGATCTGTACTGTCCATTTATAGTAACAGGATTTTTCTCCACTGTTATTCAATACATCATCATCTCTACTTCCTAAATTCATTTCTATGTGCACAGAGACAATTCTGAAGGCACTGCCGTAAGAAAAAGCTATTGCCAGCTTTAGAGAAGAAAAATTAAAAATGAACACAATAATCATATTTCTTTCAATGACTTTACTGGGCAACTACTCCTAAGCGCTCCCATTTTTGTCCCTTATTTAAAAAAATCGCCTTCACAGAATTAGTAATTCAATTCTACCACAAAATACAGTTGTAGGAATGAATAGGCAATGTTTACTAAATTTGCTCCAGTCAAAGCTTATTTACATAATACAAATGCAAGTACCAATTATGCAACCACCACAGCAGTGCTGACTATGGCTTCAGGTCACAGTGTGAATTATAGAAAAAAAAAAAAAATCTAGGAACAAAGGTTGAATTAAGCCACACTAAAAGAATAAAGTTTAAAAAAGAAGTTTACCTGTTCCCGCCTTTCAAAGGCTAAGATAGCTTCTCTTCCACTTCCACTGTCTAGCATGCATGAGACCTGGAGAGTAATCCCCAATTCCACCAAAAATGAAGTAAAAATCAGAGGGAGAAGAGCCTGGGAGAGTATGAGCCAGATAACTACCTTCTAAATTACAAATAACAGCCTATCAGTTTGCCTTTCAAGTCAAAATGGACTTCCATTAAAGAGTAGGTAAGAGAAAAGCAGCAGGGTCATCTATAAGGAAAACCACACAACAGTTTTCCATAACACAACCAAGACATCTTCAGAGTCTCTTAAGCATAACTCCCTCTTGGTCACATTTCTAAATACATGCTTTAAAGTTAAGAGTTAAATTAATGTCTACTCTTTTACCAGGGATGTTAGTGGAGATGGCTCAGCTGTTATAAGTACAAATGTTCTTACTGAAATTCTCAGCATCCACACATCCATATAACCAGTGGTTCCAAACTGCCCATAAATAATTCCAGGCCCACAGGATCCGATGCCCTCTTCTGAATGCCACAGGTACCCATACTCACACATGCACACATACACACATAGTTTAAAATAAACAATTTCTAAAGAGGCATTAGTGTTAACTGGCATTATTTTTCCCCAAGTATGTAACTGGTACGAACGCCATGACAATTGACATATTGTAGGCATATTCACCAAAAAGTTGAAAGCAAAGGCTTAAAGAGATTTTGCACACCCATGCTCATACAGCTTACTCACAATGGCCAACAAATAGAAGCAACCTAGTGTATATACACAATGAATGCAATTCTGCCTTAGAAAAGAAGTAAATTCTGACACACGAAAACAACATAAATGAATCTTAAAGACATCACACAAGGGAATTAAGTCAGTAACAAGAAGACAAACCCTATAAGCTGGAGTAGCAAAATTCATACAGACAGAAAAAAGAATTGCTATTTGCCAGTGGCTGGGAAATAAAAACAGGCATTTATAGTTTAAAGGGTAGTTTGGGTCCTGCAGGAGGAAAAATTACAGTTAGTGGTGATGGTTATACAACAACATGAAAATAACTAATGCTACTAAACTCCACGCTTAAAAATGATAAAGACGGGGCTGTTATTCCTTGGTACCAAAGTTCAGTCCCCAGCACCCACATCAGGCAGCTCAGTCACCTTAACTCTGACTCCAGTGGCATTATGCCCTCTTCTAGCCTCCACAGGTACCTACCCATCACTTACACACACACTCACAGACACATACACATAAATAACTTTAATGGTCTTTTTTTAAAAAGGAAAACATAGTTTAAATAGTAGGTTTTATGCTGTATGTGTTTTGCCACAACTAAATTTCTTCCAACTTTGTAAAATACTAGCTGTACTTTTGTAAAATACCAGCCAGTATACTCCAGTTCACCAGAAACTAAGGTTAGAAACTCACAATCACTGTAGACAGGGATGCTATTTCACTTCCCCTTGTCTCCTCACCAGGTTTCCTCCCTTTCGCTCTGAATACCCAGGAGATCTGACTCTCTTTTCCCTGCGTCCCTGCATTCTGGCTCTCCTAATCCCTGTCCTAAACTAATACAATGGGCTCTGAATGTCCCTCAGAGGCAAGTGCTTCATTTTCCACAGCTGTCACTACCCATGATCCTCCCCAAGTGAGCTGCCTTCCCTTTTGTTCAGAAGGACAAACTAAATTCTCTAACACAACATGTAAGATGCTTACACTCACCCCAGCTTGACTTGTTGGCCTAATTCTGTGTCCTAATCAAACTAAATAACTCCAATACACCTCGCTGCTCGCTTGGAACACACAAAGTTTTCCGATGTTTGTTCTTTGTTCACACCGCATAGCTTCATGACCTTTCCTTCTCTTGCCAACTCATGCCCAACAAAATCCTAGTCATGCTGCAGATCCAGTGCACTCCCTCATCCATTACCAGTGTGCCTCAGAATTCAGACCCACAAAGCCAGGCCCAAACCACTGTCACACCATAACCTTCTATCGCTATTGGTATATCCAAAACATTTCTAGTGGCCTGGCACGCACTCATTCTGTTCAGACATGTTCTACAACAGTTATGTAACTTGTACTTAAATTTACATAAAACTTAATTAGCTCCATTCTAGCCTATTTTTTCTACAAAGCATCTATCTGCTTTTAGAAAATAATATGCAATCTAATGACATTTATAAAATTAAGAAGCAAAGTCGGAAACAAGTTATTAGATAGATACTTCCTGTCTCCCAAAATAAAAATACAAATGTGGGTGCAGAATTGTTTAATAGAAATGGGAACTGCAGTGGTCTGCACCTGCCACACAGTGCCATCTTTTATACCTTCCAATCCACTACACCATTATCTACACTAAATCTTTCCCCAAACTTCGGGTGAAATGCTTACTAAGCACATACTGTGTGCCCAGCAACCTGCACTGTGTGTAGTGTGTGTTGCTTTTCCCACTTTACACCAAGGAAACAGGAGCTCAAAATTGAGGATCTAGCCCAAGGACACAGAGGAGGTAAAAAAGAACAAGACATACTCACAATCATAAAAATACATGATACCACAGTGATTTCAGTCCCTACACTTACAGAGGCAAAGGAAGCCAGGCACAGTGGCACACAACTTTACTCCCAGCATTCTGGCAAAGGCAGGCAGAATGTGCTCACAAACACATTCAAAATGAATAAAAATGTCATTTTTAAAAATTTAAGATTTGTGAGTATGAATGCTTTTGCTGGACAACTATATGTGTACCATGTGCATGCCTAGTACCTGTGAAGGCCACTGATCTCCTAGAATTGGAGTTAAAGATGGTTGTAAGCCACCAAAACCAAGTCCTCTTGCAAGACTCATAAACACACCTAGTCCCAGGACCCTCCCAGCCCCATTCTCGGGCTACGTGTACTTTGCATGTTTTGCTTTTCCAATTTTAGAAATATATATAGATAAAAATCTAAAAATCATAGAGGAACTAAAACAATGTGAATTTTTTAAAAAATATATAAGATCTCTTCATTTATTAGTGATTACCAATAATATGGCAATTCTATGGCATTCAAAACATTAAAATTTTTCTATTTAGAGATGGGCATGGTGGCACACACTTATAAGCCTAGCACTGGGGAGACTAAGGCAAAAGGATCATTAAGTTTAAGATCAGTCTGGCATAAACATAAAGACTCTCAAAAAAAGCAAAAAGTAAAAACGCAAACTTGCTTTCTAAAAGTAATGAAAATACGAGAAATAGGTATTCATGACTATCAGTGAACGTGTGTGCTGGGATTAAGTTGTATGCCGCTTTCTCCAGACAACTTGGCACTATCTATTGACAGCTGCTGACATGTGAACCCCTTTGTCCTAGCAATTCTGTTACTGTGAGAAGACATAAACAAGAATGCGCAGATATGTGTCTGTAAGGTTTTACCACAGCAGTGTCTTTAAGTAGCAGAAAGGAAGAAAGAGAGCAACAGAGAACAGAGAGATACAATATAAGTATTCAAATAAGATAATCAGTGACCTAAGGGGAAAAAAATCTAAGTCCACGGAATGAAATATCACAAAAAAGAAAAGAAAAGAAATATCATGTAGCCATTAAGTTAGTTATGCCACATAGTTAACAGTATATAAACTCCCGTTCCCGAAATGTGTTATAATCTGTTGTTTCCAAGTATGTACGTCACACATGGTTTGCATACAGATATATAGGTATACATACATACTCAAACACCCTCTACCAATTTTCAAGTTTGGAAATAGAAACAACAAATAACACTAAACAATGTCATTTATAGATAATGTCATTTGTTTCTAAGTGTTACTTTCTGTGTTATATTCAAATCTTGAATTTCTAGATGGACTGCACACTACTGGAGTGATAGAAAGCTAGTATCTTTCATGAAGCCTTAAGAGTTTATAAAGTAGAAAACTACCTATAAAAGTAAGTCTACTGGCAAAATCAAAGTTACATAAGGCTCTGCCAAAACCATAGCTCACAACAGACAGGCTTTCAATTCCTCTTAGACTAAGGCATATACAAGAGTTTGGGCTCAAGTCAGTCAGATCCTCATTATTTTACATCCCAATGCTGAGCAAGCTATCTAGCCTCTCTGAGCCTCAGACTTCTTATCCATCAAATATGGTAAGCAGAGACTGCCTCTTACAGTGCAGAGCAGTGCATTAAGCTTAGGACATCACTATGTTAATTGTCCACATAACAATAAAAAAATCAAAATCATGCAGCTGCTACTTTAGTGAACTGCCCCTGGCCATTCCAACAGGCATCAAGCAGAGGGGAAGAATACACCATGTTTCTTCCAGTCCGGAGACATCGGGAGCAATGATTCCTTTTATTTGGATTCATGAAGGAAATGTCTCCATTTAAGAGTGTGTGTCCTAGAGAGCTAACAGGTCAAGTGTTAAGCTTCACAGTGCCAGAGAACTTTGGGCAAAGACACCAAATCATACTTTATCACGGTCAGGGCAAGGGACCATGGTATTTCACAGAATTCACAGGAGAGGATACTATGCATACAACAGGGGCCATGAATTAGCAGCTGTTGTGAGGGCTTTGGGTGAAGAAAGCTCTTAAGATGATGGTGTGATTCTAAAAGCCAAATGAATTATGAGCAACAACCTTAAAGTATTTGTTTACCTTAAAAAAAAAACAAATAAAAATGAAGATATTGTCTTCACAAAAATCAAAGTGGGAATGCATTGTATAAAGAAAAATAATCCCCCATAAGAAAAAGGTAACTGAATCTTATGTGAAGAGGAAACTAAAGGCAAAACAGGCTGACATAAAACCAAAGATAATTTTATATAAACCAAAACACTCTTGTGTTAGTATTTCAGAGAAACAGCAACTAGAGGAGAAAAAAAGGCTAACATAAAGAGAATTAAAAACTTCTCAGATCAGTAAGGTATACAGCTTTAATTTTTCACATCTGCCTTGACAGACACCTCTGATTTCACACAAAGGTGCTCAGTAGGCTCATAGTCTGTAACTGCTCTGATGAAAGGAAAACAGGGTACTCGGCTCTCATCTGCTTTGACAAAGTAGCTGTCTGATTAGTGTCCTGGAAACAGATCATGTCATGTTTTTAATGATATGTCAGGGTGTACAGTACTATGTATTAATATGAGATACTATGTAAAACTCACTATTGAAAATTAATAAAATTGCTGGACAGCAGTGGTACATGTCTTTAATCTCAGCAAGGAGTAGGCAGAGGCAGGTGGATCTCTATAAGTCCCAAGTCAGCCGGGTCTATACAGTGAGTTCCAGGCCAGGAAGGGCTATTTAGTAAGACTCTCTCTCAAAATAAATTAGCAAATAAGAAAAATTTAAGAACCCCCAAGTATAGGAGTGCATGCTTTAATCACAGCACCTAGGAGACAAGGCTGCTCAAATCTCTGAGTTTAAGGCCAACATGGGCTACCCAGTCAGTTCCAAGTCAGTTAAGCCTAGTCTGTGAGTCACTGACTCATAACAAAGGACTAAACATGCCTGGTTACAAAGCTCCACTTTGTTATTTTGTTGGTGGAGACACTGGCTCAAGGGTTAAGAGCACTCACTGCTCTTACAGAGACCCAGGGTTCAGTCCCGTGCACCTACATGGTTGCTTACAATCATCCGTAACTTCAGTTCCAGTGAATCCGATGCCTTCTTCTGAGTGGCATTTAAACATACATGGAGTGCATATATGCATGCAGGCAAAACACTCATGCACACAAAATAAAATCTTTAAAAATGTTCAAATAAAATAAAATAATAAAATAAAATCTGGGCTGGCAAGGAGGTTCAGCAGGTAAAAGTGACTGCCACCACACCTGACAACCTTAGTTTGCTACACCATACCTAGGAGAGAAACCTGACTCCCTCAAGTTGTCTTGACCTTGTTAGATAATGACTTGTTAGATAGACAGACAGATAGAAGATTAAATAAAAAATAAAAATAATTATTAAGAATTAGGGCTAGCCATGTTCAGCATGTTGAGGTGTTTAGCATTAAACCTTAATCCCTGGGGCCCATATAGTAGAGAAAACAGACTCCAACAAATTATCCTCTGACCTCCACACATACACACACAGTGGCACACATATATGCATGTGTGCTCACATATCACACAAAGAAAATAGAATGCAAATGTAAAAAGTAGTAACTGACAGACAACTTGGTTGAGGTAAGATCTCAAACTCTATCACCTATCCTGACCAACTGGCATAGAGGTGGTGGACAGAAGGCTCTCCCATCTGCCTGTAGAGTCAATCACTAAGATTACAGATACCTAGAACTATATACTGCGCTATAAAATGTGTTCCAGGAATCTGACCTCAAAAGAAATCTGCACAGCATGCACTTTTACCAGCTGAGGTATCTTCCTGGCCCTGGGGCCACGCTTATCTAGTACCATGAAGAACAAATCCATATTCATGATAAAATTTTAATTAAATATACATGTCAAGCTCTCAGAATTTTTCTTCTTTCTGCAGTCAGGTAGTAAAGTTTCCCTGGCAAGATTATCTATACAAGGATTCGGTTTCCTCTGAAAGCTGAGGCTATAAACAATGATGAACAGGATGTTCTGCCTTAGAAAATTAGATACAGTATTTACTGTACTATATGAGAAAAAGGAAATGTCTTTAAGTACAATAATAATAACAGTTAAAGTTATCTATTCCAAACAAGGTAGGAAGTCACCAAAACTTAAACTAGTCCTTAACAGTATGAATTATTCTTTGTACGTTTCTTGTCTAAAAACCAAACTTCTATATTCTCCTCTGGCTACCTCTTTAGGACTAAAACAAAAACTGAGTCACGAAAGTATGATGGCACACTTGCAAAAAGAGAATCATGTGCCTAGAAGTAGATTTCAGAGGCAATTTCTCTTTGAAACATTTTCTTCCTACTACAAGATAAGCTCCTGATACATCACAGCAGCTACAGTTCGTGTATTTATTTCTAACCTAAAAAAAAGATAAGCTTGTGTTTGTCATAAGTCTACCGTATTCATCTATTTCAGATGATCATGACTATAAAGCAGGGCCCTGACATCTAACAGTACTCCATGTGAACACACAGCACCAACCCTCAAACAGAAACTCTTAGCCATGAGCAAACATACAATCAAGTGCTACAAACAAAATTAGAAGAAAACAAGTGAACACCTTGAAAGAGGACCTACTATGTAACTTAGCAAAACGAGCATACCTTGGTATCCTCATGAACACAGAACTCCTAAGAAACTGAGTCCTTCAGAAGACAGGTGAACAACAGATTCTCCAGGGAATCAAAGGGAAGTGTTATCGTGGGCCTCACTTGCCAACCAAGGAAATGCAATCTGATATAGTCCAGTCTTATACAGAAAAACAATAAGTCTTTTTCACTATTAACACCTGAGTCATTGACAAATACAATTTCACAACTGGGTGTGGCAGCTTACACCTAAAAACCAATTCCATACCCTTAAAGCTGAAGAGAACTACATGGAGTTCCAGGGCAGACTGGGCTATATAAATGAGCTCCAGGTAAGTTGCAAAGTGAAAGCTTGTCTCGAAACCATTAAACTAAGTCAAATAAGCAATTTCACAGAACAAAGTAACAGAATAGTAACGAAGTAACAAAGAGCAGAAACTTTTGCTCAGGCCAGGCCAAGTCACACAGCTAATGTGAAAGGAACACAGCACAACTGACAACAGTGTCTCTTTCCACTGTACAACCTGGCCTATTACTGGGGTGGGAGAAGAGAAACCAGTACCAGTAGTGAGGAAACTGGCAAAGATGATCCCTCCCCAAATAAGCATGCATTAGCTTATTCTAATTTTCAGAATCTGTTCCAGTCACAACCTACTCTTCAGAATGCTCACAGGAATGAATTAGGACAATCCTCACATATGGGCCTACATAAGGGAAAAAGCTGAGTGAATTATCTATGTCTTTTCCCAAGCATTCTACCCAATGTTCTTTTTCCCAATACATATGACTCCACTCTTGCATATAACCCAAAGTTATACACCCCCAAAGTCATGTTGGACCAAAGGCTAGGGGAGCAAGGGAAGCTATCTCCACCTGTATTTTTCTCCTTTACCCCCCCCCAACACTTCTAAAATGAACCTTAAAAACTGGTTTTCCAACTTCTAGTACGTAAGTTAAGCATGAACTAATTAAACGTTTGTAAACCACTTTGAAGATGTGAACAAGCGTGTGAACGTTAATTATTGGCTCCCATCCACAACGGTCACTGCATATGAGAAAAGAACCACTGGTAAGCTCTTGCTACTTTCCAGGCACAAACATGAAAGCCTAGCATGTTTTTAAGAATTCCAGGAAAACTTTTAAGAGCAGACCACAAAGATTTCTTATAACAAGAACAAGTTGGAATTTTAAGCTGACTACTTTGGATATAATTATATCAGGGTAAAAAAAAAAAATGTGACTTACAGCATATACAATAAAACTACAGTATATCAAAAATCCAAGATAAAAGTCATAGTTTATTTACATAAAGAGACATACAAATTCTTTCTTCCCTTTACTGATCTGTTTAAAAACCACTGGGAAATGTCCTTAAAAGATCACTCCTGATTGACCTATGCTCTAAACATGCATACAGAACCACTTTGGAAGGAAGGCCTAGACAAGTTTTGGCCATTCCTACCCATTCCTTTAATCCTCAAAAAGAGAAAGTATCTTAGCCAGGCCCAAAGTGTCATGTGACCAAATAAACATTTACACTGTTTCTCAACTCTTGTGGCTAGAGTGTTTTCCTAAGTCCCTCAAAGAGGAGAGTTTCTCTGTATTCAGAGTCTAGATGTTCTGTTGAGGGAACCTAAGGAGAATTTTTTAAATCTTCAGTTTGTCAGAAGTAACAAATCACTTCCATGCAGGCACTGCATAGCAACAACCCACTTCAGAAAACCACCTACTTTAGACAAGACTGAATGGCTAGGCCAAGGACATGTGCTTATATATACATAACACCCAAGTCATTGTGAGGTTTTCTAAGTGATTCATAGGTAATAGAAAATGTCAGATTTACAAAAAAAATCTCTCAAATGTCCACCACCTGTTGCACAGTCATCGGCTAGAACAAAGAAAACTTCTGAAAACCAAAGTTGAGATCGATATATTTCGGATTCAAAAACAACAATCGCTCATCCCAAGTTTTCATTAATTTTACAATATATAAAACAGTACATAAGTTCCACAGTCTTCTTACAATTCAAAATTCTCTAAATTGTGGAGTCCTGTAAAGTAAAAACTAAGTTATATACTTTCTTATTCCAAGATGGAAGAACCAGGGCACATTTACCATGCTTAACAACACCAGATTCCAACAGTGTAACTAGCTCAGTGTCTAACACCCAGGACCCTGATCTGGGCTCCAGAGGCTCAGGCAGCTCTACTTCTTGGGTTCTGTCATCAGAAACACATTTTGTCTCAGAAGCTCAGACCAGCTCCACTCCATGTCCTTGGGGGGTCTTCTCTCTAGCTAAGGCTGCAACTTCACCAACAACCTCTCCAGGCCTCTTCCTGAACTCTGATTCTGCTACACGGTGCACAGCCTTCTAAATATCACAGCTTCCATGCTGCTAAAACCAGTCCTACTTGGAAAACTCTTACAAACAAACAAAAAACTACTAACCAGAACAGATGGTTTTTCTCTCAAAAATGTCTTACTGTACTACACTCATCTTGTTTACTGAGACTAGCAATTGTACTCATGGATCCCGAAACCACATATATGGAAACCATGGGCTGTATAAATAAAACTTACAAAACAAACTGGATTTGAATGCTGAAAAGTATACTACCAATAATACACCAAATACCTAGATAAGCAGATGTGTCATGTTTGTGGCTCAATATTACAAAGATGGCAGTTACCTCCTAAGTATTTACAGACTCAATCCAATGTCAATCCAGAAGTAAAAAGTGTAATAGCTGCTGTATAGAGCTATATAGATAGTTCAAGGTAGAGTCCTTGTCTACCATGCAAAAGGCCCTAGAGTGGATACCATTGCTTCAAAAAACAAAACTGTAGCTCCTGGAGCATACAGCTCAGCAGTATGTAGAATGCTTCCCTAAGTTTTCTGGTTTGAGGCTTGGTCTTTAACACTCTTTAATTTAAAAAAGTAAAGTAATATAACTCAGGCGGTAGAATATAGGAAAGCCCCGGTTCAGTCTTCAGCATCACACAAAGACAATGTAGTGGCACATAGCTGTGTTCCCAGCAGTCAGGAGGTAGAGGCAGGAGGACCAGAAGCTCAACACCATCCTCAGCAACAGAGTTCCAGGCCAAACTGCTACATACAAATCAACTCAATTTTTAGAACAGGCAGTTTTGAACAGATATATCACCAAAGAATGGAGAAAAATCACATGAAAAGATAGCATTATTAAGCATACAAAAAAGTTACATTCTATATAATTCCACTTTTATGACACCCCCCCAACACACACACACACACACACACACACACACCATGGCTTGAAACAGTCTCATATAGTCTAAGCTGGCCTTGAACTCCTTATATAGAAAGAGATGACCTCAAATTTATGATCTTCTTGCCTCCGCCCCATCCTACCCCAAGTACAGGGATTATAGACATTCACCACCATATTCCAAGTTATCTGTTACTAGGGCTCAAACCTAGGTTTTTGTACATCCTAGGCACACAATTGACCTACATTCCTAGTCCTAAATGATCTTTAAAGGGATCATCATCAACAACAACAAAACAAACAAGCAAACCAATAAAACTCATGAAGACAGAAAACAGATTAACGGGTTCTGAAAATCAAGGAGTGAAAAACCAAATTAACTACAAAAGGATTTGGATGAATCTGGAAGGACAAAGGTACTATTCTAATTCAAGCAGTGGTTAGATGAATATACACAATTGTCAAAATTTAGAAGACATTATGCACTAAAGCCAGTGAATCCGAGTAACTGTATGAATGAAACCCATGAGAGACTAAAGGCATAGTAACAATGTACTGAGTGAAACTTGCTTTTCCCTAGCTTGAATCTCTGTGTGGTGTGCACATCTATATGCAGACCCTCCTGCTGGCCCAAGTACATGTGGAGGGCAGGTGGACGTGGGCAGCCTTCCTCTTATCACTCTCTACCTTACTCTTGAGGCGGAGTCACTTGGTGAACCTGGAACTCACAGACTGGCTAGACTAGCTGACTAGGAAGCCTTGAGGATCCTCCACCTCCCAGTCTTCGGATTACAGACACACAGTGTCACACCTGGTATTCAAGCTTACCACATTAAGGACTTTACCAAGGAGCCATTGCCTAGCCCCTCAATCATTTTTTTTTTTCAAATGAATGCTAGTTGAAATAAAATATATGTTGAAAGATGTAGTATTGTTTAAATTAGATGTGAGTAACTGGATTTTGTTAGGTATTATCAGGGCCAAGTCTCTGTATTCACTAACCACTCTAAGCGGCAACTAGAGCTCCAAAGCAGAGACAAGATGGGTGTGGTTGCAGCTCATGAAAACCTTATTTATGAAAACAGGCCGTAGGCCAGCTAAGAGGACACACAGTGCCAAAAACATAGTACCCTAGGAGTTGCCCATGATAAAGTGGGCAGGAGATGAGCATTGAAGAGACTGGCCCAAAAGGTGACAGGCATATTACCTTGGTAGTAATATTCTGTTTTGACTCTGCTGAGTTACAGGATACTTTGTCATAAACTCACTAAACTCTGTCCTTAAAAATGGGTGTGTTTTATTACATTCTATAATAACCTCGACAAACTTGATTTGTTTTAAAATGTACTTGAAATTTTCATATGACAATATTAATGATATGGAAAAGTCTGACTTCTATGCCATAGTAATCAATATTCATAGTAATCCATCAATAATAGCATAAAGGCCTATTAGCTAGCAACATGGCCACTGTCAAGTAACTTCGGAAGCCTTTTCTTAGCCTAAAAATGGGTTAATAATTTCATTCTCAAGATTTCTTGTTTGCCTGTTTTCTCCCTGAGGGGCTGTTGAGAAATAAATAATGAATGAAGGTAAAATCAAGTGCATCTAGAACAGAAAACTAAGTAAACAAATATTAAAGTGTAAGTATGGAAGGGAGGATAAACAACAGCAGCTCCACTGGCCTCCTCTGTAGTCTAATTCCAACACCCCGACATTCTTTGTTCACTGTTATTGTGGACTCACCTGCCATCTAGCCCTGGCGGTTGCCTAGTAGACAGTAATTTGCATCTAACAGCAAGCATGCTGAATCAAAAGCTAGTTCAACTGATATTCCCTGATAAATATTTGGTAAAAGGAAATGTGAGAAGAACCAGATAGAACATGAAAACAGGTCAGCTTTCCCAGGCAAGAAGGAGGGTAGACATCTTATAGCATTTTAGCTGGCCTCCCTGGGGGAATGACAGAGAAGCTAGTGGCAAGTCTCCCCTTTGGGGCTGGGATTTACGTTTTATCCACACCAGGAGCTAATCATTCAAAGTGTAGCACCACACACCGGATGGTGCTTTCTGGCCTGTGTTTCTCACAACAGTAGCATTTAGCTGACAGGATAATACTGGGGGGATGGGGGCTGTAATAAGCAAGGATACTAAGTCTGAGAAAGATAAAATGGCTTGCTCAAGATCAGACTGCCAGTAAGTGGCAGTGTGTGGATGCAGCTGTCTGTATACCATGTGCTTTTAGTAGAGATCAACATGGAAGAACCATCCTTGGGCTCTGCAAACTAAATCTTTAACTCTAGGGGGCTTTCTGTGCATTGACATCTCAAGTTAAGAAGAACAAAAGTGTACCACAGGAATTAATTAACCTTTCAAGAATACTTCATTATTTTGGGTGGTGGGGACCAACTCTATGAGTAAGAGTAGGCTTATGATGAGAAAGTAAAAATTATTACAAGAAGCCTACATGGTGGCATAAAGAGCAAACACCTCCCCGCTCTCTACTTTCTTTCACTCACTATCACACCATGCAAACATACCAAGATACAGTTCTGAAAAGCAAAAATCAAAAAGAACAAAGAAAAAAAAAAGCACCCCATTACCCAACACAGAATTTAGACAAGCACTCAGTATTTCAGTACTGGATCTGCAAGCCCAACCTCTCAGCGAAGACTGATAAAAATGGGTTTGATCTTATTATGATGACCGTATCAACACCAAGGTGACTAGAAAACCGTAAATGTGCGACATGTGCATGAAATAAACTTCTTCCTACAAATAGCTTCCTTCTCTCTTCCCGAAACCAGTAAGCTAGGCAGGCCACACAACACAGGGACAATCACTTCCATGTGGATATTCGTCCTTAACAGTATTAACTGTAGCTCAGGACTAACTTGAAGACAAGCAAGCATCAGGTGGTTTGGTCAGGGATGTTTATACCTATAGTCTCAGGTTTGATCAGGTAAACAGTTCTAAAACTTATCTACTCTGTCTGGCACTTTAAACAGTCTGAACTAAGTTGGTACAACTGACTTTAACCACCACATGAGTCTGTAAACAGTGGCACTTGAAAAAGCAACTGAGTGGTGTGCTTAAGTCTCTAAACTATGTATTCTGCTAACACTCCATCCCGTTCTATCTTGAGCAAACCTGAGAAAAGTCATAAAGCCACAAATATTATTTTCAAGACCAAAGTAAAACAAAGGGAACTGACTATAACTCAGACACTCTGGTGGTCTGAATGAGAATGCCCCCATAGGTTCATAGATGTGAATGTTTCCTCATCAGGCAGTGGCACTATCTGAAAGGTTAGGGGGTGTGGCCTTATTAGGCAATGGGGCTATATGAACGGCCAGGGGGTGTGGCTTTTTGTGGAAAGGTATGGTCTTATTGGAGGAATTATGTCACTGGGGGTAGGCTCTGAGGTTTCAGAAGCACAAGCCAGACCTAGATGCTCATGCGCTTGCCCCCTCCCCCTCCCCCTCCTGAGGATCCAGATGTAGAACTTTCAGCTATCTCTCCAGCACCATTTCTGCCTACATGTTGCCATACTCCCTTCCATGATGGCAGTGGACTCAATCTCTGAAACTGTAAGCAAGTCCCAGGTAAATGCTTTCCTTTATGAGGGCTGTCATTTTCATAGTGTCTCAAACACTAAGACAGGCTCTTGCTAGTACTGAAAACAATCTCTCTCTCGTCATTTCTCACACTATAGAGCTGTACAGATTTCATTCCTACCAAGGCACCTGGGATCCCACTCAAAAGAAAGCTAACAGGTGATGAAACGGTATAGCTTCTCTCATCCTTCTGCTCAGATGACATCTTTTACATTTATTTGTCTTTAGGGTGGAAGTTGAATTAAATGTCACAGTGTGAATGTGGACAGAGGACAAGTTTCAGGAGTTGGTTCTCTCCCTCTACTACATGGGGGTGTGGGACCTGAACTTACCCACTGAACCACCTTCTGTTCAGAAACATCACTTTAAAAACGCTTTTTAAAAGCCATGTAAAACTGTACCAAAATTATCTTTTTAGTCACCAGGAAGCAGAATCCTGGACAGTGTACTAAGTCTCCTAGACCATCTCATGCATCCCTAAGAGCATGTAAAATTACTACCCCTTACAAGGGAAGAGACAAGCTCCAAAGTTAAGGGCAGTGCTCGAGGTTTCAAAACCCTCGAAGGAAAGGTGAGGATCTCAACTCAGATTTACATAACTCCAAACAGGGAATCTCTCCTAAATTATGCTCCCTCCCAATTTCACAATGAAGGACTGGGAAGAGCCAGGAACCAATCTGTTCAGCAGTGTAAGAGTCTCAACAAGGGAGAGTGTGAGGGATCCATTTCAAAACTGACTGCATTTTTTTTTTTTTAAATCCACAGTGTACTCTTTAAATCCCAGTTATTTTCTAGAACAAATCAACAAAAAGAGTTTTTAAAGCTGGGAGAAGTGATACACACACGTTATCTAGCCCTAAGGAAACCAAGGCAAGGAAACCTTGAGCTCAAAGCCAGCATACACTACAAGGCAAACCCTACACACACACACACACACACACACACACACACAGAGTGGGGGGAGGGAGGGAGGTGCTAGGCTCTTAATTCCAGCATGCAGGCAGATAGATCTCTGTAAGTTTAAGACCAGCCTGAGCTACATAGTGAGACCCTATCTCAAGAGAGAAGACTTAACAAAGTCTCCTAAAGTAAACTAAATTTCACCACAGATGTGCAAGCTAATTATCATTTTGTACAAGGCCCCAGAATTAATGGGTTTCTCCTGTGTACACTATCAGTAGCCAGTGAAAATCGATTCACCCAAATCAAACAAAAGCTAAACACCAACTGTGTGGACTTTTCTAGAAAAAAAACAGAGCACAGCACAACACCACCCATCACAGTCCTTAAAGAGTAAAAAGACGAAAAAA
Organism: Mus pahari; assembly: GCF_900095145.1. NCBI lineage: Eukaryota > Metazoa > Chordata > Mammalia > Rodentia > Muridae > Mus > Mus pahari. The sequence goes on along the minus strand of NC_034590.1, from coordinate 47,152,365 downwards.
GTCCATTTATACTACACATAGTTCCCATTTAGTGAAGCAAATACCCTAAAACAAAAGTATGTGTATCATGTTATCACAGTTCAGTTCAACTGGTGTCCTGGCCACCCGATTTTGCAGGCAGCATTTGTTTATATTATGTAACTAACCAATAACTTCCAACCTCTGTCCACCTCCCTTGCTCACCACACCCACCCCAGAAAGGAAAATTAAGCACAAAGATTGTGAGACCTGAATCCCTGTACCTTCAGAATATTTTCCCTTGGTTTCATCAGGTAAACGAAGCTGGGTTTCATATAAAGAAAAGCCAAAAACAAAACAGAAAACCCCACACAGCACTTGTCCGTGTTATTCAGATAGAAATCAAAGCAAAATGCCATCAGCAGTAGCCTTCAAAGAAAATTTTAAGTTTAACAAATGTCAAAGAAATACAACTAAAATTAACATGAAGTGACAGGGGAGGGGGGCGGGCATTGTGCTTCAGTGTGAATGATATACTTAAGCTCAGTCCTCTCGGGGAAATAAAACTGAATTAACATCAGAGCGCACGCAAGTCCAGTCAACGAAATGCAGTGGAATGATTCCACCGAAAACTTGGGAAGGCAACTGCTTAAAGCAGTTTGTAAGTCCCCAAGAGATGAAGGTGTACAAAGTGACACACTGGTTTAATCTCAGCGTCATCTCAACTGATAGGAACTTTACAGACAGACAATGAATGCGCTTCTCCTGATCGGGTCAACCCAAAAGTTTAGGGGGGTAAAAGAGTAAGTGACGTCTGGAAATCATGAGGGTAGTAACAAACAAACAAACAGACAAAAAGGCACATCACTTTGGAAATCTGCTCAACGCAATGAACTCTCAAAATAACTTCATTATGAAGTTGGAAAAGCAAAGACTGAAACACTCGAGAGATTGCTCAATCCATTTTCATTGTGAACTCCTGAGTTCACAGTAGGGTTTAGACACTTAAAGTGAGCCAATATTTTCAGCCGAAAGACAGACACTTGCTTAGCGAGAAAGAAACTGAGGGTGCGTCTCGCACCCCAGTTAAGTGTCAGCGAGCCTATTTACGAAAAGCAGCGATTCGCTAGTTCTTAAAGTGCTTGCACTAGAGCTCGGGGGCAGAGGAGCCGAATGCGCCACCGTTCCCGGGGCGCTCACCGCGCCTCCGCTCCCCATCCCGGGAGAAAGCCCCCAAAGGTGGCCGGGGCGCGCAGTGTTTACCCGGCGTGACTGCCCCGGGGAGCTGCTCGTTCCCGGGGCCGCACTCTCTGTTCGAGCGGCGCGCCCCACCGAGCAGCCCTCCCTCAGAGGAGAGCCGCAGCCGGCGCCACAGATGCGGGCAGCAGGGGAACGTGGGTCGGAGGAGGCCGGGATCCCCGGCCGCGCTATCCACCCCAGGCTGCCGAGGCTAAGAAGGGTCCGCCACCCGCGTCGCGCCCGCGCGCCCCCGCGCCCCGCAGCTCGCGCGCGCGGCCGAGAGCAGCCGAGGGGGAGGGGCGGCTGCGCGCGCGCCCCCTCCTCAGACGCCCAAACTTCCCTCAACTCCCTCAACTAAGTTGCGCTCTCACCGTGCGGCTCCCCGGGCTCCCCCGCGGGCCGAGCCGGAGCAGCTCCGCGCCTTGGCCGCGGAGAAGGACAATAGGCGGCCGCTCCCTCGGCGGCGGCGGTGACGGCTGGAGCGAGGAGCAAACACGGCGGTCTCGACCGAGCCCAAGCGCTTAGCAGCAGCAGCTCCGGCTCCGCGACCGCCCTGCACACAGACCTGCCCACCCGCGCATGCGCCGCCTGCGGCCTGGGGTGGGCGGGGCAACGAGCCAAGCCTAAAAGTTTTTATTGGACAATTAGACTGCCCATCACATTCTGTGAGGCCAATAGGAAGGCGTCTTGGCAGTTGGCTCTGGTTGCTAAGGAACGATGAGGTTGACCGCCACTGCTGCCAGGCGGCAAAGTGATCAAAGTCGGGTGGCTGGCAGCAGCTGCTGGGGAAATGCCCACCCACCTTCTCCTATCCGCCCCATCGCCGGAAGCCACCCTTCCTCTGTGCGCCTGGTGCTTACCTAAATCGGAGCACTTACCACACGTTGACACTAAGACTCAATGGAGTCTTAAGAATTCAAGGTGGAGCGACACAAAGTACTCAAGTGTGTTGGATGGGTGAAGATTGTCGCAGTGACTTTGAGCTATTCGATCACCACAAAATCATTGCCTTTGAGTTGCCATGGACTTCAGAAATCATCTACTGGCTTCGGAGAAACAAAGTATGGACATGTTCCAATGGTGACCAAAGAGATTACATTAATTGGTACAAGAAGAAACTTCTTTTTGATAGTTACATATTGTAATGTGTTATTAAGGGAAAACATGCCTATCATGCCAAACTATTTTGACATGTTATTTCTTCGGTCAATAGAAAGTTGAAAAAGAAAAAAGCCAGGGATTATGAATATTAAGCAAGAAATGTGAGGTTTTCTGTGCAGTTTAATATTTATTGTGATTGAAGTAAGAAAGATGGTTTCCTAGGAGGAGAAGGGTATTGACTGGGAAGGAATAGAATGGAATCCCTGAAGGTACTGGCCTTGCATTTTTATTTAGGTGATCAAAACATTAATATGAAAATATCATGTGGCTGTACCCCTAAGATAAATGCCCCATTGGGGGACAGAGCTTAAAAGGAGTTATTGACAATTGATTGCCGCTAAGAAAGAGAAAGTTTCCTTTAAGTATTGGACCCCCTCTGGTCAACCATGCCCCAGTAGATGAGCCAGCACCCACACATCTATGGACAGTTCAAGTCGAACACAGTGGATTATGAGTTTTTTAAAGAGCAGGAGAATAAGATGTTGAGAGGGATGGGTTGGGAGAATGTGACCAAAATATATGAATGGAGAAAATGTTCGAAGAATTATATAAAAACATTAATTTCATATCATTTCAGTCAGTTTTTTTTTAAATAGTAATACAAGATATGGACCTGCCAAAAACTGCAAGAATGAAAGTCACTGTCATTGGGAAGTTTTAATCCAGGCAAGGTCACTACCATTATCAACAGAAAGTATTACGAGTGCCTGGTGATTGTTCCAGGCATTTCTGTTGTTAAATGTCACTTTCCCTTTTTTAAAATTATTTTCATTGAAAAAAAATTTCATATAACATGTTTTGATCATGTTTTTCCCACTCTCCAGTTCCTCTCAGATCCTCCCCCACCTCCCTACTCATCCAACTTCATGTTGTTTTTTTTTCCTCCTTCCTTCATAAAGCAAAAGCAAAAAGTAAGAAACACAAAAATGGAAATCAAACAATCAAATCCAGGATCAAGCCCAAAAAGAAAAAGAAAGCCAAAACAAAGCAAAACGAAACAAAAAGTCCACAAAGATACCACTGAGTCCATTTTGTGCTGGCCACTAACTCTGGAACACGAGGCCTGCCCTGAAGTGTGATTGATAAAACCAGTGAGAGTGCAATGGAGAAAACTGGTTATCCCTTTGCCAGGGCATATCGATTGCATATATCTTCTTGCTTAGAGGCTGGGAGCCCATGACCCCTTCCTCCCTCTGGATGCTGGGGCTCCTGGCTTGAACCTTTGCAAATCTTTTGTGTGCCAATACTGCATGAGTTCATATGCATATCAGTCCTATTGTGTCTAGAAGTCACTGTTTCCTTGTAATCATCCATCACCTCTGTCTCTTACAATCTTTCTGCCTCCTCTTCCTCATTCCTTCCTGACCCTTGAGGGGACAGCTTTGGTTAAAACGTCCCATCTAGGACTAATGCTCCAACGTCTGTCACACACTATTCGTTATGCACTTGTTGGTCTCTGGGTTAATTCTTTGATGTGGATTGAGCAAGGCACTTATCTATGAGTATAGCCATATGACATTAGGAGTCACTGTGTTGCTATGTTCCTTTAGCAGAATAGGTTTCCCCTAGACCTATGACCTATCTAGTTTCAAGTTCTTAGCCACTTTAGCAGTCAATAGGTTTAGTAGGTTTGGATTTCATTTCATGGAATCACTAAGTGGTTGGTTACTCCCATAACATTTGTGCCACTAGTCAACTAATATGTCATGTCATCAGGTCATTATTCTAAGTCACAGGTTTTGTTGCTGTATCACATTAATGATTACTGTTTCTACTCTAGTACCTTGCAGAGTAGCTTCCAGTAGCATGGCAGCTAGTCAGTAAAGGTGAAGCTTCTAGTTAGGCACCAGCTCAGCTCTTCCATGTCTGATGACACAAGCAGCTGTTACCTTCAGCAATAGGGCCCTACCATCGGGTTATGGAGAGTAGAAAGAGCCTGTGACACTTGAAGGTTGCTATCAAGGCCCCTGTGGCCAACAACGCAACAAGATATCACCCATTCCTGGCACTGGAGGCTTTATGGTGTGGCATATGATGTCCAGTTGTCTCCCCTATTATTTAGTGATTCCTTTTAGATTCCTTTCCAATGTTCATGTATTTTAGGAAGCTTCTACAGTAGGTTTCCACGTTGGTTTTTCAAAAGGCCTTCAGTAGTACTTGTCCCTCCCCACAGTCCCTTTCTTACACTTCTCTCCTATTCTCATCTCAGTTTAATCCTCCTAGTTTCCCCATTATCTTTCCATAACAATATATTCTATTCCCCCTACATATAAGACAAAACTTAAAATATCTGTCTTTAGGAATCTGTTACTGTACTCAGGATGATTTTTTTTTCCCTAGTTCTATCCATTTACTCATGAATTCCATGATTGTTTGTAACAGCTGAAAAATACCCCACTGTGTAAATTTACCACATTTTCATTATCCATTCATCAGTTGGTGGACATGTAGGCTGTTTTCAGTTTCTGGCTATTATGAATAGAGCAGCTATGAACATGGATAAGCTACTATCTCTATAGTAAGATGTAGAACCCTTTGGATATATACCCAAGAATGATATAGGTGGATCTTGAGGTAGATTGACATCCAGCTTCCTGAGAAACCACCACACTGATTTCCATAGTGCTAGACAAGTTTGCATTCCCACCAGCAATAAATAAGTGTTCCCCTTTCCCTGCAGCCTTAGCGACATGTGAATTCTTTTATTGATCTTGGCTATTCTGACTGCTGTAAAATGAAATCTCAAAGTACTTTTAATTTGCATTTCCCCAATGGCTAAGGATGTTTAATATATCTTTAAGAGTTTCTCAACCACTGCATTTCATCTTTTGAGAGCTCTCTGCTTAGCTCTTTACTGCTCTTTTGGGCTGGTTTATTTGTTTTCTTGATGTTTGTTTTTTTCTTCATATATTTTAGGTACTACCTCTATGGGATATATAATCTGATAATCTTGACAAAGATCTTTTCCCATTCTATAGGCTGCTGCTTTGCTAAAATTATGGAAAATATATGATCCTTGACCATACAGAAGTTTTTCACTTCATGAGGTCCCATTCATTAATAATTGGTCTTACTGCCTATGCTACGAGTGTCCCATTCAGATATGCCTCCTCTGTGCAAATAGTTCAAGACTATTGCCCTACTGTCTCTTCTATCAGATTCTGGATATCTATCTGATCTTATGTTGATGTCCTTGAACCAGAGTGATATTTAAGGATCTAGATTCATTCTTCTACATGCAGACATCCAGTTTGCCTAGCACCATTTGTGAAAAAAAAAATGCTCTCTTTTCTCTCATGTGTACTATACATTCAACAAAATCTCCATTAAAATTCTAACAATTCTTCACAGAAATTGAAAATAAAAAAATTCAACTTTGTATGGATACACAAAAACTCAGAATATGTAAAACAATTTTTAATTTTTTTTTTTATTAAGAATTACTGGGGCTGGTGAGATGGCTCAGCGTGTAAGAGCACCCGACTGCTCTTCCAAAGGTGCAGAGTTCAAATCCCAGCAACCACATGGTGGCTCACAACCATCCTTAATGAGATCTGACTCCCTCTTCTGGGGTGTCTGAGGACAGCTACAGTGTACTTATATATAATAAATAAATAAATCTTTAAAAAAAAAAAAAAAAAGAATTACTATTGGTGCCTGGCGTGGTGGCGTACACCTTTAATCCCAGCACTTAGGAGGCAGAGGCAGGCAGGTTTCTGAGTTTGAGGCCAGCCTGGTCTACAGAGTGAGTCCCAGTACAGCCAGAGCTATACAGAGAAACCCTGTCTCGAAAAAAACAAACAAACAAACAAACAAAAGAATTGCTATTGGTAGGATAACCATTTTCACAATACTAATCCTACTGACCTGTGAGCATGGGAGATGGTTCAATCTTCTGGTATCCTCTTCAATTTCTTCCTTCAATGCCTTATAGTTTTTATGATACAAGTATTTTACTTTCATGGATAGAGTTATCCCAAGATCTTCTCTCTTTCTAGTTTAGTTAATTTGGCTAAGGCTTAATCAATCTTACTGAATTTCTCTAAGTTAAGAACCAACTCTTTGTTTCATTGATTCTTTATATTACTTTGTTTCTAGTTCAGTGATTTAAGCCTTGGATTTGATTCTTTCTTTTCATCTATTCTTTGGGGTATTATTATTTCTTCTTCCTCTTCCTCTTCCTCTTCTCCTCCTCCTCTTCTGCCTCCTCCTTCTTCTGGAGATTTCAGATGTCCTGCTAAGTTACAAATATGAGAACTCTCTAATTTTTTTAAAGTAGGTATTTAGTGCAGTGAACTTGCATCTTAAAACTGCCTTCATTGTGTCCCATAGGTTTGGGTATGTTGTGTTTTCATTTTCATTCAATTCAAAAAATACTTGAAGTTCCCAACTGGATTCCTATTTTGACCCATTTTTCATTCTGTAGTAAACTGTTTGATTTCCATGACTCGCATAATTTCGACGGTTTCTGTTGTTGATGATATCCAGCTTTAATCCATGATGGCCAAATAGATGCAGGGTGTTATTTCAATTTTTAAATATATTTGTTAAGACTTATAATGTTTCTTAGCATGTCATCAATTTTTGAGAAAGTCCCATAAGCTCCTGAGAAAAAAAGTATAATCATTAGTGTTTGGGTGAAATATTCTGTAGATGTCTGCTAGGTCCATTTGATTTGTGACATTATATAACTCCAACATTTCTCTGCTTAGTTTTTGTCTGGATGATCTGTTTATTGGCAAATGTAGAGTACTGAAGTCATCCACTTTCACTTTGTGAGGTTAATATCTAGTTTTAGCTGTAGTAATGTTTCTGTTTTGAATGTGGGTACACTTGTGTTTGGTGCATACATGACTAGGATTGCAATATCATCTCGGTGGATTTTTCCTTAAATGAGTCTATAGTTTTTTTCCATATCTCTTCTGCTTAGCTTTGCTTTGGAGACTATTTTATAAGATATTAAAAGGCTATACCTACTTGGTTCTTAGGTCCATTTTCTTTGAGTACCTTTTTACATTCTTTTACCCTGAGATACCTATTCTTAATGGTGAGTTATGTTTCTTGTATGTAGACATAGAGCTGGACCCTGCTTTTTAATTCTGTCTGTTTAATTGTGTCTTTTTATTGGGAAATTGAGATGATTAATATTAAGGTTTATTGATGAACAATTTTTATTGTTTCCTGGTTTTGGTTTTGGCTTCGGTGGTGGTTTGTTTGCTTGTTTTTTGTTTTGTTTTGTTGAAGGGGGTGGGTTTTTTTCTTTGGCTTTTGTTTTTTGTTTTCTGGTTTTTGGAAACTGGTTTTCTCTGTGTAGCCCTGGCTGTTCTGGAACTCACATTGCAAAACAGGCTGGCCTCAAATTCAGAGCTTTGCCTGCCTCTGCCTCTGCCTCCCCTGGCTGT
>NC_034590.1:47109538-47144532 GCF_900095145.1 Mus pahari | reverse complement strand
CTGCCTCTGCCTCTGCCTCTGCCTCTGCCTCTGCCTCTGCCTCTGCCTCTGCCTCTGCCTCTGCCTCTGCCTCTGCCTCTGCCTCTGCCTCTGCAATACTAGGATAATAAAAATGTGATAAATTTACACAGTGGGGTATTTTTCAGCTATTACAAACAATCATGGAATTCATGAGTAAATGGATAGAGCTAGAAAAAAAATCATCCTGAGTACAGTGACATAGATTCCTAAAGACAGATATTTTAAGTTTTGTCTTATATGTAGGGGCAATAGAATATATTGTTATGGAAAGATAATGGGGAAACTAGGAGGATTAAAGGCATGCACCACCAGCCACTTGTTATTTTGTTCTTGTGATGCTTGAGACTGGAGAGATCATAATGAAGGACAGGAAGGATAATGAAAATCCCCTGAGTGCCTTCCTGATGCTACTTCTGATGAGCGGGCAGGAAGAGGGTACCAGATGGAAAGTGTTTCTTGAGATCTGTGGCTGATACAAAGGAATGGAGATGGTTTAGAAGGGAAGGATGAAGCATTCAATACTTTCTATTAGAAATGCTCCTGGTGTTAGCTGAAATGTACTGCTTTTGAGTAGACCTGGTTCTCATGTATATTTTCTTAGTTCATCCTTATGAGGTGATGATCTTTCAGGTCCTCTCTTGCTTGCAACTGTCCACCCTTTCCCATGCTCACTCTAATTTATCTTTGTCAGTATTAAAAACTGACACGTTCCTGTAATGTCAGCACTTGGTAGATGAAGGCCCGAAGGTCAGAAGTTCAAAGGCAGCTTCAGCTATGTAGCAAACTCAAAATCAGCCTTGGCCACATGAGGGAAAATAAAAACTGAAAAGCTGGCCCAAGGAGAGGGGATGAGAGTCCTGCTTGAAGTCCTGACTCTGTCACAAAGTATCCCACCATGGGCAGTTGGTCACTCCTTAAAGGACCTTAAATCAAGGAGCCTAAGAAATCATTTGTGTCCTGGTGCTTGAATATCTACTAATGAATGACCTTCTCTTAGAACCTGGCTTATTTGCTACAAAGACAGCAGTGATATTCCTGTGTTATCGCTCCAGTGATAAAACACCATTCCACATCCCCACCTCTCTGGGATTTTTAGGGGACCTCAGAAGGTACCAAGTACTAGCAGCCTAGCACCGTGTTTATGAATCACCTAGAAGATTTTGTTCAGTGTAGATTATAATACAGTAAATCTGAGGTTCTGGGAGTCTGCATTTCTGAACAAACTTCTGGCTGTTTTAGAAAATCCACTTTGAGAGACAAGGGTCCACTCTAGAGCCTCCAGTCATGTAGGCCCACTTTAGGAGGTTCTAAATGGTGGTATCTCTTGTTATTCAGATTCAACCTCAAAATGTCCTACCTCAGAGAAACTCCTGGCCACTCAATCCTTCATCCAAGAACAATAGACTACGTATTGATTTACATGAGAAATGGGTGGTTTATGGGCTTTGTTCTCCCATGTAATTTTATCTAATATCATTATTCAATTTAAATTCAGTATACCAATTATTATTATTATTTGTCGTTTCTTGGGATCAAAACTCAGGGATTTGTATATGCTTAGCAAGTGCACCTCTGACTTATGTCCCCAGCCCAGTAATTACTTTCATAACCACATTCTCTGACTTCACTTGGGTAGCTTCAAGTACACAAGATTTCTGAAGACAAACGGCTTCTCCACCCAAGCAGACTGTAAATAACTTTTAGCCTGGCGCCACCCTGAAGAAACTCACTGTTCAGAAAGTTTGCCAAGATGATCTCAGAATACACACTAACTTGAACACATCTCATTTTGGGGATTTGGGGGGTTTTGTTTGTTTGTTTTTGAAGACAGGTTTTTAAGTAGCCCAGGCTGGCCTCAAACTTGCTTGAAAGGGTCTTGCTGATTCTCCTGCCCGTACATCCCTAGGGCTGGAATTACAGGTATATGCTACCACAACACCATGACAGCTCCTTTTTTTTTTTTTTTTTTTAACTACACCTTATTTATTTACTTCGTCTCCCACTAGGAAACGGTTGAAGTATATCCTTCAAAATCAATAAACTATAACAAATACACACTGCCAGAAAGCAGTGAAACAAACAAACATAACTGTCCTCTTCGCTCCCTGTTTCTGTACTTTCCCATCCTACAGCCATGGTCCTCTGAAAGTGGCAGGACATAGGGCCTTCATAGTACTAGCCACACCCCCTTCCTTTACATTTAAGGACATTGTGGCCTGACCGGAGGATGTACCCAATTAATTCAGAATTAGAAATGAAAGGACAGCTCCTTTTTTTTTTTTTTTTTTTTAAAAAAAAAGGTATCTACTCAGTATCATGATAAATTGAGCAAGCAACAGCACAGGTGGAGACAATTTTTCATTAAAATATGTTGCATTGTTGACATTGCATATGCATTGTTGACCTAGATACCTATATATACACACCAAATAAATGTGAAAATAAATAACAAGAAGACCCCTTGTTGGAGGCCAGCAAGATGGTTCATCAGGTAAAGCAGTGGTTCTCAAACTGTGGGTTGAGACTGTTTGAGGGGGTGGAATGATCCTTTCACAAGGGTCGCATATCAGATATCCTACATATCAAATACTTACATTGTGATTCATTACAGTGGCAAAATTACAGTTACAAAGTAGTAACAAAAATAATTTTACAGTCATGGGTCACCACAACATGAGGAAGTGTATTAAAGAGCCACAGCATTAGAAAGGCTGAGAACCACCGAGTAAAGTCTCTCGCCACCAAGCCTGATGGCCTGAGTTGCATTTTTGGAACTATGGTGAAAGGAGAGAATTGAATCTGGAAAGTTGCTCTCTGATCACCTTACAGCTGCCCTGGCATATTCATGTATTCATGCATGCATGCACAAAGACACACAAATATATATGTATATGCAATATATGTGTGTGTGTATATATATATATACACATATATTTGTGTGTACGTGTATATTTGTATATATGATTATAAGTATATATGTGTATATGTATATATGTACATATATAATTGAAATATATATGATGTCTATGAATATTGCCTAAAACATATCATCTTTGTTTCAGCTAGGGTGAAACAAAGTGCTTTCTACCACTGTGCTGTGTTCATCTGAAGCACAGTTATGCAGAATAGGTATGAATGTGACCCAGTGTATTTGTAGAGGGCAATGTCATGTTCCAATATCAAAAGTTAGCTGGACACCTCTAAAGTAATTCATCTCCAGTGGAAGATATTACTGCCATTATCTGAAGGATGATGGAAGAAGATTTTCAAAAAGCTGAAAATTGATTGAGCATATGACCTGGCTATCTCACTGTTTAGCTATATATCAAGAAGATATGATTAACATATAAAGTAGTTACCTGAACACTTAAGTTTATTGCAGTACTATTCACAGTTGTCAAGAAATGGGTTAAATATGGGTATTCCATACATATTGCTGCATCTCATACAGTAATAGTGGGAGACTTCAACACCCTACTCTCATCAATGGACAGAACATGGAAACAGAAACTAAACAGAGACACAGTGAAACTAATAGAAGTTATGAACTAAATGGATATAACTAAACATATATAACATAGATATTTATAGAACATTTCATATTAAAACAAAAGAATGTAACTTCTTCTCAGCACCTCAAAGTACCTTCTCCAAAATTGACCATACTAAAAAAAAAAAAAACAGGCCTCAACAGATACAAGAAGATGAAATAATCCCATGCACGCTATCAAATCACCAAGGACACATACACGTGGAAGCTGAACAACACTGTACTCAATGATAACTTGGTCAAGGAAAAAATAAAGAAATTAAAGGCTTTTTAGAATTTAATGAAAATGAAGACACATCATACCAAAACTTGTGAGACATGATGAAATCAGTACTAAGAGGAAAACTCATAGCCCTGAGTGCCTCCAAAAAGAAACTGGAGAGAGCATACACTAGCAGCCTGACAGCACACCTGAAAACTCTAGAACAAAAAGAAGCAAATACACCCAAGAGGAATAGCCAGCAGGAAATAATCAAACCAAATAGAAACGAAAAGAACTATACAAAGAATCAACAAAACCAATTTGAGAAAATTAACAAGATAGATAAACCCTTAGCCAGACTAACCAGAGGGCACAGAGACAGTGTCCAAATTAACAAAATCAGAAATGAAAAGGGAGACATAACTGAAGTATATCTTAAAATAACTATCCCGTTTGTTGAATATCATCAGTTGAAAATATTAAAATCATTTTCTATAAACCATGGAAATATTAATGATAATTTTTCTCATTGTGCTTGAAATTAACATTTTCTTAATGTTTGACTTCAAAGATTTTTTTCTATTTAAAAAATTTTTAAATATACTTACTGATAAAATAATTTCTCTCTTAGAAATACTGATAATCTTTTTAAGTAAACTGATTTTTTAAGTAAACTGATTGTTAGACAGTGTACACAGATATAATTATGTGTTTTTAATACTCTCACTATGTCAGATAGTATCATGTAAGGGCTTTTGAATATATTTCTTAATGATACATTTTTAATATTGTATGCTCTTTTTTTGTTTTTTGGGTTTTTTTTTGGTTTGTTTTTTTTGTTTTGGTTTTTGGTTGGTTGGTTTTTTTGTTTTTGTTTGTTTGTTTGTTTGTTTGTTTTTTGTTTTTTGTTTTTTGTTTTTTGTTTTTTTTTGAGACAGGGTTTCTCTGTATAGCCCTGGCTGTCCTGGAACTCATTTTGTAGATCAGGCTGGCCTCAAACTCAGAAATCTGCCTGCCTCTGCCTCCTGAGTGCTGGGATTAAAGGCATGTGCCACCACGCCCGGCTTTATGTTCTTTCACTCTGCTTAATTCCCAATAAATATTTTGTATGTTTTGAAAAATAAATAAATATTTTTAAAAATGGGTGTTCATCAATAGGTGTATAAATAAAAAAATACAGTGTGTGTGTGTGTGTGTGTGTGTGTGTGTGTATTATTCAAGTATTTTAAAAAAAAGAAGAAGCCAGGTGTGGTGGTACACGCCTTTAATCCCAACACCCGGGAGGCAGAGGCAGGCAGATTTCTGAGTTCAAGGCCAGCCTGGTCTACAGAGTGAGTTCCAGGACAGCCAGAGTGAGTTCCAGGACAGCCAGGGATACACAGAGAAACCCTGTCTCGAAAAACCAAAAATAAATAAATAAATAAATAAAAATAAAAAATTAAAAAATTAAAAAAATTTTAAAAAAAAGAAAAAAGAAAAGAAAAGCTAGGACTGAAGAGAAGACTTAATGGTTAAAGTTGTTTGTTGTTCTATCGGGAGAACTGGAACAAAGATCCCAGTGCACGCAATGGGTATCTCACAAACACATGCAATTCTAGCTTCAAGGAATCCAGTGCCTTTTTCTGGCCTATCTAGACACCTGTGTGTGCCCACAAAAGTGCACACACACACACACACACACACACACAATAAATAATTTTTAAAAACTGAAAACCTGCCGTTTATAGCTAAATGAATGGATGTGGAGTATATTATGTTAAGTGAAATAAACCAGGAAGAGGAAGACAAATAATCACTTGCTTTTTTAAAAAATTAGATACTTTATTTAAATATCAAATGCTATCCTGAAAGTTCCCTATACCCTCCCCCCACGCTGCTCCCCTACCCACCCACTCCCACTTCTTGGCTCTGGCATTTACCTGTACTGAGGCATATAAAGTTTGCAAGACCTAGGGGTCTCTCTTCCCAATGATGGCCAATTAGGCCACCTTCTGCTACATACGCAGCTAGAGACACGAGCTCTGGGGGTACTGGTTAGTTCATATTGTTGTCCCACCTATAGGGGTGCAGCCCCCTTCAGCACTTTGGGTTCTTTCTTTAGCTTCTCCACTGGGGGCCCTGTGTTCCATCCTATAGATGACTGAATCACTTGCTTTTTTTATATGTAAAAGCTAAAACAGTTGATTTTAAGTAGAAACCAATAGAGAATAATTACTAAAGGTTGTGAATGGGTTGGGTAAGAGATGTAGAGGGAAGCTGTACTATAGGAAGCTGTTAATATTTGATAAGAATTAGAAGAGGGAGCATAAAGCATAAAAATATTTCATATCCTTACCAGTTACATTAAAATGGTACGATATGAAATGGTTGCTACCATTTCATATAGATGCATTAGAGCATCACACATTGTATACATGAGCTGAAATGATCACATTTAAAGGCTGGAGAGATGGTTCATTTAATACTGTGACTGTTATGCAAGCATAAGTAACTGAGTTCAGGTCCCCAGCACCTATGTAAAAAGCTTGACACGACTTATGCACATGCGATCCCAGCTCATAGGAGGTCGTGACAGGCAGATTCCTGGAGCTTACTGTTCAACCACCCTAGCCAAGCTAGTGAGAGAGACTGTCTCAAGGAATAAGGAAAGGAGCAACTGAAGAAAACACCCAGCCTCAACCTCTGTCCTCTCATGCATATAGAAATACACGCACATGTGCACATATACAACCCCCCCAACACACATACATGCAACCTTTTAAAGAAAAATGATCACACTTTACCCACAAATAGGTACAATTATCTGTTAATTGTGCATTCGTATGCATACTAAAAGAAAAATGAAGAGCCGGAATGATGGCTCAGTGTTTAAGAGTATCTGCTACTCTTGCAGAAGACCTGGGCTCAGGTCCCAGCACCCAACATAGCAGCTCACAGCAACCTGCCACTCCACTTCCAAGGGGATCTAGTGCCCTCTTCTGGTCTTTTTGGGCACCAGGCACATATGCTCAGTGTATGCACATACATGACAGTTCTCCCACATACACATATAAATCTTTTTTTTAAAAAAAGCACAGCATTTTGATGTTTAGAAAAAGAGGAAAATATAAGGTAATGAAGAATCTCTTGCTCACCCAGTCCTTCTCTTCACATTTCTTTCTTTTTTTCGTATGGCAAATATTCCAACCTGAGTTTATATCTATTGGCCATCTCCTTCACAGTGATGTAAACTACCTGGCAACAGCTTTCTTTTCTCCTCTGCTCCTGTACCCATAACAGTACCTGGCACACAGTAAGGACTCAATAAAAGTTGCATGAGTGACTTTGTACACAAAGAGCTACTATGGCGCACCTTCAAGCTGAATGTCCCTGATACCAAAGGTTTGGACTTCAGAGTGCACCACGTGGCTCTACAGAGGGTGCTCACTTTCACAGGAAGTGGCTTCGGGTTTAATCATCCCCACTTTCCCTGAATAAGCTGTAAGTCAGGAAAGCTGTCAGAGCCTTCTCAGGTAGTAGAAAGTCTTTGCATCTTTCCAGATGACTTGTATCTTTCAAATTGATTTATCATACCTAAAAACATAACAAAAATAAACCCTATTTTACAGTCTCTGGCAATACCAAAGCAAAGAATAAAAAAAATACGTCAACATAGTTGGAAGAATGTGTCTCTCTTGAGACCCAGGGTTCCTGAAATGTCTAGTCTTATAAAAGATAATACTGGAACAAACTCGTCCCAGAACTCTTGCTGTGCAGCGCTGGACATTTTCTTGCTTTTGTGGTAGAAAGAGAATCTTGATGTGGCTTTTTCTACTTCTCCTTTTGGTCATTTGTTTAGTGTGACACTAAATCTGCCACATCCCCAATTCCGTTTGCTGTTAGAATTCAACCCATCCCCAGCAAAAGATACTCTTTCTTATCATCAGTGATTGAGTCAGGATTGGACACAGAACACAAGACATTCCAACCAGGGGCAAGAGAACTAAGTTTTACACACACACACACACTTGAACTCTCAGGGCCTTTCTTGGAAATCTTTGACATTAGTCTGAGAATGTGCTTGTCAGAATTTTGTTGCCATGAGGAAAGAACCTCTAGGACCCTACCATAATAAAAAAGTAAAATAAAAAATTCGATAAACCCAAGAAGGATGTCAATTGCATAAGTCTATAAACTCAGTGTGGAGGTTTCCATTGTTCTGCACCCACCAGGATTAAGTGATCCACCACTCTGATGCCTGGTCAGTTCTGTCCCCTGCTAGCAATTAACTGTTGAGAGTTTACTGTGTGACCGGCAGTGTTTGATCTGGGAATTACAGGTAAAGAATATATGTGTCTTGTCCTCGAGGAACTTATCAAGCAAGGGGAACCAGCAGCCAAAACAAAGAACTAAAGTGCAAGTGTCCTTTAAAAAGCAAATACAGGCCCAGAGAGATGCCTCAATGGTTAAGATCATTTGTTGCTCTTCCATATGATCTAAATTCGGTTCAGACACCCACAAAGTGTCTTACAACCACCCATAACTCCAGTTCCAGTGCATTCAGTGCCATCTGCGGACCTTTGCAGGTACCACGCACACGCACACAGTACATATACACACACCTAGGCCAAAACAACAAACAATGAACAAACACAAGCAAACAAGCAAAATTCATACATACAAAATTAAATAAAGCTAAAATAAAAACAACCACAGGGGGAAAAAAAAGCCCAAAACATTTTAAAGCAAATGCAAAGGTTAGGAGGAGGCACCAAGAATAGTCCTTCAAGTTGGAGGGTGAAGTTTAGAGAAGGTGTTTGTATTTCTCAACTTCCTCTTATTTCAAGAAAACACCTGAGGTGATAACAGGAGGAAGGTTGCTAGGTGTGGTGGCTCACACTAGCACTCAGGAGGCAGAGACACAAGAACTGCTGCAAGTTCAAGGCCAGCCTGGGCTACATTGTAATACCCTGCACCAAAAACCAACCAATCAAACAAACAAACAAACAAACAAAAAACAAAAAACACAAGAAAATAAACAGAAGCTTTCTCAGCTTACAGGTTTTAAGGTTTCAGTCACCTTCCAAGCTTTAGGCCTTCAACCCATAGGCCTTTGCGGGACTGCCCCAGATACAGATGATAGCAGCGTTCCAGTGAATGAGACACATAAGTTGGATTGTACAACAATTAACCAGGCAAGGTATATCTCAGGAGGGTAGGATATATATGCATGGATAATGAAAGACCTTATCCAGAAATTCAAAGGCACGGAAGTATCAGAAACTTAAGTATAACAAACCCAATACACTGGAGAAGCAAAGGGCTGGAGGTGAATTTGAGGGAGGGCAGCAGAAGCCATGCTGTGGACTGCCTAGCACGCTGTGTTGAGAGGAGTCTGGCCTTTGATCTAGAAAGCCAGGGGAACCTTCGGATGACTGAAGGCAAGGTTACACCAATCAGAAAAGCTTCTCAGTTTACAAGAAGCACCTTACGACCACACGTCCTGATGCGGGATTTGAGAGGTGATGAGAACAGATTCAGGGACAAGAAGCTCTCCAAGAGGAACGTGGCACCAGGTAGGATATTTTGCTGTGCAGCGCTGAACTTTTTATTCTTGTGGGTAGAAGAAACTTCTTTTCTGGTCAAGCCCAATAATGTCCAATGTATGTGAGTCACATATATTACTTAAATAATTTTAGCATTCACACTTTAAAAAACACAATGAAACAGGGTAAAATTACTACTGATCCTATTTTATGTAGCTAAATGTAGTCTACATTATTGTAACTTCAACACAGAATCCATATAAAATTCATTAATTATGTACTTTATGTTCATTTTTTGATGTACAAAGCCTTCAAAATAATTCATTGACGGTTACAGTACATCTCAACTCAGAATGGTCATATTTTAAATTCTCAAAAGGCTGGAAGCTACTATATTGTTAAACAAAGATTGAGAGACTGATTCTGTATTGTTCAGATTTTCATTGCTGTGACAAAACACCAGATAAAAACAAAGAGCTGAATGTGGTGGTGCACACATGTAACCCCAAAACTTGAGAGGACAAGGCAGGAAGACTGTGAGTTCAAGGCCAGCCCGGGCTACATAGTGAGATCATGAAGGAGAAAAAGGGTTGTGCTGACTCAGCATTTCAGAGGCCCCCCCCCCCCCCCCACTCTGTGTTTTGGCTGTGTGCATTGTTACACAGTGAGGCAGACCAGCATAGCAGAACATAGCAAAATATAGCAGAACATAGTAGCCAGGATGTAGAAAAAAAATTCCTGGAAAGGGGCTGGGGAGGAGATAATCCCTCCAAAGGAGCGAGCAGTGAGATCTGCTCCTTCCAATCATGCTTCGCCTACTATTTCATCCACACTAACTGATCAGTGGATTGACCCATTGGCGAGATTAGTAGCTGTAAAATTAAATTTACTCTAATTACCCGACAAGCTAGAGACATAGATCTGTGATTTTTGTTGTTGCTTGTTTGTTTGTTTGTTTGTTTAGGTCCAGGGGACCAAATCTAGAGCATCTCATGACATGCGTTCCCCGTCTCTTGCTGATGGCTTCCTCTAAGTGGGACTTCCTTCCTAATCTAAACATGAGCGTAAGGCCACAAGGCCCACACTGCCTCTCTCTCTCTCTCTCTCTCTCTCTCTCTCTCTCTCTCTTCAAGACAGAGTTTCTCTGTGTAGCTCTGGCTGTCCTGGAAGTCACTTTGTAGACCAGGCTGGCCTCGAACTTAGAAATCCACCTGCCTCTGCCTCCTGAGTGCTGGGATTAAAGGCGTGCGCCACTACGCCTGACCTCACTGCCTCTCTTTCACTTGCATTTTTATCTTACCTGTTCTTCACAGTAACCCTCATGTCAGTTCCATGACAAAGGTGGGTCATCCTATAAGTAATGAAGGTTTAGGGAGGTGACAGGGTTTTCTCCAAATCTCACCACAGTCGGTTTGCACAGTTTATCTCCAAGAAGACTAGGGGAAAGTTACCAAACTATTTTTTTTTTTTTTTGAGACACGGTTTCTATATTATGTAGCCCTGGCTGTCCTGGAACTAGACCGGGCTAGCCTCAAACTCACAGAGATCTGCCTGGCTATGCCTACCAAGTATTGGGTCTAAAACTGTGCTAACACTAGGCTTCCTAATCTGTAGTAGCCAAGGTGTGGGTCTTCCTTCAGGTGCGGGCCTGCTTTCCCTCCTTCCTTCCTTACTTTTTCCCTTCCTTCCTCCCTTCCTCCCTTCTTCTTCCTTCCTTCCTTCCTTCCTTCCTTCTTCAGTCCTCTCCTCCCCGATTCCTCCAATTAAGACTCTGAGTGTTGATCTTTTCTGTAGAGTGGTTGTTCTGTGAAATCTGATACATTCCTATAATGCATTCCAGTAATTTTGCACATGCTAACTAAACAAATGATTAGGACTATGTGCTATTTTATCAGTAATTGTGCGTTACCATTATTATCTTCAAGTCTGACAATAATAGTGATATTTTTAGGAAAACTGGTGTACATTTGTTGCACATAATCCTCCAGGGTAGTTGTGCTGATTTGTGATCTCTATCCCGTCTGTCAGGCATCAGATGTCTTACCTCCCTGCCTTAAGTTCTTCTCATAGGAACCAGAAAGACAAGGGGTTTAGAAGCAATTGGAACTTGTTTTAAGTCTTGGATCCTCAAACTCTTCAACTGTCGAGGCAACACCCCAAGTCACCAGCCTCACCATGATGGCAGAACAGCCTGTAAACGACCCTTCGCATACTGCCGGGCACAGAGCAAACACTCTGCCTACTGCAAGACCTTTGATTTTCCTGTTTAGAGACAATATATTGGAGTCAATTTGATTTGTAGAAAAAGTAATATTGGGAATATGCAGGGCTGGGGAGATGGCTTAGTCACTAAATCACCTGTCTCACGAGGATGCAGTCCTGAGTTCAGCTCTCCTGAACCTATGTAAAAAATCAGGTATGACTACACGCATCTGTTACCCCAGTGATGGTGGGACAGGGAAGAGGGAAAGGCAAATCCATAAACCTCCCTAGCTAGCTAGCTCAGTCCACCTGATAAAGACCCAGGCCAATGAGATACCTTATCTCAAACAATATGTGGAAAAGTATTAGAAAAGTAACAATAGAGGTTGTTCTCTGATCTCCACTCCCGTATTTGCACTTGTACAACACACACACACACACACACACACACACACATACACACACACACAGACACAGACACACACACACACACTCACACACTCACAATTCCAGGAAGATGGACCCTATCACAATTATAATAGAGAATCTCCAACCAAAACTCTTTCTTACCTTGTATTAGCCTCCCCTGTAGACGTGGCTGACACCCAGATGCCTGCTCCCAGAGGCACCCCAGCTTTTGATTAATACGCACCAGATGTACCACTTATTGACAGAGCAATTTATTTAATTTTTGAAAGCCTTGCTTTTCTCTGTAATAACCTTCCCAGACACAGGTTTGCTTGAAGGCTGCCCCTGGGACCCCATTATCGTTCTACCATCATTACGTTGTTGGTGGTAGAGGATCAGAGGCTGCTAGAACACTGAAGGATTAAGGGACCACCCTGATCTCAACGTTATCGCTCAGTTTCTCTGTCCGGAGGCAGGGGCACTTCCTTGTTGGTGTAGAGAAAGGTCCAAAGAGTCTCTACTCGTTCCTAGTAACTGCAAAGGCAAAAAGTCATCTTGGGGGAAGAACATTGTTTTATTTGGTTAGGTTTGGTTCGGGATTTACTCCAAACAGGTTCCAGTGTAGAGAAGATGATGTTTGTCACTCTCTGACTCCAGGGAGATTTATGGGCAGGCTCCGTGTTACACATTTCCTCCTGTTGCTTTTCTCTTTATGCCCAGCCTTTTCCAGTTTATTCAGCTGCTCTCATAATTATCCCCAATTATTTCTAATGGTAGGTTTCTGAAGCTGGAGTTAGAGAAACGCCATGCTTTTTGAGCTTAAACATCACTTAGTGGAAATGGACTCCAACAACTGGCGTGAAGCTTGAGCCCAGGTCTTCTTGGGGATTTTTTTTTTCTTTAGATCTGCTTTCATCCCGACTGTCTTATTTTTCTGACACTTTACAGAGGTTGTACTACTAAGGCCGAGACGGACGTGGTGATACACGTCTGTAATCCTAGCACTTGGGAGTTCAAGGCATTGTAAAGGATCATTACAAGTTTAGGACCAGCCTGGTCTATCCTTAAGACTGTTCAAAAAAAGATTAAAAGAAAACTTAAGTACGTAAATATGGAAATAAGTAGACACATAATTAAATAAAGGAGAGAAGTTAGGTCTGGCTAGATGGCTTGGAAGGTTAAGGTAACTTGCTGTTAAATGACCTGAGTTTCATCCTCAGACTCATCATAGTGGAAAGAAAAAAATGGACTGCTGAAAGTTGTCTTCTGACCTCCACACATGCTGTGGCATCAGCATGTGCACATACATAATGTGTGTGCACAGGTGTACACACACAATTAATGCAATAATTTTTTTAAAAGTGTAAAAGTCACATATACCCAACTGTTAAAAATTAAGTTTCTGCACAGCTTAAGCCAGCCTCGTGGGTTTTTTAATTTTCTTTTTCTATTTATGAATGCGTGTACAGTGCATGTGTATGTATGCATGTTATGCATGTATATGGGAACACATATGGATGGACATGTAAGAGCATGTCAATTTTCTACCTTATTCAGTGAGGCAGGATGGCTCAATCAACCCCAAAGCTTGAGGGTATGATCAGAGGCTAGTCTCCCTAGTTAGATGTCTTTGAATTTAGAGGCTAGACCAAAACAGATCACAGGTTGATCACCCAGCCAGCATCGATGGCATTTAAATGGTTCTGGCTCCAAACTCCAGCACTCTTGTTTGCATGGCAAAGCTTAACCACTGACCCACCTCCCCAGCCTCAAACTAGTTAGTCTCAAAATACTTAAAACATTAGTTCCAGGAGCTATTCCTTAGAAAATGCATTATGGGAGTTGGGGGATGGTTCAGTGGGTTAAAACTCTTGCCACCAAGCCTGACTATCTGAACTCAAACCCCAGGCCCCACATAGAAGGAGAGAATTGACTTCTACAAGTTGTCCATTGATCTGATTCTATGAAGGCTCCTGAGAGACAGGAGGAGGAGGGGGAGAGGGAGAGGGAAAGGGGAAAGGGAAAGAGGGAGGGAAGGAGGGAGGAAAGAAGGGAGGGAGGGAGGGAGAATAAAAAGGCTTTATTCTGTATCCCTTTCTACCTTATTAATTATTAATTACCTTATTAATGATTCACTGTGCATAGTAGTATTACCAATTAGAGTTTTGAGAAGTTTTGCATAAAAAACCCTTTAGATTGATGCACTCTTATATGTCTCAAAGCCATTTAAACTTTAAAACAATTGTTTTGGGGAAATCCATTAATTTGTCAGTTGTACTAAGGGCATGTTCTGAGAACACTGAATCTGTTCTCATTTTCTAGATGGGTGTTTCCGATTCTGAAACACCAATTTTCATTTTTCCACTCAAAATCTGCATGTTAAGGGGGCTAGAGAGGTGGCTCAGAGGTGAAGAACACTGGTTCTTACCGAGGCCCTGGGTTTGATTCCCAGCACCCAATGGTGGCTCACAACCATTTGTCACTCCAGTTCCACAGTGAATGTAATGCCTTTTTCTCACCTCTGCTGGCATGAGCTTGATTAAGGCGCATACAGTGTCACCCATTTCAAAGGATTATGACTCCATAAAGAAAGGAAAGTAGATACTTCCTAAATCTTACCTTCAGCCCAAACAGATCACTCTCAGGAAATGTTGGTCTGCATTCTTCACTATTGCCAGCCTAACTCTTCACCACTGGACACATACAGTTCCGAAGGAGCGCATCCCTCCATCATCTGATCTATTTCCCCGCTTTCTTCCTCTCTCAATTTCAACCAGACATCGCTAGCACCTTGCCTTCTCCTTCTATCACAAAGGAATGCCAACTTCCTCTTTCCTGATTCCCTTGGGTTCATTCTTCAGTTCTGTCCTGAATGACTGTGGCATGCTAACAGGCTTCCTTGTTTCCTTGTTCTCTCTCTCTCTCTCTCTCTCTCTCTCTCTCTCTCTCTCTCTCTCTGTGTGTGTGTNTCTCTCTCTCTCTCTCTCTCTCTCTCTCTCTCTCTCTCTCTCTCTGTGTGTGTGTGTGCTTGCCTGTGCAGTTGCACCTTTCCATGAATGTGTATGTGTGCACATGTACATGTGTTAAGTGTATGAGTTTTGTGTGCAAGTGAGCTAGGGCACATATGTGCATGTGGAGGTCAGAGGCTGACACCCTGTGATCACTCTGTCCCTTTGATTTCTCTGTGGGGAATTGGAGTGAGTGTGCCTGCAGCTCAGAGGTCAGCTGCGGGGAGTGAGTTTTCCACCTCATAGGTTATGGGGATTGAACTCGGGCTTGGTGGCAAGTTCAGTCACCCTCTCAGCTGTCCGGCCCTCTCTGTCTTACAGTTTCGTAGGTCATCAGTTGGCTGAGTGATGGGCTCTAGGAGTCAGACAGTCTTTGTCCCAGCTGGTACTAGCTTTACAGACAAGCGTCAGGGCACTAGTCTTCTCCCATGGGTGCTGAGGATCATGTTCCCATGTTTGCCCAGCAGGGACTTTACCCACTGGGATGTCCCTCTCTTGACCTTATTCCTTAAGTACATCTCTGGCTGTTCGTTTTGCAGTTCCAAAGACTTCAATGGTTCATTGTTGCTTATAGTATGAAATTAAATACCTTAACTAAGAATTCAGAATTAAGTGACTTCCAGGGTAAATGTGTACAAAGTTAAACTCCTCTGGCTAAACCCAAAGAGTGCCTAATTGGGAAGATGTAAACAGACTCATTTTATTGAGTCATTCTGCTGTAGTGCCAATAACCTTTGCATCCCTGAAGACCTCTAGCATCTAACCTTCATGCTTTGACATCATTTATGTCAGTCTGCTCCAGAATTTTACTCTATAATGCAAACTTTCTGCTTCATGTTGTTAGCCCTTATCCACATCAAACTTACTCATGCCTCTTACCATAAGCAATAAACCGAATACAATTATTGACCTAGATGCATTGTTATGACATCGTCCCTTCTTTTTTTGACATCAACATACACTTTAACCTACTGCTGATTCTACCACTTTCTCATTTACCCTCTTTTCCTTTTTAACTTTTAAAATGTACATGCATATGTGTGTCTCTGTACATGGTTTGTGCATGTGTGTGCCGGGTTCCACAGGAGGCTAGGATCCTCTGGAAGATTATCAAGTGCTCTGAACCACTGAGCCATCTCTCCAGCCTCTGTTCTTGAAATCCATTTTATTAAGATAAAGTATATCTGCAGTATAAAAACCCACTAAGTCTACAACTCAGTGAGTCTGGTAAGCCTGAAACTATTTCTCAAATGAGAAAAAGGAATATTTCTGTGAACTCCAAAAGTTTTCATGTACTCCAGCCCAGTTGATTCTGACCCTTACCCAGGGCTTCAAACAATTACAGCCTGGCTTTCCATCACCTTAAAGATGTGTCTTCCCACGAGTTTGTTTTGCTAGGGGTGCAGAGCATATGCCTCTGGCAAGGTATTGTAATTATTTCCTGTGCAATACTTGTTCCCAAATTTAGTTTAAATTAGCCTACAAAGTTTTGAAACTTAGGAATCCACGGGCTGTTTAAATGGAAGGTTTCTTTTTTTTAATGTCTTATTTTTCTTCAGACAGGAAGTATCTGTGTCGGGTCTGTGGTAGGGTTGTGGTAAAGCTGACATTGGAAACCAGCTTCTTTGGCTTTCCAGTGTGGACTGAAAACACCTTCTCTTCAGGAATCCTCCAAGACTGCAGCTCCAGGCTGGAACAGCCGAAGCGTCCTCACTCAAGTTCTGAGCAGCTACTGGGTTGTCAGACAGGACAGCGTGCAGACAGCCATTGTCCAGCAGGGCCACCTATGTTATGTGAACTAATCTAATAAGTCCCCCTTCATAACATATATTCGTTCTATTGGTTGTGATCCCCTAAGAGCCCAGACTAATGTAACCATATTCATAACTTCCTTTTCAAACCCGTTCCTTTCTATCATCCAACTATAGTAAAAGTCATATCTTGTTTGGCAGGCTTCCGGTTTCTTCTGACACGGATTCCAACCATCCAGACTGATGCTGATGGATGTCACATTCTGCCAGCTCCACAGCTTCACCTGTCCAGAATATGCTCTTGAGCTCCCTCTGCCCTCCCTGTTGATATATTTATGATATATTTACCTCTACCCAGAATATCCTCCAACAATATCAGTGTTCAACTAAATCTACACGTAACAGACCAGTGCAAGAATACTTCCAGCATGAAGTCTGCTACTGATTGACTGGGAGGGTTCTCACTGGTCACCATCCTGTAGGAGAGTCTATTGGGTCTCATTTTTTTCGGGGACTTTCTTCACAGTTAAATATAGCTTGAAACCAAGCACCTCCGGGGCTTAGGAAACCCTGAAAGCAGATACTGGCTGGAAAAGCTGTCCTTTACCTCTTCCGCCTCCATGTCCTCTCTTCCTACACCCATTTCCTTTCACACAAAGCAAGTGCTTTGCCAGTGCCAAACCCGACTCACTGGAGAAACTCAGACAGAAATGAGACATTAGGATAATGTTTTTTAAACTTGAACACCTACATCCCAGTCTATGAAAACGCCCTGAAGTTTGTGAGAGGATGATTTAATTTTGTTTTCTTCCCTCCCCCCCCCCTTTAGCTTTCAACCTGGCTCCCCGTCACATTAACTTGAAGAGGTCCTCTGTTAATGCACTTAAATCTTGACCTAGAGACCCCAGTGGGTGTATAATTCCCTGCTGAGCTGCTGCTGGAGTACCACGTGGGGGAAGACTTGGCCTCAGCATACGTGGGGAACAAAGCTTGTGACACCAAACACTCTAGCTCGGGTGATTTTAGCTGGTCTCTTGAAGTGGATAGCAGGTCTGTTTGGAAAGCTGCTTTTGTTTCTCTTTTTTTCTCTTAAAATTCTCTCTCCTCTCCTTTTCGTTTTAAGTGCAACACTACCTCCTGACTTTCTATTTTAACTATTCAGCAACAGAGACAACACACACAGACACAGACACACACATACATACACATACATACACACATACTCATACACATATACACATACATACACACTTACATACATGCATATACATATACACACATCCATGCACATGCACACATATACACATGGGGGAGGGAGGATTTTAAAAGTGACCCCATGTCTATTGAACCTCAGCAGAGTTGCTAAGTCACAAAAGAGCCATCAGAATAACTCTTACGTAGGAACCTTGGCCCCATGTGTGCTGACAGTTACACATTCCAGCTTGTCATCTGTCTCCAGCTTGCTTTCCTGAATGTCTCCATGGAGTTAGGCTGCTTATCACCTGCTTAGTATGTGACACTTCATCTGCCAAGACAAATGTCATATTAGAAAAGCCTTCTCATGCATGGGAGCAATCAAAGCTTGCAACACAAAAAAATCAGGCCTTTTGTGTGAGGGCACATCCCTTCTTTCTAATTCTATTCTCTAAATCTTTCCTGTTAGCCCACTGGCCGTAGGCAATGCATCTAACAATGTAATAATGGGTTCTGACTGGTAAGGCATACCAATCATATTTGGGTCTTTCTCTCTTCTTATTTCTTTCTCTCTTCCTTCCTTCCTTCTTTCTTTCTTCTTTCCTTCCTTCCTTTCTTCTTTCTTCTTTCTTTCTTTTTTCTTTCTCTCTTCTTTCTTTCTTTTTCTTTCTCTCTTTCTTCTTCTTTCTTTCCTTCCTTCCTTCTTCCTTCCTTCTTCCTTCTTTCTTCCTTCTTTCTTTCTTTCTATCTCTCTCTCCCTCTCTTCCTCTCTTCCTTCCTTCCTTTCTTCCTTCCTTCCTTCCTTCCTTCCTTCCTTCCTTCCTTCCTTCCTTTCTTTGACTTCTCATGTAGCCCAGGCCAGTCTCTAACTTGCTATGTAGCCAGGGAACTTTGCAGTCTCCTACTTTCACTTCCTGGGTGCTGAGATTAAAATGTGCACCACCACATCCAGTTGTCTCTGTTTTCTTTGTTTATTTTACTTTGGTTTGAGGCAGTATCTCATAGGCTAGTCTGGAACTCACTATGTAGACCAGGCTGGCCTCAAAGTTATAGAGCTCCTCTGTCTCAGCCTCCCAAGTGCTGGGATTATCTTGGTGAGCCACTAGCCCAGCTTCAAACTGTCCTCGAAACTCAAAAGTCCTGTCAGTAAGTTTGATCAGAAAGTGAGCATGGGAGCCAGTGAGATGGCTCATCAAGAAATGACACACACCAAGCCTGGTGATTTGAATTCGATCCCTAGGAACTACTCAGAGGAACCAACTCTTGAAAGCTGTTTTCAACTTCCACACACTCCCTAACTCCCTATAGTTAGCACCGACCCCAAACCCTTCCCAAATAAATACATTAAATACCAAAAATTAAAAGCCCATGTTCACAAATGTTATGTAGGGCTACCAAAAATGAGCTCACTAACTATTAAAGGCACGTCTGTAGACTTCTTGCAAACACACACACACACACACACACACACACACACACACATTAATTAAATGAGTTAAGTGCATTTGTCAGTGAGAAACTAGCACCTTTAGTTATGGCCAGAAATGGAATACAAGTCGCAAAATGCTTTAATAGCAGAACTTTATGGTCCTAAACTGCTTCTGCTGATATACTTCAGGGCTGGGCTATAGCCTTCTGTTCATCATACCTGAAAAGTTGCTCAGAGCCTGTTTGTAAAGATGAGGGTCTTTGTCTTTTTCTCTTTAGTAAAAATCTCGAATATCATTTGTGTTCTGTGAGATGAGAATTTGATTGTCAACATCAACGGTCTTCCCCATGTCTAAGAAGTCTCTCCTGCCTGTAGCAAAAGCCCATCTAGCAAGAGGGTGTTTTGTTTTGTTTTGTTTTTTATCCTTTCTTTTTCTTTTTAACAACTCTAGTCCTCAAAGGTGTATTTTCTCTGTCCATGAAGGAGGATGCTGCCATTTAAGTTCACAAAACCAAGTCAAATCCATGCCCGTAAGTCTTCACAGCAATCTGAAACAGCACATCTGCCCGTGTCACACATCTGACCATGTCACGTCTGCCTGCAATGCTTCAAAGGTCCTACAAACATTTCATGTTCAAACACAGATTATACCGCTGAGTTTTCCAGACCTTTTGTGAGTAGCTTTGGCCACACACGGTTTCCCAGCCACCACCCTCTCCTCTGTGCCCGTGGTCTTGCCTGACAGAAGCAATCCTGATTTTTATTCTATTCCCTCTGCCTTCAGAGCTTGTCCCTTCTGCACCTGGCCAGCTCCTTCTTGTCCTTTCAGGATGTTGCCTGCTCTCATTCCTGCTGTGTCTTGAGTGCATTATTCTGTAGTGTGTGCACGTACACACCAACAAATAAAGACTAAATGTAATAAAGATAATAATAATAAATAAAATAAATAATACGTAAATAAAATAACAAAGTAAATAAAAATATCTGCATATTTATTTATACATCTTTGAAAACTAAAGTTGTTTAAAGACCCCCTCATGCTCATTTCAACTGTTTATTTAATAATAATAATAATAATAATAATAATAATAAACAGTCAAAATATCTGAGGCATAGTGTCTCACCACTGTATTTCTGATCAATGAGTCTATGTGGAGAGAAAGGATTACTGTAGGAGCTGGGAAAATAACTCAATGAGAAGAGTGCTTACCAAGTATATGTGAATCCCCAGCACTGTGTGCAAAACTATACATGTTGACTGTGGAGGTTTGAACAGGTATGCCCCTCCCCCAGACTCATGTTTGAACGCTTGACCCTTTGAATGTTTATGAAGCTGGGCCTTTTGCTACCTTGTGGTTTTTCTTTATTCCTCCCTCCTCCACCCTTCCAACCCCCTAACACTAGATAGAAGAGGAAAAAGGATAGAGGACAACCTTATTGTTAGCCTTAGACTACTTCCTGCTGATTAGGGGCAGCAGGTTCCTTGGAGCATGTTTGATCTTTGACTTCAGGATATCTAATTTCTTCTTCTTCTTCTTCTTCTTCTTCTTCTTCTTCTTCTTCTTCTTCTTCTTCTTCTTCTTCTTCTTCTTCTTCTTCTTCTTCTTCCTTCTCCTCCTCCTCTTCTTCTTCCCTTCTCTTTGCTAATGACTACTTAACAAATCTCAGCCGGGCAGTGCTGGCGCACACCTTTAATCCCAGCACTTGGGAGGCAGAGGCAGGCGGATTTCTGAGTTGGAGGCAAGCCTGGTCTACAGAGTGAGTTCCAGGACAGCCAGGGCTATACAGAGAAACCCTATCTTGAAAAGTCAAAACAAAAACAAAAACAAAAAAACAAAAAAACTCCAAAAAACAAAAAAACAAAAAAACCTCAAACAACAGCAACCAACCACTAGTCAACAACCTACCAACAGCAACACTCTTGCCTCTTGGAGGGTCCTAGCATTTATTTGTATAGCCTCTGAAGTGTCCCAAAATTCCAAGCATAAAACAATTGCAGAACCTATCTGCAGCTGGCAAATTCACAGCTTTGCTAGAACAAGTGGCAAGTCGTAGTCAGCTGCCGTGGACAATCTGAAGCAGTCCCCTATTCCATACCGGGAGGGGGGGGGGTTTAAAACAAAAACATATGCACATAATATAGCAGGATTTTCAAAGAGACCAAATTCTCATTGGAAGCTGGGGATTCAAACTCAAGTTCTCATACATGTGCTGCCAATTCTCTGCTGACTGAGCTACCTCCTCAACCCAATGGCAATTATTAAAAATACTATTTTTAATTTAACCTTCTCAATAACTTTCCCATATAAGTAAGCATTGTTTCTCTATTGTACAGATAAATAAACATCCCCAGTCCACTTAGTCCAAAAATAGTATAAGTATGTTTCATGTCCAAGTTAAGCATCTGAAATCATTTCTAGTGACAGGGTGGGGGGGGGCGTGGAGGTAGCTTAGTGTCAGAATGCTTGTCTAACATGTCCAAGGCCCTGGGTTTGATCCCAGCACCTGATGAACAACAACAACAAAATTAATCCTGTTTTCTTTCTGCATAAGTTGCATCTACAAACCCCTCTTCCTTCTCCAGGGGACATGTGGGTGAAGAGAACATCCCCAGTCTCTGCCTCTTGGACAAAAGAAGTACAAATGACTGAGACCCATGGGAGACTAGGTACACCGGGGGAAAAAAGCACACGATAATATTGACTTGCCCAAGTTCCCTCGTTCCATTCAAGTTCAGACAAATAAGATGAAATGATAGGGAGAACATTAATCAAGGACACTTTTTTTTAATTAATTTTTTTTTTGGAGTGTTAGAGATAAAATTCAGGGATTCATCAAATGCCAATCAAACACTATGCTCACGAACTCAGCCTTGGTAGGAGTTTGGGGAAGTTTGAGACAGGATTATATTCGGTAGCTGTAACTGTCATGGAGTATACTATGTAGATCAGGATGGTCTTGAACTCACAGAGATCTAGCTACTGCTGCCTCTTGGGCCCTGGGATTAAAAGTGTGCACCATACACGCCTGGATCTTGAGAGAAAAAAAAAATGGACAATTTTATCACTTGACTTAAGCCTCTAAGAACTCATGTAGTTAGTATAGCATGTACTAATAAATGTTGTTTGGCCAGTTTATATTACAAGTAGTATTTAATAATATGAATGAGTGTAGATTCTAAGGATGTTGCTTGGTTTGTAGGATGCCTACCTAGCATACAGGAAGCCCTGGTTTTTCAGTTCCCAGTTCTGTATAAAACAGAGCATGATGGTGTACACCTGTTCTCCCAGCACTTAGGAGGTAGAGGCAGGGGAATCAGAAGTTTGGCATTGGTAGCTGGAGAGATGGTTCAGTGGTTAAAAGCACTGACTGCTTTTCCAGATGGTCCTGAGTTCAAATCCCAGCAACCACATGGTGGCTCACAGCCATCTGTCATGGGATTCCATGCCCTCTTCTGGTGTGTCTGAAGACAATGACTGTGTACTCACATACATAAAATAAATAAAAAAAAAAACTTTAAAAAAGAAAAACATTAAAAAAAAAAAAAGAAGAAGTTTGGCATTATTGTGGGGCCAGAGGTGGAAGCAATTCTGGATACAGGAGACCCTGTCTCAATAGAAAGAAAGGAGGGAAAGAGAGAAAATGAAGTGAAAGAGAGAGAAAGAGGAAGGAAAGGAAGGAAACAAGAATAAATCTGTGTCTCTCTCTTCTGCATGCCCTATATACACCTTTCCTAGAGTTCCTAGGTACAGGGCAGGGCTGCATCAGGCAGGGGCTTTCAGTCTCTGGCTTTAGCAGTGTCTGTACTGGCGTGGTTTGGAGCACTGGCTATAATTCTAATGACCAGCCCAGTCCATCTCCCTTCAGTTCATGACACTGCCCTTTCTCCCCAGGACTCCAGTCCAGTCAGTCAGAGTTTGTGCAACCAGCTGTACCTCGACAAGTGCTGGCCTGGAATTAACTTGGCAGGGAGCGTGTTCTAAGACTTCTGTGACTCATGACTTTGGGGCTAACTCAGAGCACCAAGCCCCAGCCCTGCCCTCTTTGGCTTTTTCTCTGAGCTGATTCACACTGGGTTGGGATTTTATTGTCAGCAGTCATAATTGTTTATGTGTGGAACTTGGATTTTAAAAATGACAGAAGGCCAAGCCTAGTGCTTCTGCTAGATTTGTTATTTCATTGTGTGATCTCTCTTGGCTGAATAGAGAGAAGGAAGAGAGAAAAGAAGGAAGGAAGGGTAGAGAGGAAGTAGAGAGGAAGAAAGAAAAAGAAGGAAATACCTCACTGGCCCAAGTTAAAGCTTATTCTCTCCTACTCTTATAAGTTTTAAAGTTCATGGAAAGGCCTGTCTTAGATCAAATATACATAACAGGAAGATGCAACAGAAAGAGTATGGATTTTGGAGTCAGCATATCTGAATTGTGCATCATAGGCAAGTTGAAACAGGGTCTCCTATACCCCAGGGTGGCCTTGAACTTGGCTCGTAGCTGAGAATAACCTAGAGCTTCAGATTGCCCCACCTCCATATCTTGAGGGTTGGAATTATAAGCAAGAACAGGTGGCTTAATATAGTTCCGGGGATTGACCCTGGGGCTCTGTGCATGTTATGTAACCACTCTACCAAGTGAGTTACAGTCCCAGCCCCTCATAAGCAAGTTATTGAGCCTCTTTGAGCCTGTTTCCTCATCTGTAAAACAGTAATAATGATATTCACTTGTAGGACTGGGATAATGGTTAGGAATGCTATAGTATACAGTGCTTGGCATATTAGAAAGTACTTAATAAACAGTAAATACTACTACAGCCATTATTATTAAGACTCCATTTGAAGCAGTGAGCATGTAGCCTCATAGAGCAGACTGAAGATGGAAATTTCTTTTTTTTTTTTNCNNNTTTNNAANNNNGGNNNANTNNTTTTTTTTTNNTTTTTTTTTATTATTATTTTCTTTATTTACATTTCAAATGCTATCCCGAAAGTTTCCTATACCCCTCCCCCCACCTCTGTTCCCCTACCCTCCCACTCCCACTACTTGGCCCAGGCCTTGCCTTGTGCTGCGTCATATAAAGTTTGCAAGACCAAGGGGCCTCTCTTCCCAATGATGGCCAATTAGGCCATCTTCTGCTACATATGCAGCTAGAGACACAAACTCAGGGGGTACTGGTTAGTTCATATTGTTGTTGCACCTACAGGGTTGCAGCCCCCTTAAGGTACTTGGGTACCTTCTCTAGTTCCTCCATTGGGGACCCTGTGTTCCATCCAGTAGCTGGCTGTGAGCATCCATTTCGGTGTTTACCAGGCACTGGCATAGCCTCACAAGAGGCCGCAATATCAGGGTCCCTTCAGCAGTATCTTGCTGGCATGAGCATTAGTATCTAGGTTTGGTGGCTGATGATGGGATGGACTCCCGAATGGGGTACTCTCTGGATAGTCCATGAAGATGGAAATTTCATGCTTCTGAGTGACAGCAGATTGTCCCAGGATCCTCTTGAGTAGAGACTGTGGTATATTTGATGCCATGGCGGTTGGGTTCCAAGAATTGACTCAGGCTATGAGAAGACTCAAAGCCATCAATATAGCAAAGAACTAGGAAATAAACCCAGGTCCAGTGTAAAGCGAAAGAAACTAGAGATGATACACATGGAGGGACCCATGGCTCCAGCCTCATATGTAGCAGAGGATGGCCTTGTCCAGTATCAATGGGAGAAGAGATCCTTGGTCCTGTGAAGGCTTAATGCCCCAGTGTAGGGGAATGCCAGGGCAGGGAGGCAGGAGTGGGTGGGTGGGTGGGGGAACTGACTCATAAAAGCAGGCGGAGGGGGGATGGGACAAGGAGTCCTGGTGAAGGGGGGAACGGGAAAGGGGATACTTTTTGAAATGTAAATAAAGAAAATATCCAATAAATAAAAGGGCCTAATCATGCCCAGCAGCTCACCTGATTACTGATGGAATTACCTGATAATGAAGTGCATAAATTATTGTGATTTGGTTCTCCTTTCTGTACCTTTGTTGTGAGGATTAACACAAATCATCAGAGTAGAGTATCTACTGCACATAAATACAAAATCCTATCCCCTAGCTCGATGTTGTGGTGCATGCCTGTAACCCCAGCACTTGAATGACTATGGTAGCTTAGCAACAGAGTGAATCCTAGGCCAGCTTGGGCTAAAGAATTAGACTCTGACTTCAAAATATAAAACAAGACATTCCCCCAAATCTCATATATTAAAGAAAGAAAAGTTACAAGTGTAGTATGGCATAGACTTTGGAGCAGTATTGCACCATCAAGTCTGAGTTTCACTACTGTCTGCCTTGTTTTCTCATCTGTAAAATGGGTAGCATAACTTCTATAATAATGTATACTTATTGCATGCAGTTTTATGAGAAATTAATCTGACTGTACACACACTTTAGAATATTCTTGAGATATGACCAAGTACACTATAAATGTTTGTCAAATATGTAGCTAGATAACGGTATTGAGACAAGAACAGAAGACAAAACTAGAAGGGTAGTGTGCAGTGAGCCTTTCATTGCTGTGCCAAAATACCCTAGGAACTCAACTTTAAAAAGAGGAAATATTTGCATCGGCTCACGGTTTCTCAGGTTTCATGGACGGCTACTCGGTCCTATCGCTATAGGTGTATGCTGAGGCAAGCCACCACGCAAGGGGAACATGGCAAAGCAGAGCTGTACATTCTATGGTGTATCAAAGCAAAGAGAGGTGGCTTTGCAACAGGCTCCCTCTCCTGAATCCATTAATCTGTGAATCCATACACAAGTTAATCTACTCATGAGGTGGGAGCCCCCATGATCCAATGGCCTCATAAAGGCCCCACATCTGAGCATGGTTTGGTTGGGAACCATGTCTTCAATACACCATTGAGGACACTGAAGACTGAAATCACAGCAGGTAGAAAACAAAACTGGCTGGCTCTGGAGTGGAGGCACAAGGAGCAAAAGCAGTGGCTAATAAAGTGCATCTGCCAGATGTAGTAGTCCGTGTTATTAATCCTGGTACCTGAGAGGCAGAGGCGGAGGCGGAGGTGGAGGCGGAGGCAGAGGCAGGTTGATCCCTGTAAATTGGAGGACAACCTGCTCTTCACAGTGATGTCCAAGCCACATAATGAGACTGCATCTCAAAATGAAAAAGAAGGAAGGAAAGAAGGAAGGGAGGGAGGGAGGGAAGGAGGGAGGAAGGGATGGAAGAAGGAAGGAAGAAAGAAAATGCTTCCAACATTCATTTACAAGCCACATTTTTATTCTTTTGGAACTGGTTGCAGACAGTGTGATGGGACACTATGTCAGCCTCTATCAAAGACTAGCATCCAGTGGACACAGCTCTCATAATTCATCACAGGCTCCAAGAAAATGCTCTATTGTTACCATACCAGCAAGCCCTGCTTCTTCAACTTTCCAGACCCAGGACCCAACAGTGGCTTGAGCTTGTTCAGGGAAAACTCCCTTGATGGGGGAAGGCCACTTTTCAGAGATGTTCTGGACATTTCCAAGGCAAATTTACTGAGCTGATGAGACTCTCGGACCACTTCTGCTTCGTCTGCTGTCTGACTTCAGTGCACAATTGGGAAGTAAAAATATTTAAATTCCCAGTGGTAGAGCCAACTGTGCGAATTCCTGATGGGCAAATTGAGACCTATTATCTGTAATTACAGTCGCCTGAATTCCATACCATCAAGACCTTTTTCTCCAGCAGTCAGCCATAGCAGCTGCTTTCTGGGACCAAATGGATCTAGGGACAGTCCCAAGAATGGAGATGAGGAGCCCTCTCTGGGTATTTCCCATCTCCTCAGCTTAAAACCTTAGCGTGGCTGCTATGACCCTCAGCTGCTTGTTTTTATCCAATCCAACACCATGTTGAATTCTTCCTGGAATACCTTCACTCCAGCCCTACTGTGTTGGTTCTATCTCGTGAGTAAATGATCTCATCACACTGCCCCTTGTTAGGGTTTTTCCCCTTGTTAGGGTGTTTCTCTGTCTATGGAGAACTGCTGCTCAGGCCACAATACTTGCAGCCCCTAGATCCCCCAGCTTTAGCCAGGTTTGTGCTGTTAAACCTTCCCCCTTTCTCAGAGACCTTTAAGAAGGGATTAACACATCAACCTAAGGCCTCTTCAGTGTCCCACTCCTGACCAATGCTGCCTGTGGTCCTGGAGTCTAAAATCGGCTCAGAGCCCATGCCATACTGTGTCTCTGACCGTGGTGTTTATAACCATTTTAATACACTACCTACCCTCAGCAGTTTCAGTGTACCTTTAAACCCATCATTCAAGATATTTCTGTGACTAGGTCCTGTGGCCTGGAATGACTACATTACTTCCTTCAGTGCGCCCCTTTAAAAATGTGGCTTGTGACTCTTTTTTCTCCTCTGGCAATCCGTTCTTGATTTTCTTGGGCCTGATTGCATTCTCCACCCTTAAGGCTCCCATTGTTCTTATAGAACGGAACAGTATCTCTCTTTGTAGTATGTGTTGGTTTCTCCTGACTAGACTACAAGCTCAAGAGTGAGCATCACATCTCATGAAATTATTTTATTTTATTTTGAGGCAGGGTCCCACTATATAGCCCTGACTCATAGTGTAGATAGATGAAACTCATTTTGTAGATCAGGCTGGCCTCAAACTCATGGAGATTCCCCCTACCTCTGCCTCTTGAGTGCTGGGATTAAAGGCATGCACCACCATGAGATTTTTAAAAAATACCCAGCACAAATGGATGCTGGTGAAAAGAGTAAATAATGTCTTCTTTGCTTTAGACCGAAGAAGGTTGTTCTCTTATTTAGCTGGAAATTATATTACTGGAAAGATTTCTCTCACTTTTTATGTCTGGGCCATCTCTCCTGCATAAGATATAGCTACCTCATCAAAGAGGCCTCCCTTTACAGCAAATGGAGACCTTCCTAGAAAACCACAACTGTATCCAACACAGAGATCAACAGATAGTAGGGAGCCCAGCCCCACTGGATCCATCTATATTACAGCTCTTGCATCTATGTCTCAGGGAACATCAAAGAAGAGGGGGCGGAAAGATAGTAAGAGCCAGAATATCAGGAACTCAACTGTGAGACAGTCTCTCCTAGGAATGTCTGCATAAACAAGACTGAAACAACGGCAGTATCAATTGACATGCCAACGTGGAAGGGGGACACTTTCTTGGAGTATTATACCTAGACCAAAACACTATAAGCGTCCAATGATTGAAGAAAGAAGGAGAACTAGCTTCTCCCCAGGATGAACCCCTCATTGGTTGTCCAATCCCAATGAGTGGTCAGCCTTGAAACCATGTACACACAAACAACAAAGATGGACTCTGTATGTTGTAGTAACATATAGCTATACATGTTCATAACAGTAATAACCACGGAAAAGAAGCTATCAGCTCGAGAGTACGGGTAGGCACAGGGAGGATGGGAAGGAAAATAGGAGGAGCTGGAGGAAGACAAGGGAGGAGGGAAGTAATGTAATTCCATTTCTATGTAAAATGTATTTTTTTTTTTGTATAAAAAATGACTTCTCTCTCAAGATCACTGTTCAAACCTACTCATGAAAGCGGCCCCCACATATGTGGTAAGATCCTAGGTCAGGGCCCCACCAGCAGCCAGCTTAATCTCTTGCCCTGCATGGGCAATACTTTGCCCAGGTGAATGTCCTTAAATCCCACAAGACTGAAATGAGGCAGGCACCAGCCCCACAAAGTGACACAGTACAAGAAGGACAAGGATTCTTTATATGCCCAAGGGGAAGTGAGATTATGACAGGAAACAAAGTGGCTACAGTGGGCAGACCCAGCCGATTTCCTTCAAACAGGTTAAAGTCACCAGGTTGTGCTGAGGGTTGAGCATGCTGAGACCAATCTCACACCCAAGGGAATGGTGGCTCTTAAGAGAGACAAGCGTCTTGAGCTGGGAACTGATAAGAAGAGAAAGGGCCTGCGCGACCCAATTCTAAGCCCATTATGCTATAAAGACACTAAAAAACAGGGTTGTATTTTGAAAAACAAGAAAGAAAGAAATATGAGGGGCTGGAGAGATGGCTCCGTGGTTAAGACTGCTCTTCCAGAAGTCCTGAGTTCAATTCCCAGCAACTACATGGTGGCTCACAGCCACCTGTAACAGGATCTGATGTCCTCTTCTGCTGTGTCTGAAGACAGCTGCAGTAAATAAAAATATAAATAAAAAATAAATCTTAAAAAAAAAAGAGAAAAGAAAAGAAAAGAAAAACGAGCCGGGAGCTGGAGGGATACCTCAGTTTGTAAAAGGCTTGTGCTTCAAGCTGGAGGACGGGAGTTTGAGCCCCAGAACCCACTTTAAAAAAGTTGGTCATTATAAGAAAGGCCACTTAAGAAAGGTGGCACGATAAGATAAAAGGATGGACTATCCAGAGACTACCCCATTCGGGAGTCCATCCCATCATCAGCCACCAAACCTAGATACTAATGCTCATGCCAGCAAGATTCTGCTGAAGGGACCCTGATATTGCGGCCTCTTGTGAGGCTATGCCAGTGCCTGGCAAACACAGAAGTGGATGCTCACAGCCAGCTATTGGATGGAACACAGGGTCCCCAATGGAGGAGCTAGAGAAAGTACCCAAGGACCTGAAGGGGGCTGCAACCCTGTAGGTGGAACAACAATATGAACTAACCAGTACCCCCTGAGTTTGTGTCTCTAGCTGCATATGTAGCAGAAGATGGCCTAATCGTCCATCATTGGGAAGAGAGGCCCCTTGGTCTTGCAAACTTTATATGACGCAGCACAAGGCAAGGCCTGGACCAAGTAGTGGGAGTGGGAGGGTAGGGGAGCAGAGGTGGGGGGAGGGGTATAGGAAACTTTCGGGATAGCATTTGAAATGTAAATAAAGAAAATAATAAAAAAAAAAAAAGAAAGGTGGCACAATTATAATCCCAACACCGGAGAAATGGAGACAGGTGAATCTGTGGGGCTCACTAGCCAGTCAGCTTAGCCTACTGGGGAAGTTCTAGGATCATAGGAGAGGGTGTCTCAGCACCGATTGCACCAAAGGGATCTTCTGATAGCTACATATACATCATGTACATTTGTGTACGGACACTAACAGGAACTTGTATGAGTGTGCGTGCATGTGTTCAAGCATGTACATATACACACAGACACACAAACACACACACAAAGCAATGATGAGCACTGTGCTGTCATATGAGAACAAACCCAACTCAACAACCCAACTCAACAAATGCTCTTCTATTTTTAATGCTGTTTAATCTAAGGGATTTGGGATTCCCCAGGCATCTGACAGAGTATAAAGATAAAATTAATCTTATTGCTATTATTTTTTGTCATGGTTAATTTAGTGTTCATCTAATCAATGTTATTTGTAAAACACAAAGGTTTTTTTTCAAGTGATGTTAATATTATCATCTAAAATATAACTGTTAAGAAATGTCTATTTTATGGCCAGGGAGATGGCTCATTGGGTAAAGGGACTTGCTGCTAAACCTGACGACCTGAGTTCAACCCCCCCCCCCCGATCCACATGGAAGAAGGAGAGCACTGATTCTAACAAGCTGTTCTCTGACCTCCACCTCTGTGCCGTAGCACCCGTTCCTCCTTACACAAAATAAATACATGAATAAAAATTAAAAACATGCGTATCTAAACGGCTGGCTTTCTTCACTGCAGACCCCTTGCAAGTCCTATTATCTCGTTTGTGAGACAGCATCACAGCTAGTTGAAATGTTTTGGAGTTTTTACATTTCTGTTCATGCTGTTTTGAGGCTGCGTGTCACCATGTAACCCTAGCTAACCTGGAATACTGCATAGTTCAGACGATCCCAAACATGAATTCGTTCTCCTGATTCTCTGAGCTGATTCCTGGGACTTACATAAAGGTGAGAAGAAAGAACATACTTCACAAAGTAGTCCTCTGACCTCCACACATGTACCATGGCATATGCATGCCTGAGCACATACTGTCCACATATGACAATAATAAATAAAATAAAATTTAAAAAGAAAATCTACTATGAAAGTTAACAGCTCCATAATTGTCTTGTGTGTGGTTAATAGAACACCTGGGGCTGGTGAGGTGGCTCAGCAGTTAAGATATGCACTCACTGATAAGTGGATATTAGCCCAGAAACTTAGAACACCCAAGATACAATTTACAAAACACAAGAAAACCAAAAAGCAGGAAGACCAATGGGTGGATACTTCATTCCTCCTTAGAATAGGGAACAAAATATTCATAAAAGGAGTTACAGAGACAAAGTTTGGTGCTAAGATGAGAAAGGATGGACTATCCAGAGACTATCCCACCCGGGGATCCATCCCATCATCAGCCACCAAACCCAGGTACTAATGCACATGCCAGCATGATTCTGCTGAAGGGACCCTGATATAGCTGCCTCTTGTGAGGCTATGCCAGTGCCTGGCAAATACAGAAGTGGATGCTCACAGTCAGCTATTGGATGGAACACAGGGCCCCCAATGGAGGAGCTAGAGAAAGTACCCAAGGACCTGAAGGGGGCTGCAACCCTGTAGGTGGAACAACAATATGAACTAACCAGTACCCCCTGAGCTTGTGTCTCTAGCTGCATATATAGCAGAAGATGGCCTAGTCAGCCATCATTGGGAAGAGAGGTCCCTTGGTCTTGCAAACTCTATATGCCCAATAGAGGGGAATGCCAGGGCCATGAAGTGGGAGTGGGTGGGTAGGGGAGCAGGGTGGGGGAAGGGCATAGGGGAGATTCGGGATAGCATTTGAAATGTAAATGAAGAAAATATCTAATAAAATACTTAAAGGAAAAAAAAAAAAAAGAATACCTATAGCTTTACAGAGGACCCAGGGTTAGTTCCCAGTACCCAAGTGGTTCACAACCTTCTGTAACTCTAATTCCAGAGGATCTGACATTTCTGACCTTGTGTGACCATGCGCACACATGATGCACATACATACGTGTAGGCAAAAACACTCATACACACAAAAAATTAATTAAAAAAATACTTGCTATCCTGGAAGAGTACCCAGGTTTGGTTCTGAGCACCCACATGCAGACTCACAACCATCTGTAACTCCAGTTCCAGAAGATCTGATACCTTCCTCTGACCTTCACAGGCTCCTGCACACACGGTGCACATACACGCATGCAGAGAAACACTCATATGCATCAAAAATAATCTAGAATATTATTTTAAAACTAGATGTAGTTCTCTATTTTTTTTTTTTTTTTTTTTTTTGGTTTTTTGAGACAGGGACTCACTCTGTAGACCAGGCTGGCCTCGAACTCAGAAATCTGCCTGCCTCTGCCTCCCAAGTGCTGGGATTAAAGGTGTGCGCCACCACTGCCCTGCGAATACCTAAATGTATTAAAACAAAACAAAAGCCAGAGCCAGAGGGGTAGCTCAGTGGCAGAGAGCTTGCCTAGTGTGTATGAGGCTCTGGTTTGATATCCAGAGCTACAAACAAACAAAACATGATGGTGGATAAGTTTGCTGGAAAATATTAAACAATAACCAACCCAGCCTTTAAGGATAAGATGAAGATGAGAGGGGATGAAAAGAGTGACTATAATGTGATAAACTCTGGTGGAAAGAAAAGAGCAGGGCTCTTGGGTCTCAGTCGTTTTCCTTGTTGACTGTAGCCTGTGGGCACACTTCTCCCTCCCCAGTCTTAGGTACTGATCATCTTGGAGAAAGTCGCAGTTGTGAGCACAGATAAGGTTCATGAGAGCCCTGCAGAAGATCCGAAAAAGCCTTGGAGTGGGAAAAGGCTCGCCATAAATCTTAACTGTACTCATAAGACAAAGGTGCAGAGTGTCTGTGAGCATGTTACCACCAGCTTGAAAGGGAAACCCAGACATTTCATTAGCTATGATGAGCACACGGTCGCAGCTCGACGACTGCTATGAAGGTTCCACATACTAATTTGAACCTATTCACTGGGGCGCATCTGTTAAGGCATCAATCATATAATGAAGGAGTCAAGTAGTCACACCTTACACAATGTTAAATAACTAATGCTACCTTTGAACTCTTAGGAGTCTCTTAACCCCCTGGACATTAAGTCAATCAGAACAGTCTTAGCATTCCTCTCTCTTTCTCTTCCCCTTTTCTCTTGGGGAACTAGAAGCTTGTAAGTTAAACTCATAGCTCAATTCTAGAGCTTGGCTTCACTTATACACTGTTTACTCTTCCTATTCATCTACATTTTCTATAGTAAAATACTCTTTTTGTCTTGATATCTTTATCTCACTTTACTATTTCATGATATGGAGCCTCAAATCTATTATGTGTTTAATGAAAGGGGAGCATGCTTAAGGGTCTAAATCATCGCAGTTTTCCATAGCAAAATGTCATAGATGTCTTAGCAACAGGCATTAATTTTTACACAATTTAGAGGTTAGATCAGAGAGCCAGTATGGTCAGGATTTTGTGATGGATCTTTTCTTGATTTACAGATGTTCTCTTCTTGCCATGTTCTAGCATGGCAAAGCAGGGAGGATACCGAGTAAGGAAAATACAGAGGATTAGTGAGAAAGAGCAAC
The DNA here is from genome assembly GCF_900095145.1 of Mus pahari. Classification (NCBI taxonomy): domain Eukaryota; kingdom Metazoa; phylum Chordata; class Mammalia; order Rodentia; family Muridae; genus Mus; species Mus pahari. Next base: position 47,110,709 of record NC_034590.1, on the reverse strand, counting down.
CTGATGTTTACATTAGAACACCAAGATACCATCTTTGGATATGGTGATGGGCTGGCCCATCACCATACAAATTTTGTAGGATACAACATTCAGTCCACCACAACACTCATAACACATGGCAACAAAAGTCATGCTACCATTCTTCATTTTTCAGAAATTTATCAGATGTGTTCCATCAGAATTCCAAACGAGAAAAAATATTTTTTTTTTGATTAGCCATTTAAAAAGTAAGTGAGGATGCGTGCTACTATTGGATAAAAATATTGGTTCTCATACTGATCCAAATATATACCATTGGTCATGCCCATGTGTGTAACAAGAATCTGCAATGTGGCAGGCAAAGGCTGGGTGACATAATCTCAAATACCTTCATAATTCCAAGAGCAGATTTTTTTAATGTTCTATTTTTAGGTAAGAAACTGAATCTCAATAACATTAAGTAATTTGCACAACATCAAGAAGTTAGTATATGAGGCTGGGTATGGTGGCTCATGCTCGCAATTCCCTCACTCAGGAAGCTAAGGCAGAAGAATCAGAGTATCCAAGGCCAGCCTCAACTGTACAGTGAGTTCCAAGACAGCCTGGGTTACAGAGTAAGCCCCTGTCTTAAAACAGATAGGCAAACAAGCAGAGAAAGAACAAAACAGGACAACAAAAGAGAAAGAAATCATCAGCTGAGAGCTCATGGGTTTGAACCCAAGTCTGAATGAAAAGGTTCTGGAGTCCCTTATCATATTGCTTTTCCAGCTGTTCATGCACTCACTGAAACAACATACACGGTATCATTACCATACACCAAAGAATGTGTGGACATGGGACAGCAAAGAATAAAACAGAGTAACTCTTGGCTGGGGAGGTGTCTCCCTGGGTAAAAAAGCTCTTGCTATTGGAACCTGATGACTTGAGTTCTATCTCCAGAATCCATATGAAACAACAGATGCAAGCCAGGCATGATGGTCCACCACTCTTATCCCTAGAACTCAGGAAGCAGAGACAGGAGAATCTCAATGAGGGCCAGGTCAGCCTGGTCTACTCTACAAGTCCTAGGATAGTCAAGGGTACTTAGTGAGACCTTGTCTCAGAGAGGGGAAGAGACACAGAGACAGAGAGACAGAGAGAGACAGAGAGAGAGGAGAAGGAAGAGGAGGAGGGGGAGGAGGGGGAGGGGAGG
>NC_034590.1:47091035-47109483 GCF_900095145.1 Mus pahari | reverse complement strand
GAAGAAGAAGAAGAAGAAGAAGAAGAAGAAGAAGAAGAAGAAGAAGAAGAAGAAGAAGAAGAAGAAGAAGAAGAAGCAGAAGAAGCAGCCAGTTTCAGTAGAAGACAGAAGAATCCCTGAAGCTCAGGGCCAGCTAGCCAGTAATGTGCAAAGGGGAAGAATGAGGAGAAACCCTGCCTCAGAAACCGTATGGAAGGGGAGAACTTTGAGAAAAGTCTTTTTTTTTTTTTTTTTTTTCTATCTAAGGTTTTATCTATCAAAGGCAAAGACTCCTAGTTCCTGAACATCCTCCTTTGCAGTAATAGGCCAATGGAGTTAGATTGTGAAGGTCAACTCCCACAAATGGGATGAGAGGCAGTGACTACTAGATCGGGGATAAAAGACCTTCTTGGCCATGGGTGCTTGCTAGACCAGTTTGGATCTTGAAACACTCTTTTCCCCCAAACAATTGACTTGCCAAGCATCTTTTGCATTGTTTTTGTGTTCCTTTATGGGACACTGAGATTATTCTGTTTCTAAAAAGGATTGGCATCCAAAAGTACACACACACACACACACACACACACACACACACTTTAGAAAACCCAGCCAAATAATACTAGTAATAATTATAATCTGCCCTTATGGTTTACAGGAGATAGAAACTAGGAAAGGGAACAAATGGCTATGATTGGCTGAGTCCAGTCACCTGCCAAGGTTGGGGAGTGTCAATTTACAAACAGTACAAACATATGGGGTTCATTTGCCGGGAGCGCATGAATGACAGCTGAGAAGAGAAGGCAAGTATCCCCTGTATCTGTGATCCCAAAGGAATTATTTTTATCTTGTTTTGGGTGCTGTCCATACAGTGTGCTCCATATCCAAAGGATGCTTCAGACCAGATCTCCTCCTGGGACATGGTCTGTGGAGAGTCCAAGGTCATTCAGTGCAACCGGTGCTTTCTGGGTTTTCCTGTCACCAAGAAGGATGTGTGAGCAGCAGCATCTCTGAACCATGAGATTGGCTGGACATGTGGCTTTGGCCTGTGACCCCTTGCGCTTCCTCCTTGAGCTTCAGTGAACCACATCAGAGACAGTGTCTAATATTCTCAGTGTCAGAAGCTCATAGATTTTTAGAGTCTTGGGCACTCAGACTAACCTGTATGGCACGAGACACTGGAACCCTCTAAAGGCAGCACCCTAAACCATGAGGTGTGCATTTCATTTAATCTCCTATTTTCTAGGAAGCTCTACTCTGCTTCCGTATTAGTTCTGGGGTGAGATTGCGATTCTATTACCTGAGACCCGTGGGCTGTAGAACAAGTCATGTGACTTCCGGGGCTTCAGCTTTCTCATTTGAATCCCAAGACTGTAAACTGAGTCAATAAACAGGGTGTGGTATCGCACACTTGTCGTCTCCCGAAGCGAGGCAGGAAGATCAGAAACCCAAGATCTTCAGCCGTCTAGCCAGTTGAATCCAGCCTGGGCTTTACCAGGCAGGCTCTGTCTCAAAACACAAAACTCAAACAAAAAAACCCGTGAAGGGGCTAGTAACTACCTGGTTACCACAGGGATCAGTAAACTATGCTCTTTCCCCTTGTTGCTGTCCTTAGGTCCACGTAGTGTTCCCTTTTCAAAGCTATTATCAGACGTCCCTGGAGTCTGTGTTATGCAACTTACAGATAAGCCAGTCAAACAGAAAAGGAATGAAAGGGATGGGCCAGAAAACCATGAGACAGAGCCTCCGGACAGGCAGTGGAGTAGAAAACCTTAGGCTTTGGAATTCCACTGGCCTTGAGTCTCAGTTCCATTAGGTCTCAGACAGAAAGCTTTGGGGCAATTCCTTCATATCCCTGACAGTCAATTGCCATAAGGATAAAACCAGTTATTGTTGATGGTTGGTACTGTGAGGATTAAATAAAACAGGGATGTCTACAAGGAACCTAGCACTCAGTAAGGCTTTCACTTTGTTTAGAAAAGTCAACAAAGCTGCAAGGACAGGTCAGTGCACAACTTTAACCCCAGCACTCAGGAGGATGAGGAAGGCAGAGCTCTTGTGAGTTCAAGGCTAGCCTGGTTTACAGAGTACGTTCCAGGACAACCAAAGATCCAGAATGAGACCCAGCCTCAAACAAACCAAAACTAAGTCACTATAGCTGGGCATGGTGTTGTAAGCATAGAATCCCAGAGGCAGAAAGATCAGGAGTTTGAGGCCATCCTGGGCTACAAGAAATCTTGTCTTTAAAAAAAAAAAAAATGCTGGTACGGGGGATGAGGTCATGCGTGTAATGTAAACACTTGGAGGGCTGGAAGTGGAAGGATCACTGTGGGTTCTAGGCAAGCATGGGCTGCAGGGAATCCTGGGTTTAGAGTCAGTGAGATCTTGCCTCAACAGCAATAACAACCACCACCATCAGAACACACCCAAAAACATCACTAATGTGTAGGTAAATGTGACTGGCAAGTAAGAATCTTCCACAAAGGGCTGATGAGATGGCTCAGTGGGTAAGAGCACCCGACTGCTCTTCCAAAGGTCCGGAGTTCAAATCCCAGCAACCACATGGTGGCTCACAACCATCCGAAACAAGATCTAACGCCCTCTTCTAGAGTGTCTGAAGACAGCTACAGTGTACTTANATATAATAAATAAATAAATCTTAAAAAAAAGAATCTTCCACAAAAATGCCAAGAGAGAATTATTAATTTTTCTGAAGCCAAAGACATCCAGACCATTGCTCATTCCCTTCCCTTACTGCTTCATTTTTTTTTCCTATGTTGGAGGCGAGGCAGAGAAAATAAGTCAGCCAACAATGCTGACTACCTATTGGCTACAAAGAGAATGCTATGCATTATGGTGTCAAATAAGTAAAAGAATCTTTGTCCCACCCCCACCCCAGAAGCTACTGACCTAATTAGAAGAAATAAAAATGTGCAAAAGGAGCCATTTAAAATGTCCGCAGAACAATAGCCTGTTCAGGAAGACAGCCAAGGAGTGACCACAGGTGGCTGAAGAGTTCTAAAGCAGGGAGAAGAGGCCCCAGCAGAAGCCCAGCCCTGGAATAAAAGCTCTCCTGTGTGGGATGGTGACCTCATTAACTATCTGCACACCAGGAAGGCATTGTGCTCAGGTAATGAGATAACAAGAGAAGAGGCTGTTGGGCAACTGAATGAGGTCAATCTTAAATCGGTATGTTACTACCTGTTTCGGGCCTTGGAAACGGTAAACAAATGCTACCCATCTACCCAAACTGGCTTGTTGGAAAAAAAAAAAAGAGTTAAAACTCTAACCTACCCACAAGACAGACACTATGCCTGTGATCATTGCTTTATGTTAGTTTGAACCCCCAGGCAGTTCTTAGCTATAAAATGACCAGACCCGGGATTCTCCAGTGCTGCTTCTCAGCATAAATCAAGAGCTGATGCCACTGCACAGTGTAGCTTGGATCAGGGGCCTCCTCAGACAAGGTGGGAGGTGCTGGAGCTTCTGGTCCACAGCTTCATTTTCCTAAACTTCTAAGTATGGGCTTCACAGCTGGATGACGTCACAGCACGGGGGTTTAGAGCATGGTCCTGTTCCTCAGTGGTCATGTGCTATGTATCCAGCCAGCTAATAATGGTAATTCTCTCCAGTAATTGCTGGGAGGTAATTAATTTAAAAGGCTTAGCATAGTTGTTTGGTACGTAATCACTGACTAAATGGGACTTATTATTACCTTAAACTAGTTTGAAGGTTAGCGACAATGAGACAAATTTTCTTCAGAGCACAAAGGGCAGACTGGACTGGAACTTAACAATGCACATGTGATTTTGGCGTGATGAAATGGAGACAGTCTTCCTTGAATCTTCTGATTGCACATGAATGTGGAATCACCAGTGAAACATGTCTGCCTTTATGTGAATGTATGTAAACTTTTTTTTTGAATGTTCAAAATACAATTACCTTTTCCAAGGCATTGCTTAGAAATGAACCATTTATTTATCTGTTGAATATGCATATGGATAGTTAATATCTAGAACTAAATTATTGGTATACTTAAACTGTGTCAATATGCAGTTTTCAGTGTGATGGACCAAATGTCATTGGTGACAGGGACCGCATTCTACACGGCTCTATGACTTTCTGAGCCTGTGACTGGGAGAATGTCCTGGGACCTCCTGCCTCAGTTCTCTCACTGTAAACTATTATTGTTGTGTGACTCAGAGAGTTGTGGTGTTAAAACGTTGAAGCACAGTTAAAGAGAGTTTAGAGCAGTGGTTCTCAACCTTCTTAATTCTGTGACCCTTTAATCCATTTTCTACTGCTGTGGTGACTCCCAGCCATAAAATTTTGTTGCTACTTCATAACTGCAGTTTTGCTACTGTTATGAATTGTATGAATCTGGAGGATATCTGATACTTGATTCCCCAAAGGAGTTGAGATCCAAAGCTTGAGAACCAGTGGTTCAGAACATTGGCGTGAAGGTCTCGGCTTCCAGGCTGGAGTGGGGGCTCAGTGGGTAGAGTGTTTGTCTAGCATGCACAGAGCCTGTGGTTCAATCCCTAACCTGCTTGCAGAAGACTAATGAGGAAGAGAACTGGTTGGGCAAACATCTTGAGTTTGATGCAACTCCGGTAAGTGTACTGACAACCTGGGGCTTCCCGTAGATGGTGACTCTCATGCAGTCTATCTTAGTAGGAGGCTTGAACTGCCTCGCTACTGGCTAGGTTGTTTACTTAGCAAATTTCCCTTTGACCCGGCTCCACCCTCTCTTTGGACTACAGCTGGTCAATGGAAACATCTGGCTTCTCCAGGTTCACTGGCCTGGGAGGGTGGAGAATGAGGGGGTGGAGTTCTAGGCTGAGTGAAGACACCTGGACTCTGGTCCTGCTCATCGCTTCCCAGGGCTGCGCCTCTTCTCTTCGGGTCTCAGCTTCTGTGGATTCCTCCTGATACTGTATACATATTGCATGCCAGGGTCCTCTAATTGCACGAATGTACAACTAGGGAAATAATACTGTTTTCATGGACCAAGCAGTGCCACCCTGGAATGGCTTCGTTGTGCTACACACTTGCTTTGGCTTTCAAAATAGAGAGTGCTGGGATGATTAATCAGGATGAGTAAATGGATCTCTAAAGCCAGACTCTGCTCTTGAGTGATATAGATGTGATGCCACCAGAGTCCCCTGATGCTCTGACTCTCATGGCCTGACATGGGTCTCCCTCTAGGAGGAAGTGTTTTCACTCACTAACCAGGGTGTTTAGGAGCTGATGTTTAAAGCCAGGCCTTTCTACAGTCTTCTGCATGTTCCCAGGCTTCAGCCGGAGCAGCCCACGCCTCTCTCCACTTGTTACTGTGAATGAATGTGTCAGAGCACGTCCAGTCATGGGGAAAGCATGAGCCCTCCTACGTGCTCCCCAAATCCCTCCAGGGCTGTTTTCTCTGGAACCAAGCACAGACATTTGCCAAACTTTCGTACCAGAAATTTGGTTTAAATTCCAAAGAGCCCTGGTTTCTTTTTGTTTTGGGCTGTTTTGTTGTTTCAGTGCTGAGAATCAAACCTGAGGCTTTGTACCTGGAAGGCAAGCACAGTATCACTTTGTTCCTAGGGAAAGTACCTGGTTTGGTAATAAGGGAAGCCCAGGCTATACATTGAGTGATTGAGTGCTGAGAACTGGAATAGACCTGGGCCCTTTTTAGCATAGGCAACTATTTTTGTTATTGCTTTTTTTTTTTTTTTTTTTAAGGGTCTCAGGCAGTCAAGGATAACCTTCAATTCCTGATCCTCTGCCTCTATCTCACAGGCTGGGACCCAGGTTAATCAACTATCTTTGTAATTTAAAAACATTCAGCCAGTGATGGATGCTTCAACATACTGACCTCACAGAAAACACTGTCTGGTATGTACAAGAAAACCCAGCTTACAAGTGAAGAATGTGAACTTTAGCATAGCTAGGTTTTGTGCAGTCATATAACAAATGGAGTGGATCTGAGACCTAAATGCCAGTCTTCTAACCCCAAGGCCAGTATTCTTCCCATTAATACAGCAGAACCAGGAAGTCAATTCAAATCCACGTTCCCACACAAGCAGGAAGATTTTTTTTTTTTTTTTGGTCTCTTACCTCATGATTCATTAACTCCATAGGTTTGCCAATATCATTTTTATGGAGGCTTAGTCATTTTCCAGACACTCTATGGCTCAAGCAGAACAAAATCAGGCAGCTAGGTACCAGGGTTGTTACTAGGAAGTTTCTGTTTTGTAGTAGCAGTTCAAGTGATCGGTCAGTGCTTCATGGTTTTGTCTTAATATGAGCACAAAACAGAGAGTAGGAGCCTCAAAAGAAATGTAATTGTAAAAGGAACTTTTCCATTAAGGCAAATGAAATCAATATACTCCTTTGCCAACTATTACTAAGCATCTCTTATGTGTCAAGTTCTGTTCTAGAAACTCATGCTTTTGATGTTAAAAGGATTTATGAACAGGTATGGGTCTGTGGAGGAAATAAAAATACCCATGTGTTATTGTAACACACCACACTAAGGCAATGGTTCTCAATCTTCCTGATGCTGTGGCCCTTTAGTGCAGTTCCTCATGCTGTGCTGACCCCAATGATAGAGTTATTTTATTGCTACTTCAAATTGTAAATTTGATACTATTGTGAATTGTAACATAAATATCTGATATGTAGGAGATCTGATATTTGACCCCCAGAAGGGGTTACAACCCACAGGTTGAGAAGTCTGTGCTGAGGGCTCCAGGAGAGACTCTTGTGTGAAGTGTTTTAGTGCATAGAATCAAAGAAGGGTTAAGGGGCAGGTAACATTTGACTTACAGTGTAAAGCATTGATACAACTTGACAAATCAGGAAAAGGGCCCATGTAAGCATTTCAGAAAATCAGCATCACCACACATACCATCATATAGTGACTTTGTCTTTCCAGACAGGGCCTCTCTAAGTAGCTCTGGTTTACCTGGAACTATGTAGAGCAGGCTGGTGACAAACTCACAGAGATCCATCCACCTGCCCTGTTCCTTGGGTGCTGGGGTTAAAGGGATGTGCTATCACACCTAGCTTACATAATGCCTTCTTACTGGCCAGCTGTTGCACTGAGCACTCTCAGTGGATTTATTTGTTTGATCCTCAGAATAAAGCATAAGACGATATTATACGGGTTCTTTCTTTCTTTCTTTCTTTCTTTCTTTCTTTCTTTCTTTCTTTCTTTCTTTCTTTCTTTTTCAGATTAGGAAAATGCCCAGAGAGATGGAATGGTACAGCCGAGATTTAAATCTAGTCCATCTGACCTTAAGACCTTGTGGTTGCCAATGGTGACACGTGCCATGGAAGAAGCAACTAGTGGAAAGACTACAAGGTGTGTGGATGTTTGGATGAAGAAATGGGACCATTTCAATGTGACCAAAAAAATGGTACACAGATGTCTCCCTTTGTTTTTCCTTGAACTACTTTTCTGTACCTTTCCCCATACTGTCTCTTGGTTGTATTCATTTAGTATTAAGCACTTTTTTTGAGGGTCTGGTAGTATGGACCAACTGGTAGACTGAAGGCCTAGCATCTTAGCATGTAGGATGCACTAGATTTGATCCCCAGAACCATGTCAACTGGGCATGGTAATCCCAGAACTCTGGAGGTGGAGAAGTAGGGGGGTTGCCTTTACATAGAAGTTTTACAAGGCGGGGGAGATTAATGTACTACTGGAACTTGCTAGACAAACTACCTTTGATAGAAAACATACAAAAACAACAACAACAAACAATGTCTTAGTCTGGGTTTCTATTCCTGCATAAACATCATGACCAAGAAGCAAGTTGGGGAGGAAAAGGTTTATTCAGCTTACACTTCCACATTGCTGTTCATCACCAAAGGAAGTCAGGACTGGAACTCAAGGAAGCAGGAGCTGATGCAGAGGCCATGGAGGGATGTTCTTTACTGGCTTGCTTCCCCTGGCTTGCTCAGCCTGCTCTCTTATAGAACCCAAGACTACCAGCCCAGAGATGGTCCCACCCACAAGGGGCCCTCCACCCTTGATCACTAATTGAGAAAATGCCTAACAGCTGGATCTCGTGGAGCATTTCCCCAACTGAAGCTCCTATCTCTGTGATAACTCCAGCCTGTGTCAAGTTGACACACAAAACCAGCCAGTACAAACAACAACAACAACAACAACAACATCAACAACAACAACCACCATTTCATATAGTGATGTATCTTTTTAATCACAGCACTGGTGAGGTAGAAGCAGGATCAAAAGTTCAAGGGCATCTTATGTTGCACACTGTGTGGGAGCCCTCACTCAAAGGGAGAAAGGGAGGTAGCAAGTGAGAAAGGCAAGGAGAGAGAGAGAGAGAGAGAGAGAGAGAGAGAGAGAGAGAGAGAGAGAGAGAGAGTGTGAGAGGAGGGAAGAAAGAAGGAAGAAGGAAGAAGGAAGAAGAGGGAGAGAAGCAGGGAAGGAAGAATTCGCTAGAGTGTTTATATTTTTAGTCCGAATCACCGGTCTTTCAGTTACTGGAAACCCAAAGGTCCAAGATTCAACTAAGTCTTACAGCAACACTATGTTGTAGAGGCAACCTGTTTTTTTCCAATGAGGCAAATGTGACTCAGGGACTTAAAATAAGTTCCAAAAGGTCCCAGAACTAATGGATGATGGGGCCAAGATTCCGCCCCAAGTTTCTCATACTTTAAGTTCTCTATCCCTCCCTCCTTCTTTCACCCCCTCACTAGCTGTGTAGATTTGGAGAAGTTGCTCAACCTCTCTGTGTTTAAATGTGTTCACTTACAGAATGTGTTAGCCAGCTGTTACTAGAAATAGCTACGGTATTTCTAGTAAAATCAACCAAAAATGAGAAGAGATTTATTCTGGCTCATGGCCTCAGGTTTCAGTCCGTTCGCTTTTGGTCAGGGAATGGTGCAGGACATCACGGTGAGAGATTGTGACAGAGGGAGCCTGCTCACCACATGATAGGCAGGAAGCAGGGCAAGCTTCCAATATCCCCTCCAAGGGCACACTCCAAACGACCCAACTTCCTTCCACTGGGCCTGCCTCCCGCAGGTGTCATCACCTCCCCGTAGTGCCATGGAACGGAAGTCAAGCCTTGATCACATGGACATCTGGGGAACACTCACAATCCAGCCTATGACACAAAATGAATATAACAAAGGATCAACACTGAAGGATCATGTGGGTGAAATGGGTTCATATACATAAACCCTTTATAACCTGCACAGAGGGTGTGATATTTATCATTCCCAGACTTAAGCAGACTTAACTCTCTGAAAAAAATTGGACTTGTCTAAGAGCCAGAACCTTATGGCCTATTTAGAGAAGAATCCTTGCCAATGCCTTTTTCCGGGTCTGCCTCTCTCCCCTCTCCTCTCTTCCCTCCCCATCACCACACTCTCTCATTCATCTCTTCACCTGCCCTTTCATCCATCATATATGGCCCTCCAAGGTCCTTTCTACACAGTGTGCTTGCTGAGTTTGGATCAAGGCTGTGGGTGACTCCTAGAGTTCTGATTCCAATCAGAGGAGTTACTTCCCCTCCAAGGCTGAGAGAGGAATCCTGTTTGAGGAAATGTTTTGTACTTACAGTATTTGCCGATTTTGTTTCTGATTTTTCCTCTTCAGTCTCTGAAGTCTGTTCTTTCAGCCTCCAGATTCACAATGGATACTTTGTAAAAATGGGAGTCACTACAAGGGAGGTTCTGCCTCTGAGTCCTGCCCCACGCACAGCTTTGGCTGGCGGCCCCTTGGTTCTTCTTTTTCAAGTGATCACTATCTCTTTAGAGAATGCTAGGCTCTCTCTCTGAAAAGTGGAGGCCAAACTTAGAGGAACTCAGAGTCATCATCCCTCACACCAATAGCTGAATAATCACAGATATCCATCGATTGAGTTCTTGGCCTGTTCAAGCCTTGGAAGGATGTGAAAGTAACCACAGCAGGGTCCTGGGACAAGGTGAAAGCGTTTGAGCCTGTTTGTTTAACAGTAGGAGATTGTTGAGCAGAATTTAGGTGTGAGATGAGAGAAATGAGTTTAAGCAAGGAGTTTAGAGGGAAAAGTGTGTGTGTGTGTGTGTGTGTGTGTGTGCGCGCGCGCGCGCGCGCGTGCAAGTGTGTGTGTGTTTACATGTTGTATGCGTTGTAGTCTTTTTTTATTGTTATTTGTTTTGTTATTGTTGTTTCTGAGACAAGATCTCACTAGGTTTCCTGGCTGGTCTGGAACTCGCTCTGTAGACCGAGCTGGCTTGGCACTAAGGGATCTACCTGCTTTGCCTCCTGAGTGCTGGGCCACCATATCTGGCTGTCTTATTTTATTTTAAAGGTCTTTCTATGTGGCCAAGGACAGACTTGAAGTCAGAATGTATTGCAATTGGACTTGACCTTTCAGCAATTCTCCTTGCAGGGGCTCCAGCAAGACGGGGCATGGCAAATATGGCTCCAGCAGGACCGGGCATGGCGCACATGGCTCCGGCAGGACTGGGCATGGCGCACATGGCTCCAGCAGCCTTGCTCTTCCCTCCAATCCCTCTGCCTTGCCAAACCCCCATTAGATTACATTCCTAAAGGTAGCCACCAAGATCTCTTTTCTTTCTTTGGCCACTTCTTCCCTCTGAACCTGACTACCAAGGTCCAGCTATCAAGTATTGAAGCCTAACAGTCAAAACCCCCATTTTGGCTGTTCCAATCAACATGCCCAATCAATATAAACACCTCATCCTAACGGGAGTGGGGTGGGGTGGGGTCCATATTCGATGGACACCAGATGACATAATATCATGTAGGAGCTCAGAACTCTTCCTTCTGCCATTTACCAACGGGCCGTGTCTGTCTCCTCTCTATTCAGCAGCAGTCCTTTGTCCCTCCAGGGTCAATATTCCTTCCACCATCTCCCTTGTTGCTTCCTTCCCCCTTTCCTTCATCTTCTATCTCCTATCTTTGTCTCTTATTCCCTGACCTCTGGCCCTCTGGAACAAATAAATCTCCTTTGTGTCGAGAACTTGGTCTTGGGGTATCTTGTGCCAAATTCAAGGTCTTTTCATTCCTGCCTCACCCTCCTAAGTGGTGAGATTGTAGGAGGATACCAACACCATGTCTGTTTTGGCTTTTTGAGACAAAAATCCCTACCATATAGTTCAGTCTGTCCTCAGACTTGCGATCCTCCTGCCTCAGTTCCCAGAGTTGAGGATTATCAATGTTTGCAACCATACCCTATAGCCAGCTATTTTTTTCCCTTGCTGCCTTAATCTAATGGCCTGTGATTTTATTGAACATTTAATGTTGAAAATACCCAATTGCTTCGTTTGTACGTTAGTTGCACTGAACACAAATTCTGTTGCTGATCTAGCTGCTCAGTACATCTGAAGCTTAAGGTCCTTTGGTTGATGGTTATGAGGTATTTTGAAGGCATTTTTTTCTTATGTTGCTTTTTTGAGATGAATGGTGAAATAAACATAACCTACATGGGTTGTCTTAGGGTTTCTATTGCTGTGAAGAGACACCATGACCAGGGCAACTCTCATAAAGAATAATATTTAACTGGGGCTAGCCTAAAGATTCAGAGGTTTGATCCATTATTATCAAGACAGGAATCATGGCAGCATCCGGGCAGTGACAGCTCTGGAGAAGCTGAGAGTTCTACAACTTGTTCTGAAGTCAAACAGGAAAAGACTGATACCCACATGGCTAGGAGGATGGTCTCAAAGCCCACCCCACAGTGTCACATTTCCTCCAACAAGGTTACACTTCCCCTAGTGCCAATCTCTGGGCCAAGCGTGTTTAAACCACCACATGGGCTGTGGGTATGGATCAGTGGGGAACCCTTGCCTAGCCTGGGGATATCCCTGGGATTTCTTCCCAGTACAACAAGTCCAAACAGACTAGATAAGTACTGTGCAAAGGAGAGAGTACTGGAGTTTCTAATCTTGGTTATTGACTCATAGCAAAGAACAGCACAAAGCAAAGGAAGATCCCAAGAAGTCACTGAAAAGAGAAGAAAATGCCCACAGGAAGTGCAAGAGAAAGTGAAGACAGAAGGGTAGAAAACAGACACTCAGAGCCTGGGCGTGAAAAGGACTCAGTCCCAGTTGGAGATGAGATTTTCTTAGAACGGTTAGAGCCTGACTTTGTTGGGACAGGAAAGGACGATGGGAGAGAGCGTATGATGAGGTGACACACTGCCTGGGCTATGTGATGGACACCAGATGACATAATATCATGTAGGAGCTCAGAACTCTTTCTTCTGCTCTGCCTGGGCAAATACAACCTCCAGAGTCTGGAGATAATTCTACCACAGATCCTGAAAAATGCAAACCAAATCCACTTAGGGAAGAGCATTTCCAACAAGTAACTAGGTGGTCAGCTAGGGTTGTTGTGATGCTGATCTGGGCATCTCTACAGATGCCAAGTGGAAAAAACTGGTCCCCCCGGAGGAGAGGAGATTGGCCATCTGTGGAGCACCACACCACGTTGTATTGAGGATGAAAGGGCCTGCATCTCACATGGCCTGAATCTCATGGATGGAGTGTACAGTGGCAAGACATTATTCCTCCGTGCCCAAGGTCACACTGTGGAGGAGGGTGAAGCTGAGCCTCACCCCTTACATCATACCGAGCATCATCTGTTTATTGAAATCTCACCTAGGGCCAAGTTCTTTATATATATTCTTTGAGCTATAACAGGGCTGAGCCACGTGCTTAAAGTGTCAGCATGCCAGCACTTCAGAAACCTGCCACTTCCACATGACCCCAACACCTAGAGCTAAAATTGGACAGGAGCTGGGAGCTCAGGCATCTCTTTCCTTTCCTGGTGATTTCATGGTGTAGGGGAGGGAACATTGAGTGGGCAGAGTCCAGAATAGGAAATAGGCCCTTAGCTTGCATTCATGTATTCTGTTCCTTATATTCACAGTTGTATTTAAGACGTACAGCGCTCAGGAGAGCAGGGTGGAGTTCAATAGTAGAGTCTGTTCAACTTGGAGTCAATCTCTATAACCACTCCCCTCCTCCTAGATATTCTCTCTCTCTCTCTCTCTCTCTCTCTCTCTCTCTCTCTCTGTATGTGTATGGTGTGTGAATGTGTATATGTATTCTCAGAAAAGTAAGAAATGATAAAATTTAACTGTCTTCTGTATTTGTAGAAACATTTTATTAAACATTTTTATTAAAAACATTTTATTAAGTTTTTGATTTTTTAGGTAATTTAAAAATATGATCATTTTTACTACATTTTGTGTGTATGTGTGTTTGTGTGTGTGTGTGTGTAGATATACACATACATGTGTGGGGGTCAGAGGACAACTTGCAGGAGTTGTTTCTCTCCTTCTACCATTTGGGTCCTGGGGACCAAATTCAGGTTGTTCAGCTTGGTAGTCAACACTTCCATTCATCGAACCATCTTACTGCTCTTAGAATCATTTTTAGTAAAGACATTGCTGCTTAGAGGAAGGAAACACACATTCATTGTGTGCTCATGATATGACAAGTGCTTTAATCTGATCACTTTGTGGAGGCTAATATTTATTTTATGTTCACTTTACAGATGAGAAATGTGAGGTTTGAAGTCATAATAAGAAAAACAGGTAGCAGAGGTAAGGCACTTGGATTTCATTAGTCAGCATGAAATTTGAGTAGTTTTTGAGAACATTATCAGAGGGTCAAAGGACTTCTTTTCTTTTGAGACAAGGTCTTGCTGTGTCTCCATTCTTAGGGGGAAGGGGCTACCCTTATGGTATCTTATTTAGGGTTTCTATTGCTTTGATAAAACACCATGATCAAAAGCAATCTGGTGAAGAAAGGGTTTATTTCACTTTATTTTATTTGGGGCAGAAAGGAAGTGGCAGGTTTCTGAAATTCTGACACTTAAGCACGTGGCTCAGTCCTGCTATAGCTTGAACAAAGCATATAAAGAACCTGGCCCTAGGTGAGATTTGAATAAACTGAGACCATGCTTGGCGTGATGTAAGGGATGAGGCTCAGGCATGGAGAGGCTGGGGTTTAACTCCGAGCTTAACCCTCCTCACAGTGTGACCTTGGGCACGGGGGAATAATATCCTGTCAGTGTATACCCTCTGTGAGATGTAGGCTGTGTGAGATGCAGGCCTTCTCATCCTCTGCACAATTCTCAGGTTGCATACTCCATCACTGAGGGAAGTCAAGGGAAGTACTCAAGGCAGGAACCTGATGCAGAAGCCATGGAGGGGTGCTGCTTACTGGCTTGCTCCTCATGGCTTGCTTGGCCTGCTTTCCTATACAACCCAGGACCACCAGCCCAGAGGTTAGCTGGGAACTCCTACATTAACCACTAATTAAGAAACTGCACCACAGACATGCCAATAGGCCAATCTTATGGGGGCATTTTCCTAATTAAGATTCCCTCTTTCCAGATATGTCTAGGTTTGTGTCGGGTTGACAAAAATCCAACCAGTACATTTGGGATGGAGAGAGCTGTGGCCTAGCCTTCCCCAGCCAGTAACTAGAGGGCAAGACACAGGACTCATTGGAAAGTAGTGCAAGGCTGGGTGAATTTTAAGAGGCAGCTTAAGCCTCTGCTGTGATTAGCAGAACACGGTCATAGGTCACAGATAAGACCAAAGGGCTGAGTCGGTTGAGGAAGGCTTTGCCCGGAACTCTGATGAAACATCGCTCAAATTGTCGAAGAGGGTCAGGGTGAACTTATTAAGCTAAGATCAGAGTCTAATTAAGGTAAGATCAGAGGAATGGCTAATACGCAAGGACTATGAGATCTAATTCAATTCTGTTTCAACTTTCCCCCCCTTTAGTCTTGTTCTCTGGGAGCTAGTAGCTTGCTATATTCATCACCCCTCACCCCAGGTGGTTAATTGGACTTACTTTTTTGGTCCTAGTGCCCCCCCAACTGGGCCTGCGCTCTTGACCTCCTCGGCCTGAGGGTTCTGTGAGGCTTCAGTGCCACGTCCTCGAGGAATCCAAGCCTGGCTCTCCTCTCCCCACCGCATGCTTCTCTCAAGGAGACGCAGGCCTGGTTCTCTAGCTGTATTGCACCTCAGACAACTTTGGGTCTGTGCCCCCCTCGCTGTATTCGACACACTTGGTATGGCCCTGCGTCTCCTTTAGGCAAGAGTGCCTACCTAGCCTTGTGCCATTCACCCAGAAAATCACTAGTATGCGTTAAAGAAACATCTCTAGAACAGAAGGACCCGCTCTCTCGGCAAAGGCTGCAGTTGACTGTCTGAATCCCGTGACTTAAACCCACATTGCCCGCTCTTGGTTTTGTTTTTGGTCTTTTGAAGACTCTCTGGGGAATTAAAACCAACAAGCAAGCAAAAAAAAGATACCTCGAGAGGTGAACCTGAGACTAAGTGTAAAAAGAATTGACAGCATGTTTACAGCTGTTGAGAATGAGAACCTGGGTGGCAGCTTTGACTTCTCTCAGCAGGTAGACTTTCCTGGGTCTGTCTGGTGTTGCCTCTGCTCACGTACCAGCCCTTAGGTTACAGCCAAAGATGGTGGAAGATGCTGGATTCTGAAGTAGCGGGTAGTTTCTCGGGGTCTTCCTTCAAGGTCTAAACTGAAATCCGGGTTTGAGGTAGGTTGTGATAGGTGTCTAGTTTGGGCTATTATTGTTATGACCATGACGGAAGGTAGGTTGGATAAGAAAGGGCTTCTTTGGCTTAAGCTTCCACATTCATAGTCCATCACTGCAGAGAGGAGGGCAGGAACTCAAATAAGGCAGGAACTTGGAGGCAGGAGCTTGTGCAAAGGCCACAGAGGGGCGCTGCTTACTGGCTGGCTTCTCATGGCTTGCTCAGCCTGCTTTCTTATAGAACCCAGGATCACTAGTCCAGCAGGGTGGTATCACCCGTTGATGAAGCTGGGCCATTCCCTACCAAATCTCTTAGTAAGAAAGTGCTCTATAGACTTGCCTGCAGCCCAATCTTACAGGAACATTTTTCTCAATTGAGGTTCCTTCCTCTCTGTTGACTCTGTCTTGTGTCAAGTTGACATAAAACTAGCCAACCCAGGACGCAAGATTTGGACTTCTCTAAGGCATGGAGAAAAGAGTGTGATCAGAAGGGTAGCAGAAATCCCATTCTATGCAGACCACTTTTAGATTTCACTCGAGCTCAGCCCAGTTGGAGTCACACAGTATTTAAGGAATAGAGTGAAGCAGTCATAGACAGAGAGAAATTGGAAGGAGCTCTTTGTCCATGGTGTCTGTGGCTGTTCGAGATATAAACAGGCTTTATAGCTAGGGAAGGAAAGTGGACAGATAGGAGATGGGAGCGTTTATTGGCTAGACCTCCTCTCTACTTGGTCTTCCCTTGGCTTGAGAGCACAAGGAACATGAACTAGAGTTAGTTAGATGCGGGCCTCTGGCTCTGGCTCGTGGAAAAAGGATGTGAGTATGAAGTTCCTGCAGCATTGTTTAGAGATGCCAAAGGTGGGAAACAGCCTGATTTCCACCAATAGAAGGCTGCCTAATTAAATTGCTTTATTTTATACAATGGGACACTGTGCAGCTGTGAGAGGCAAAGAATGAGGAAGCCATTTCTATGCTGGTGGAAAAAAAAAACCACTTTGAGATATTTTGTCATGGGAATAGAGTAAAATCTGGAACATGTATGGTATGGAGGGGAAAAAAGAATATGTATTGTGCTAACTCCACACGTGAAGGGATGCTAAGAGGACCCTGAGGAAGTAGTTCAGTTGATAGAGTGCCTGTCTGAAGCCCTGGGCTCAGTAAGTGTATAAATGTGGCATGGCTGTGCAGGCTTAAAATGCATCTAGGTAGGTGGACGCAGGAAGGTCAGATGTTAAAGGTCATCCTCAGCCACATGGCAAGTATGAGGCCAGTTTGTGTGTGGGGGGTTACATTAGAGAGCCTGTCTGAGAGAAAATAGCATGTTAAAAATAATACAGTGAGGTAGAAAGGATGGTGGGTACCACAGTATGTGGAGACAGAAGATGGAGAAAGACGGAGCTTTGGGGTAGAAGCCTTGTTATTGCTTATCATTCTACACTCATTTTACATTTTTTTAAAATTTTGTGTATATGGGTATTTTACCTGCATTTTGTGTCTGTTCTCCATGTGTATATCATGCCGAAAGAATCCAGAAGGAGGCATCAGATCCTCTTGGAACAGGAGTTACTAATATTTGTGAGTCACCTTGTGGATGCCCTGTATGAAACCCAGGTCCTCTACAGGAGTTACAAACGCTTTTAACGGCAGAGTCATCTCTCCGGCTTCTTCTCTGTATTTTTTGAGTTTTGAATGATGTGATTGTGTGACCGTATGATCTGTTTATAATTCAAAGCAAAGAAGCATCCTGACTGCTACTGTTATCAGCTTTCCTTGGTCAAGCTTTTAAACAGTTGTTAGTCCAAGTTTTGAAATCAGGGAAGATGGGCCCTAAGCTGTGTGTGTGTGTGGGAGGGAGTAGGGGCTCACTAACATTGCCAGGCCATTTCCCTTCCTTAGACAAATGCCTAGGTCCCCGCCCTGGGCAGGACTGTGGCTCACATTTCTCCAGACATATTTCAGGAGTAAGTTCTGCTCTCCACACTTGAGTCCTCTCCCCACAGCTCAGAATGTTCCCTGAGCTTGAAAGTTCAATGGCCTTTGAACTCTTTTTGTAGGTGGGGCAGCTTCTAGAAACCTCTGTTTTATTTCCCTGTTGGTTGATTTCTCCCAGAAGAGTGTGGGGATGTTAGGACAGAACAGAGTGTTCAGCGTTGAACAAAGCCCTCCCCCAGACATGCTCAGGCCGGCTAGGTCCTGGGTGAGGGAACCGAGGGCACCCTCTAGTGGCCGTTTCTAGATACGCTGTCAGAACTCTGGGAGCCTTAGGAACTGGGAACTTGCTCTTTTTGAGAAGGCCAGAGAGAGCTGTTGAGCCACAAACAGGGGATGGCAAGGCCTGGGTGACATTGTTCTCGGAGAGCCTTTACCAGAGTCATGTGTGGTGCTGGCCTGTAATCCCGGCATTTGGGAAGCAGATGCAGGGGGATTTCCAGTTCGAGGTTTGAGATACAGCTACATAGCAAGATTCCTTCTCAGAAATAAACAAAATGTTTCACCATGAGCCATGGTTAGGTCAGTAAGTACTCAAGTCAAGCTGAGCCTGTGTTCTGGACTGTTAGTCCGGAATCAAGACCTGAACCAAAAGTTCATCTTTCTGCCTGCCTGCCTGCCTGCCTGCCTGCCTGCCTCCCCCCCCCCCTTCTTCCTTTCTTTCTTCCTACCTGCAATTCTAAAGCCCAAAGCTTCTACACTGGCTGCTGTGTGGGTGGCTACATTCCTTGCAATTTGTAACTCTGCATAAGCCAGGGCACTGATGTTTGTTGGATGAATCAAACCAAGACAATTTGGATGAGCTGAAAGTGAACCTGAACTTGAAACTGCGTCATCTACCTCAACTTGTTTCCTAAGTTATTTTAAAAATAATCTCTCTCTCTCTCTCTCTCTCTCTCTCTCTCTCTCTCTCTCTCTCTCTCTCTCTCT